>NW_024423344.1:78066848-78206928 GCF_017311325.1 Ursus maritimus
GTTTCTCTCCCCCCCCCCCCAGCTTCCACCTGAAGTGGCCCCTGGTGTCCATGTTGCAGATGGGTTTCCCTCTGTGTCTGAGTCAACCCTGGCCCCGATGGAGCTCACAATTTAACACTCTGTTTTCGGGCAAATAAAAAATAATAATGCCGTGAGAGAAACAATGAAAAATAACGTTCATGGAAACACACTCGACGGAAGATCAGACAACTCAAGGGTGGTGTGTCTCGTGCCCCGAGCGTCAGTGTGCATGCCGAGACTTCCGAATCGCTCTCGCCGATGCGGAAATGACTGGAAAGGCCCTTTGCCTCCTCAGGTGGTTTTGCACATTATTAGGAATCAAGGCCTTACCTAAAGGAGAGCACGCTCCTGACACAAGGCTCCCTGGCCGCCCACGGGCGCAGAGAAGGGAGGAAGGGAATGGCATTTACAGTTGCCCCGTCATGGTGGTGTGTCCATGGTGGGCCACCCCCGCCTCATGACATTAGGAGCAGAGGTAGAGCCCTGACCCCACTGCTCCGTAGCTTCAGGCAAGTCGCCCGACCTCAGGGCCTTTGCATCTGCTGCTTCCTCTGCCCCTGACTCTCTGTCACCCACTTGGGCCCAACACTGTCCTCTCACTTTCTCCGGTGACCCTCTGCGTGAGGGGAACTGAACCTCGGGCTTCCTTGCCCGGTTCTCCAGCCTAGCTCTTCTCACCATCTGACACACTGCGTCTGGGAGAGAGCGGACCCCGTGAGGACCGGGACATGTGTGTGTTTGCAAGAGCTCCCGGGGCTGTGTCAATCTCACACCAAGGACCGCCAGCCGTGGGTGCAGCCCTGCCTGAGTGCCCCTGGCCGGTGGCTGGACTTACGTGCCCGCTGAGGACTGAGGCACTGTCACCTCCCCAGGGCGGCTGCAGCTGCCACATTAGCTGACCTGTGCGTCCCATCTGAAGGGGCCAACGGCTCAGACACACCTCCAGGACTTTAGAATAAGCCCTTTGTCGCCCAGCCGCCTGTACCCCGGAACACACCAGGTACTGAAAGAGCCTCAGACCGGCCCCGCGATGCTCCAACCCAGATGGAAAGGTCTGGCCTTGGTCTGTGGGACGCCGGAGGCTTTTGGAGGGGAGAGTAACAGAGAGCCCCTGAGCGCCCCTGATGTGCTCCTGGGCACACACTGCAGAAAAGTAAGGACCAATTCCCCTTTTTTATTGTGGAAAACACACCGACCACAAGCTCTGTGACCCTCACCATTTCTACGTGCGCTGTTCAAGGGCATCAAGGACATTCACGCTACTGTGCAGCCGTCACCACCGTCTCCAGAACATTCTCATCTCCCCAGACGGAGTCTCTGCAGCCACCAGAGGCTCACTGCCCCGCCCCCAGCGCCCACGGCCTACTTCCTGCCCGTTGAGCTGAGGACTCCAGGGACCCCGTGCGCGCGGGTCCTCCCACATCTGTCCTTCTGGGTCTGGCTCCTCTCCCTTGGCAACATGTGCTCAAGGCCCGTGCACGTGCAGCTTGTGCACAACCCCCTCCCTCTTCAGGCCAATATTCTGTTGTGTGGACGGACCACATTCGTGCTTCCGTCTTTTGGCTTGGGGAGCGTGCTGCTGTTTATATGGGTGTGCAAATATGAACCAGTTCTCTGGAATGCACGCGTCCTCTCCGGGCTGAGTGCAGACTGTTCGCCCCAGCCGACTACCCGGCCCCAGCGTGGCACGGCGGGGGCTGCTGCCGTCAGCGGGGGAGTCCAGGGCACTGAAGGGCAGGCTCCATGGTGTGTGTTTGGAAAGGCAGCTCCTGGGAAGGGGTGGCGGCTCCTGGGGTCACCGGGGGCCTGGGCCCTGCCCTCCATTCTCTGCGCCATCACGACAGGTAGGGGTCGGCAAGAGCCTCCGTCAGGCACCCATGTCCTTTGGGATGAGAAGATGGCCAGCCACACACCGCCTGGTTTGTTGGGAAAAGAGATGCCCTCTGTGCGGTGGGCGGCAGGGCAAAGCACAGCAGAGAGGGGAGTGCTGAGTTTGCTTCTGGGCGTCTTCGCCTTCTTTCCACCTGACCAAGCCAAGTCAAGAGCAGAACGTCCCTCCCCTCCTGGTGGGCAACCTTGCGTCTGCCTGGGGGCTCCGCGGCCCTTGGGGCACCCAGGGACTGGGCCGACCGTCATGTTATCTTCTATCTTCATCGCTGGGCCGCGTCTTCTCAGGCACGGCTGCTGGAAACTCGGCTTGCCGCCGATGCGATCCATTACGCTGTCAGCCGGGCGGGACGCCTCCGTGTAGGCCAAGCGTCAGCAGAAGGTGAGGAAGGAAATCAGCCGCAATCTGAAGCTAATTACCCTGCCTCGAAGTTAATTAAATGCTTGTTAGGAGCAGCAGGGTAGACCCTAATTAAACTTGTCTAATAACAGTCCCCTGACGTTCCCGGACACTGGGATTCCTACCGAGCTGAAATCATTCTGCCGAGGGCAATCATACCTGTCACATCTCGGGGTCGGGCGGCCTCCGCGATGCGCGGGCCGTGATATTTTCTGCACTAATTTGCCACATGTCGAGCACTTCATGTGTGTTTAATTTACACATGTTTTAATTTGGGGGGCCCTGGATTGCTCCAATGATGTTGCCATTTTCCCCCTTTTTTCAAAGAGGGAAAGAAAAGGAACAAAAAAATAACCCATGAGCTGCAGAAGCGGTCAGCAGCGCTATTTTGTATGATTTGGGGTAATGACCATGATTAATGCTTGTTTATTGTCATATCTCTTGTGTTATGTAAATAAAGCTGTGGCCTTCTCCTTCCAATTTCGGGGTGGCGCGGCTGCTTTCATTTGGAAGCGAGCAGAGGGAGGGCGGGGAGACCCTGCCAGCCGCCGACGCACTCCGAGCATGCTCGAGCTCCCGAGCCTCTGCCTGGCGGTGCCACCCTGCCTGCACCAGGCCTCCCTCCCCGCTCCTCTCCCTGGAGCGCGGGCTGTGCCAAGGCACGCGGGAAAGGGGGAGCCACGCCCCAAAATGAGGCATTCGACCAGAAGCCAGCTGGCACGATGGGGGTGTGGGGGGGACGCAGAAGGGGAGCTGCAGGCCCCAGACTGGCAGCCAAAGGGACGTCCTTCCATGTGCTCTCCAAGCCCGAGTGGGACGGGAATGGCAACGAGAGAAAGAGGAGCTCGCGGCGGTCTGTTTGGGAGGAAGTCTGCCATCCCCCGTCCCTCCCGGCATTTGGGACTGGATGTGGTTGTGCTCAGAAGCAGCACTGCACTGTCACAAAGGAGCTTCAGACAGATGTGGGTTGGGGGCTGCTTTCTGTCTAAGAAACACAGCAAAGCCTGCACGGTGTTAACGCCCGTGAGAAAGCTCCTGACATCGGGCAGCTGGTGCCGTTCGGCCAGTGAGTGGTGGCACCGTCGGCGTAAGCTGTGGCCCCCCAGCGTCCTGGCCGCACCTCGGGAAGGAGGGGTGTCAACGACAGATGTGGTTGCTGGTGGAACAGGCTTTGTCCAGCGTGAACGGTCTGGTGTTGCAGGGAAGGCTGAGCACCAGGCTTAGGGAAACGGTCAAGATGAAATCGTCATTTTTATGACAAAACAGGCACGCACGTCTGTCTTCTGAAAACCCGGGTGTGGGTGTGAAGGTGCTGTGTCCGCTCGCTCGCCTCTGCAAACAGAGCCGCCGCTCCGCCAAGCGAGGTTGTGTCCTGACCCGCGTCTCCCTGTTCCTGAGGAGACAGGGTAATGAGAGAGTTAAATCAAGCAGCCCCTTCGTGTGTTCACCTTCTCACCAAACAGCATGAATTAATGAAAAGATGTAAGCACTCAGATCTTTTCTGGCAAGAATGCTTGTTGAAATAATCAGTTAACCTTGGAAGATCAAATTGACGGGGCTTAAGTGCAAAGTTATTTAAGATGCCAGCTTATCTGCCGATGGTTGTACTCCTCGCAACGCAAGGAGGCAGCAAGAATGCTTTTGAGAAATTTCAAGGTTTCAGAAAGATTTAATGTTATTTCCCCACAGAATTAATCTGCCCATTAGCACATCCTTTAACCTCTTACACGTAATATCCTGGGATGACTTTAGTTTACCTTTTTCCTTTATTGATACTGTGGAAATGACCCCAAGACAGCAAACACAGAAATACATCTCAAGCTTCTGCTTTCATTTGTTTTAAAATTGTTTTTGAAATAGACAACATCTCAGTTTGCATCAGACTTGTAGTTTAATCCAGAGAGTCTAAGTCCACGAGAGCGCCGCGTGGAGGTCCCTCACTTTGCAGCAGACTCTGCTTGCTGTCGTCGAGTCGAGACGGGGCGTTTCCTTCAGGTGCGCTCCTGTGGGGGACACTCTCGTCATAACAGCTCCGCGGCCTGTCCGACCGTTTTAGCAGACGAGGGCACGTGGCCTGGGGGGCCATCGCCAGGTGCTGTCAGTGGGTGCGCGTGACGTGTGACCAGCCTCGGCCACGTGGTGCTGCCTGGACGGGGCGGTGCCGGCCATCGGCTCTGTCGGGCCCGAGGCGAAGGTGGTTTGCGTTTGTGCTTGTAAAGCGATGGTGGCAGCCGCCGGTTTTAGCACAGGGTGAACTCACTCCAGGCCCAGGAGTCGTTCACAGGAAGCGAGAGTTGCTGTAATTTGGGAGAGAGACTGCAGAAGAGAGCCTAATTCCGTCTCTGCGTTCTCCGACCCTGGCTAGCTCCATGACAGTTTTGTTTTCCTCCGAAAGCAGCCTGCTTATTGGTAATTCCTCTAAATAAAGGAATTATTTTCCCAAGCAATCTGTTTTGATTGTGTTACGTTCTAGTTCGTCCTCCTCCGCTGTGATGAAAGAAAAGCTAATCTGCTGGTTTACTATCTTGCTGCAAATAAGACAAGTGGAAAATGAAATTTTCGAAAAGCTAAACTCCTAATTTTTGTGACAAAATGTGAATGAAAATGATGAACTTATTCATAAGAGATGAGAATTTGAAATGAATGATTTATGGGTATAAGCATTAAAATATATTAATTTAGTATGGAGGCAGCAGATTTAAGTGTTGCTTGAGGGCACAAAGGATGAGGTGTGCTTAGTCATGCTACTTGAGCGAGCCGGAATCGAAGAGCCCTGGGAGTCCTGAGCCAGCGGGCGGCCGCGCCGGCACGAGGCAGCTGAATGTTTGGGTCCATCTTGAAGGCACTGAGTCCGGGAATGCACCCCGTAAACTGTATTTCGAGCCCTGCAGGTTGACGTCATTGATCCGCGGCTTGGCATATTCTAGGAGAGCGTCACTAGCTCTAGTCTCAACCTAGGGACGTCTCGGGTCCAGTCGCTCTTCGTTCTGGGGATGGGGTGCACCCGGCGCCTTGTAGGGTGCTTAGCTGCACCCCTGGCCTCTACCACCAGATGCCAGTAGCACCTCCTTGTCCCCTCGCTGGGACGATCACGTTGTCTCCAGACGTTGGTACGTGTCCTCTAGGAGAAGAACAGCCCCCAGCTGGGAAGCCCTGCTGCAACCTGACAGCCCGTGGCCGTGGGAACCTCACGCCCAGGCCCCGGCAGACTGACGTACTGTGAAGCTGAGAAAACCCAAGGCTCAGGACCCTCCCTTCCACAGGCCCTTCTCAAGCTCTGTACGTAATTGTGTATTTATAACGGCAAGTTTGCAATTTTTCATGTCTTTATTAAAGAGGACACCCCAAGTTCTAAAAAACTGAGGCCCCGTAATATCTGGACCTTCCCCTAGGTCTCAACCCAGTTGATATTAATCAAAAGACATTAATTTGTAAACCTGCTTTACAGAACCCACGTGTGTTCAACATGGCCTCCTGCTTCTCGTATCGGCAGCTGTTTGTACATTGAGTTAGGGTGACTCCCAACGCAGAACACAACATCCTCGTGCAGCCTGACAAGGTTTTGAGTAAAAGAGAGTAGGCCCCCCGACATGCCCTTCCCTCCTATGCTTGGATAAAACTTCCACGATCAAGGAAGCCACAGGTGAGGATTCCACACAAATGTAGGTTGCCAACTAAAAGTTCTACTTACGATTTTTCATAAAAACGCCTTCAGATTCAAAATTCCCTGAGGAATAATCCCAGACCTTGCCAACATTTTCTTAACTCTTAAAACATAGTGAGGGAAAGCAGTTGAGAAGACTGGGTGTGCGTATTTCGTACTGAAACCCCGTCTTGGAGAAGTTAAAGCTCAGGAATAATCGGGTGGACGGCAGGCCTGATGCAAAAATGACTCCAACTATCTGACTGGGTACTCGCTCTTGTAACTTCGAAGACTTCTTTTTTTTTTATAATAATATTTTCTTATTATACTATGTTAGTCACCATAGAGTACATCCCTGGGTTTTGTTTGTTTGTTTGCTTTTAAAGATTTTATTTATTTATTCGACAGAGAGAGAGACAGCCAGCGAGAGAGGGAACACAAGCAGGGGGAGTGGGAGAGGAAGAAGCAGGCTCATAGCAGAGGAGCCTGATGTGGGGCTCGATCCCATAATGCCGGGATCACTCCCTGAGCCGAAGGCAGACGCTTAACCACTGCGCCGCCCGGGCGCCCCCATCCCTGGTTTTTGATGTAGTGTTCCATGATTCGTTACTTGCGTATAACACCCAGTGCTCCGTGCAATACGTGCCCTCCTTACTACCCATCACCAGCCTATCCCATTCCCCCACCCTGAAGCCCTCAGTCTGTTTCCCAGAGTCCATAGTCTCTCGTGGTTCATTCCCCCTTCTGTTTACCCCCCTTTCTTCTGCCCCTTCTTCTCCTACCGATCTTCCTACTTCTTATGTTCCATTAATGAGTGAAACCATATGATAATTGTCTTTCTCTGCTTGACTTATTTCACTTAGCATTATCTCCTCCAGTCCTTTAGCTATTGTGGACAATGCTGCTATGAACATTGGGGTGCATATGGCCCTTCTCTTCACTACATCTGTAGCTTTGGGGTAAGTACCCAGTAGTGCAACGGCTGGATCATAGGGTAGCTCAATTTTTAACTTTTTAAGGGAACTCCACACTGTTTTCCAGAGTGGCTTAAGACTTCTTGACTGTTCATTAAAATTAAACCTGGCATAAATGGTTGGATGGAGGGATGGATGGGTAGATGTATGGATGGATGGATGGAGAGATTGGATGGATGGAGAGATTGGATGGATGGATGGATGGATTGATAAAGAGATTGGATGGATGGGTGAATGGATGGATAGATGATGGATGGATGGAAGAAGAGGTGGATGGATGGATGATGGATGGATGGATGATGGATGGGTGATTGATGGATGAAGAGATAAAAGAATGAAGACATTGCCTTTTCTATTTTATTTCTCCTAAAAGGGAACATAAGAAATTGTTATCCATGATTAATATTGGCAGAACTAGGAATTTGGGGAAAATTATGGTGTCTTTGAGGGATTTCACTTTTCATTCTGTACTTTTCTATAATGTTTGCATTTCTTTGTTGTGTGTGAATTATTTTTATGTGGGTGGGGTTATCCGGTTGGTGGGAAAGTGGGCTGTTTATTTTCTTATGTATATAGCTCAGTATGTGCAAGGACTACACCTGCAGTGATAACCCCCTAGGAGCCTCCTGTTACACAAAACGGCTTTTACACGCTTTACCCCAGTTTGTAAATGCGGTGGACCCCTCCCTGCTTACACGTTTTACCCCAGTTTGTAAATGCGGTGGACCCCTCCCTGCTTACACGTTTTACCCCAGTTTGTAAATACGGTGGACCCCCTCCCTGCTTACACGTTTTACCCCAGTTTGTAAATGCGGTGGACCCCCTCCCTTACGTCCTCATCTTCTCATATTTATGGATCATTCCAAGCCATCTCAAATCCTTTGCTGAATGAGGCCATAAAGAAAACAATATCTATGACATACATAAAATGAGGTTGTTGGACCTCAAGTAAGTATACAGAATAAAGCAAAATAACTGTATTTACTTACTGTACCTCAGGCAGCACCTCTTCCTGAGCGCATGGGGCCGTGGAGATTTCCACAGAGAACTCAGCGGCTCATCAGCTGTCCCCCGTTAGCCTGGTCCCCTTGCCCTCCGTTTGTCCTGCCACACTCACCTGTGTGCTTCCTGCCAGGTGGGATGGGGACAGCAGCCAGGCAATCTCCCCAGGGCTGGGGCACGGTCAGCCATGGAGAGGGCCCAGCAAGTGCTCCCCCAAGGAAGGAAGGGTCAGACTCAGTGAACCCCAGGGCTCCTTCTCCTCTTCATGAGTTACAGCAGCCTGAGCTGGAAGTGGTCTCTCCTCTACTGAGAGGATTGTTTCTTCCACAACATTGTTGTCAGAAAGACCCTTCTTACTACAGCCTTTGGTAGCTGCTCCCCCAGTCGGGATCGCGGAGCAGCTGCCCAACCTGAGAAGCTTGAAAAGGCCGTGTTGTCCTTCCTTTGTACGTCGGCGTGCCTATCTACACAACGAAGGCTGGTTGACGCCCCGCCCCGTCTTGGACCGGTTACCGACTGTGGGTGTGTGTCGTTGACGACACTGTCGCAGCTCCGCTACCATCTTGGTGACCCTCCTCTGAGGACTCTGCCCTCCCCGAGTCCCCCATTATTTCTGGTCTGACTGGGAAGCTGCAGAATGGCCTGGGCCCCCAAGGGACACGAGTTCTCGGCTTGGAATGCTCACCAAAACTCCAGCCTTCTTGTGCCAAAAGGCCCTGTGAATTCCCTTCGACTCCCTTCAGACCTCACTGAGCCTAAGATACTCTCCATCTGCCCTTTGTCACTCAGCCCCACAGCGGCACGGCTGGCACCTGGGTCTTGGCCAGCCCAGCCCTGGAAACAGTGTCCACAGCCTTCTGTCCACTGGCTCAGAGCCAGCCCGAGGGACAGCAGACATGTGGGCACAGTCTGCCCTCTCCACGTCCTGTCTCTCCTGCAATGACCTCAAGCCCCCCGTCCCCAGACTGAGCCACACCCATCGCAGGAGTGGGTCTGTGTACTTGGAGGCGGGGTGCCTGAGAATCGCTGTGGACAGACAGAGGCAGCGGCATCCTGCCAGGCTCAGTGTTGTCATTATGGCCCCACTTGGGGCCATGATGCCCGAGCCAGCCAATGGCCGCCTGCTCTGGACCCTGGACGTCCCGCTCCCTGACTAGGGGTGGCATGTTCCCCTGAGTACACATCTCCCGAGGTAGATGTGGAGATGCTGGGACGTGGCTGACAACCCTCCTGGGCCAGTCCAAACACGGAAACAACTGTCCTCTGCAGAGCACAGCTGGCCTAGGAGCAGGAAGCAGAAGGCCTCCTCGGGGTGACGAGTGTCTGCCTCCATGTGGGGAGGCTGCGGGCTCTCTGGCCAGCCATGCCCTGGCCGGGGCTCCTCCGGTTCCAGACTGGGCTCTGGGATCACCTGCTTTTTACCTCCTAAATATGGAACTTTAAACTTCACCTTTCCAAGTGCTAACCTCTCCTCAAAAAGACCTACCCTGAGCTTGTCTCTGGAAGGATGGCTTTACCTTCACAGCCAAGAGAAAAGAAGAGCGAGCTCTGAGCTCAGTGTGCTCCCTTCCCCAGAGGTGACGCGGTTTTGTTGCTTCCCCCAAAATCGTGGCCAGGAGCTCAGCACAGATGGAGGGAAGGGTCCTCCGTCTTCTGCTTGCACCTGCCGGCTCCTCCAGCAGCCAAGGCTCCCGGCCTGGGAGTGGTGCTGGCTGTCTGCGCCCAGTCAGGGCCGGCGTGCCCATGGCATGCTCTGCACACTGGGCTGCTCTTCGTGTGGGCCCCTCCTCTTGCGGAAATGAGTGCTTCTTGCCTCCTGCTCTTAAGGTAGCAGGCTTCAAGCCAGCTTTGAGGTCTCACGTAATCTTTCAAAGATCAGTTAAAAACAGTATTTTCCTCTCACAATTTGTTTTTTGGTGAGGTTATCCAAATGACTATTTTAAATGCTATGTGGATAATCTATTTATAGGTAAACACGGCAGGCCCAAAACTCTCATGTGTGCGTTCGGATTTCCACGGGAGCTCCTGGGGCAGGGTGGGTGAGGCACTGCTTATGCGCTCAGCAGCCCTGGGGTCCAGCGCCGCGCCCTCCCGCTGCATCTGGGAGACATCAGACAAACAGAGCACGAGCAGCAAAGTGTCTTTCCTCAGCATCCTCTGCGCCTCAAATTCATTTCCTCTCAAAGTCCCATCTTTGAACCCTTGGACCCCGTTGCTCTGAATGCCCCCAGCCCCCTGGTCCGCATGAGCTGGGGTCTCCCCAGAGGGGCCGTGGGAAGCCCAGGCTCCTCACTCAGAAGTCAAGGACGCAGTTTTAACCGCTAATGGTAGATGCCCAACGATGCCGTGCGGGCCCTCTTTGGTGGCTGCTCCGTGAAAACGCACTGCCCCGGCCGCCCCTGGGCTCCTGAATCTTGACCCCGCGTGGGCCCTCTGCCCTCTGGGCTCCAGGCAAGACGACAACAACGGGCAGCTTAGCGACACGTAGCACCCACCACACGCCAGACGCGGCCCACTCTCTCCACAGACTTGCTCTCCAGGCGTCCCAAGCCCTGCACCGTGGGGACCATGACTATTACTCCCATCACGGAGGGAGACACTGGATCAGGAGACGTGGCGAGGCTTGGCCAAGGCCGTGCAGGGGTCAACTCACACAGCAAGGATTTGGGCCCAAGGACTGTGGCTCGGGGTACAGCCTGGTAACCGCGGCAGGCGGCGCTCCCTGAACAGCCCACCAGCAGACACCGCACACGCAGTAAGCAGGTGTGTTCACCCCAGGGAGCCGGGGAGCACTTGACCAGCACGACCCCAGACTTGGGAAGTGCCCGCATCCGCCGGGACCGGTCCATTCCCTCTTCTTTCTCTGCTGAGCCACAGAGCCCCCTCTCGGCGTCCTTTTCCCAGTGAAACATTTGCTCACACAGCTCTCATCCCCTGGAAATCTGCAGCAGCTGCACAGGATCCAGAACTTAGAGCGTGGCACGGTCTGCAGGCGTCATTCTGGATGCCACCTCTCCCCGTTCACTCCTGCGGCAGACCCTCCGGGGCAGCTGGACCACGGCTTCCACGTGCCACCGTTCGTGGGAAAGAGCTTGCAGGCAAGGCTGTGGGCGCAAGGAAGCGTCGAGTGAATGGCGTGGACCATCTGGCAACTGGAGACGTGAACACAGCGGCACTGGTTCCGCAGTGAGCTCGCGTCGGTGGGCGCCAGGGCCGACCATGTCCTGTCCCAGAGGAGCAGCGGAGACCAGCCTGCCGTCCGGCGGGACACGGAGCTTGGCCCCAACCCATCAGCTCTGAATGTGCCCCGGCACCAACAAGCTGAGATGCACACGGACACCAGGATCTCGTTTCAGTCTAATTCGTCTCGATTTCAAGTCCCCAGACCTTCCGGCTCTCCGGATTCTGCTCCCGCTGCAGACGGCACACACGGGTCTGAAAGTTCTGTACGGCCTTCGCGGTTTGAAATATTTTCAAACCAACAGTCATGGTCCTGGGTACTTAGAAAAATGACTTAAACACTGTACCCCCACAAAAACCTGCACAGGGATGTTTACAGCAGCTTTTTTCATAATCACCAAAATTTGGAAGCAGCCAAGTTGTCCTTTAGCAGATGAGTGATAAATAAACCATGGTCCGTCCAGACAATGGAGTATTATTCAGTGCTGGAAAGAAATGAGGCATCAAGCCCGGAAAAGACACGGAGCGGGGCGCCTGGGCGGCTCAGTCGGTGAAGCGTCTGCCTTCGGCTCGGGTCATGATCCCAGGGTCCCGAGATGGAGTCCCACATTGGGCTCCCTGCTCGGCAGGGATTCTGCTTCTCCCTCTGCCTCTGCTTCTCTCCCCTGCTCGTGCTGTCTGTCTCTGTCTCTCTCTCTGTCTCAAACGAATTAAAAAAAAAAGAAAAAGACACGGAGGAGCCCTAAGTGCACATCACTGAGGGAAGGAGGCCGATCAGAAAAGGCTACATCCTGCGAGTCCAGCTGCATGACGCCCTGGAAAAGGAAAACTGTGGAGACGGTAAAAGATCGGTGGTTGCCGGGGGCTGGGGGTGAGCCGGCGGGGCAGGGAGGATGTCAGGGCCGTGGAACCACCCTGCGTGACACCGTAATGGTGCACACGTCATGCCACGTTTGTCCAAACCCACAGAGTGCACGACACCGAGAGTGAACCCTAATGTGAGCTGTGGACTCGGGCGATCAGTCGTGACCAACGTCCCAGTTGCTGGGGTGTGGATAATGGGGGCCAGGGGCCTGTGGGAAATCCCTGGTTCTTTCTCTCAATGGAGCCATAAACCTTTAACAACTCCAAAATAGAGTATACTCGTTCAATTTTTTAAAGCACTTTTCTTTCATAATAAGTCTTCACAACCTAATGTGTTCTGCGCTCACCGCCCTCAGCTCGGCGGGATTTTGGGTCTCAGTGGCTGCCGGGGGCCGGTGGCTCCCACGCGAGGCACTCCGCAGGGCAGGAGCCAGGCAGGTACCTGCGGATGGAGCCCCGGGGGGGGGGGGGCACATGGAGAGGGAACGACGGTGGCGCCATTGTCATCACGGCAGCTCCCGGGCATGATGTGGGGTCTTCCTGCGCCGCGTTCACTCCGCCTGTAGATAACAGCATGTCGCGGATGGACCGTGAAAGGTTTCCTCGTGCTGTCAGGCTCACGCGAGTAGGAAAAGCAAGCATCTTTTCCCAATTCTTGCGTTTCCCTCTCGAAGATGCCAACAGGGAAGCCGCTTGTGTTCGGGTGTTCGCAGCGCACCGTCTGCAGAACTAGGGGTTTGCCGTCGGTTTTCTTTCGCGGTCCCGGCTGGGGCGCCTTGCAGCTGCTCAGTACGCGTTCCCTGAGCTCGGCAGTGACTGTTGTCATAGGAGGGCCTGCGTTTTAGGGCCACTGTATAATCAGGTATCAGAAATGTTCGTACTTTGCCATGTAATACAGTGTTAAAATAGACCTTCAGAAAAAACACAAATTGTAAAATACCAGTTATTTTATGTGAGAACAGACTGCCTTACATCTTAAACGCTCGTCAAGCATTTTCACTATCCAACTCGATGGCTCAGTTGAAAATTAATCTTGTTACTAATGAGTAAATCTAGTACCAAGTAGTCGTTTGAGGAGTGACAGAGGGATATCCTCCCCGGGCAGCTCAGTGACCCTCGTGACACAAGGCAGAAAGCCACGCCGCCTGCACCCCGATGACCAGCACCCGCCTCGGCGGGCTGCGGCCACATCTCACAGAACCGGCGGTGGGATGGGTCACGCGGGGGGACTGTGCCGGCCACGGTCACTGACGCTCACCCTCCTCCATCCAGCGGGTGGCTAGCCACCTTTCCACACAGAGTTCCAGAGGCTTCCAGAGAGCGGGCATGGACACGGCACGCGCTCCGTAAGCACCGGCGATGACGGCTCCTGCCCTGCGCTAGCAGAGCCTCACCTGCACGTAGTCAGGAGAGGCCGGAGCAGGCCTGCCGCAGGGCTTGCCCAGCGCATGGGAGAGCGGGTCCATTTCCAGGAGGCTGAGAGAATAAATGAATATGAAATGGGGAACGGGAAGAATGAGGGAAGAAAATGGGAGCCTGAGAACGAGGAGGAGCACACGGCAGAGCAGAACAAGGAGAAGCCAAGTGCGCGGAATGCCTGTTGGTAGTGGGAGGGCAAGACGCCAAGCTCTGTAATCAAGAAGTGATTAATTGAGGCAGCCCGGGAGAGGATTAGAACAGAGAGCTTTTGATATTGTGCAGTTGGGAGGGAAGACCGCGGCGAATTTTAAAGCATATGAAAAAAGAAAAGGGAGAAAGAAGAGCTGAAAAAAATTGGGGACTGGAGAATTGATTTTTTTAAATGGGTTTGCTGTTTAATCCCGCGAAGCAGGCAGTGCTCTGCTAATAATGTGAATTTCTCCTTTGGTGACTCTTCCTCGGGAAACAGAAATCCTTGTTTGAAAATCTAGACATCCCAGAGCCCAATAATGTGAAATGAAATTCAGGAAATGCATCATGAAGCAATCATGCTATTTAAGCTCTTGAAGAGACTCAAAATCAGAGTGATGGTAGCTAAATTCTACCGCTCATGCATTCATTGCAAAAATGTAGATTCTTGCATGTCGTACGTGAAAATTTGACGTGAAATGGATAGACTGCTAACACTCCCTGCCTCGCTGAGGCTATAATGTAAAATAGCCGAACAAGAGAGTCGGGAAGATCTCAGCTAATACGGATTGAGTGGGAGAAAAGGGCCCTGTGTCACGACAGCACACCGACCCTCGCCGGCCGCCCCTGCAAACGTGGACCCAATTGCCTAGAATTCATAGCACCTTTCTTCCTAAGAGCCCGCGGTGCACGCAGATTTCCGACTTCCCTTCCCCGAGGTTGCTGCTGCTGATGCGTATTACAGGACAGCCGCGTCTCTAGAAACGTGGAAGTTGGGGGGGTGCAGATAAACGTGAATTGTCAAGACAGTTTTGGAGCTGGAGGACTGGGGGACCTGAGTGTCCCCAGAACCTGAAGCGAGATCTAGACTCACTTCCTGACCCCCGGCCAGCGCTCCATCCGCGGGATCTCACGCTGGCCCAGTGAAGCCAAAAAACTTGAAACTGCGCCTCGTGTGAACCGCGGCAGTCTGTGGCATCCCAGTGCTTAGAAAACAAGTCCCTGTGCAGCTGAGGAAGTAACTCCGGGGCTGGAGCCTGACCTCCCCCCCGCGCTAGCCTTTCGGGGCAGCCCCATGGGACCGGGACGGAGCCAAGGGCCGAGGGGGTGGGGGCTCAGATGCGCGGCCAGGAGCACGAGCCACTCACCAAGTGGTACCTGGTACTTCATTATCAAACAGAAAGGAATTCGCGCAAAGGAAGGCTCCCCCAAACCACGGAGTCTCCGAGTCATTGCTCACACGATAATTCATTATTGAGCCATTCAAGGTCTGAGAACCTTGCGCACAAAATGGAAAACTCCTCTAGACCACAGCGGGTGTGTGTTGGAGTGTCTGTATACCAGAAGCAGCTACACTAGTGTCTTTTACTGCTGCTTTTCATGGACCACTATATGTAAAGATTTCAAAGTATTTGGGGGTCTTCAGAGATCTGAGACCTAATCCCAGTTTGTCTCCTAACCAGTCTTGAGTAAGTCAAATTCCTTTGGATCTCAATTTCTCCCTCTGTAAAATGGGAGTATTAGACCAGCTGATTTCTGTGATTCCCCCAGGTCCTGATCTGTGAGCCTCCATGACCCACGCTTGTGGGGCCCCGTTTCCTTCACTATGAGAGGAAGACAGTAGGTGGACTGGTCCGCGAGCTCCTGGGCTCCCAGTGAGGCCCCCGCCATCAAGCAACCACGCGCACACCGTCGCGTGCACTCCTCTGAACCCTGAGTGTCCAGACTTCAGTCAAGCACTAGCCCCAGCATGACGTCCCAGATGGGCCCTCGTTCTTCCTGTACCCCCAGTGCCTACAACAGTGGCCACAACAAAGAGGCCCAGACAGACGCAGGGCCACAAGGGAAGGAGGGCCTCGATGCTCACATGGCTAAGAAGAGGTGCACCCCAGATGGGACCCCAATTTTCAGGCTCTGACTCCACAATCCAGAACGTTTCCCTTCGACCACTCTGTCCCCATGACTGCAAATGGCAAGTGTCCCATGGTGCCCGTTTCTAAGGACAAAGGAGCTGAGGCTCAGAGGCTGGACGCTGGTCCCATCCCAGCCAGACTGGAATCTGGAAGCCCACTTGGATTGTATTTCATTGTCCACGTTTGCGTGCATCAGCAAATTCTGTTTCTTGCGCTGCAGAGGGAAGTACTTCCAGAAAATGAATGTGACACAAACAGTCCCAAGTGAAGGACATCCACACAGCCATACTGGCGAGGAGATGCAGACACCGGGCAGGCAGGGGGCGTGCACAGCCTTAAAACACGGAAAAACGTGCTAGTATCCAAAAGACAAGAGATGACAGGTGTTGGTGAGGATGCGGGGAAAGGGGAGCCCCCGTGCTCCGTTGGTGGGAAGGCAAACTGGTGCAGCCACTGTGGACGACAGCATGGAGGGTCCTCAGAAAGTTAAACATGGCGATACCGTATGACACTTCTGGGTATTTATCAGAAGGAAAGAAAACGGGATCTCCAAGAGACATTTCACGCCCACAATGCTAGCAGCTGTTATCACAGTGACCAAGGCGTGGGAACGAGGTAAGTGCCGAGGGATGAATGGATAAAGAAGATGCGTGTCTACACACCCGAATACTATTCAGAAGGAGTATTTGCAACAACATGGATGGACCCTGAGGACATCTTGTAAGTGAGATAAATCAGAGAAAGACAAATACCGTCTCATGTCCTATTTGCAGAATCAAAAACACCGAACTCATAGGAACAGAATAGATTCCTGGAAGGGGGGGCTCAGCCAGGTGAGGTGGGGAGGATGGTCCAAAGTTACAAACTTTCAGTTATGAGATAAATTTTTTTTTAATTGTATATAGGGGAAAAAATACTGAAAAACAGCTAGAGGTATGAGCTGTTGTTTTTTTAGCCTAAGGTAAGGCACGTTAATTTGCAGAATTGGAATGAAAGGGTAAATTGTGGGGCCAAATAGACCGAATGGAGATTGCGCACCACGCATGGGCAGGGCCCGGCCGCCTGACCTCTGGGAGCCTTGGCATGTTCATTTGTAAAATGCGTTCTGCACCTGAGGCCCGAACGAGCCTCGGGGACAGAGGAGCCCCCCTGCGTGTCCCTGGGCTCCCTCACGGCTCCTCGGTTCGTGTTTGCAGTGGCGCGGACACGCAGATGTGACGGGCTGTGCCTCTCCTCCCTCGACCACGGCCGTTCTTCCGGGCAGGAGAACAGCAGCTAACTTTGCAAGTACACATGCCTTCGTTGCTATGTTTCCAAATACAGCTCACTCGCAAGCAGGCACATGGTTAGGGGTGCGGGTGTGGTTCTGCCCCGGAACGGGGATGGCTGGTGTGGGGCGAGCGCGTGCAGACCCGGCCCAAGGACAAGGACGCCGTCTGAGGCCAGTGTCAGAACGCCCACAGGCACGGCACCCTCAGGGAGAGCCCCTGTCCTCCGCGAGATACTGCCCCGTCAAGACACGAGAACCACAGCGAAAGCGCTAACTTGTTCTTCCTATTGCGTGAGTGTCTAAAAATGTTTGACCAGGAGAAAGCCGATATGCAATAGCGCTTCTTCCTCAGACTGGCGGGGAAGGCAGGTGTGTACGGTGTGTAAGCAGCAGGGCCCTTTTCTCACATGTGCAGTGGCACCATTTTCTGGAAGAAGCGCGTAGCAGCTGAACGCGGGCAAGCACACCGAACCACCGTGCCCACCCCTGGCGGACGCGTGCTCACGCCGCCAGCCGCGGAGCCCCGCACCGGCGCCAGGAGGCCAGCGTAGAGTGCGCTGAGACTCGTGGAAACTGTCACCGATGGGGAGACTGGTGTCCTCTGTGTGGAAGATTCTGGAAGTCGTCGGAAGTGCTGGGGTGCCCCTGCCACCTGGGGGTGTAGGGGACAGGGTGTGTCCCTAGCCGGCGCTTCCCACGCGAACCTTCTGGAAATCCGTCCAGGTCCAAACCGGGGGTGGTGGGTGAAGAGGAGAAAGTGGGGTTTTAGCTGATTTCAGCATTCCCTCCCCACAACCGGGGGAATGGTTGCATCCAGTGTGGCCTCGCTGCCCATATGCCATTCAGCTCCTGTCTGCCTTTTTGTTTACACTGGGGACACAATAGCAGCTATAGTCCTTCCAATACATCATTTATAAGTGTATTCTACCTCTGAATGTACAGACAGAGCTGGCTGTGGGTGAATAAGCTCGGTGAATATTGCCAAGACACTGTGCTTTGTTCAGCATTATTCTTCACAATAGATACCACACTTTGGAAGTAATTTTAAAAAGGGAATCAAAATAGTGGTACTTTTAGCCTTTGTTTCTTTTATACCACACTGCATTCTCTGTCGCTCACTCAGCCGCTCCCATTATACTGACAAATTAAATAAACCACTCCATTGCAGAAAGGCTTGGCCAGGCAGGACTTCATCCACTGCAGCCCCGGGAAGTCGAAAGGAACATTGAGGCAGTTTCTGCTGGCGATTTCAGCTAACTTTAGTCAAGGAGCAAAAAGAGAGAAAAAAAAAATGGGGGGTGGGATTCAGAATTGGAGCCGGCCAGCAGCGCCCAGAGCTGGCCCTGCAGCAGGTAATGTCTGCGCGGAGAGGGCTGCGGTTTCTAGAAGCACTGAAAGTCCCTTCCTGCTGCGTGGGCCCTGGGAACAGGAGCAGGTGAGTTCCAGGAGGCGCTGGGGCAGCCGCAGCAGCCCGGTGGCCAGGGGCAGGCTGGGGCCGTGCAGGGCCGAGTGCGGACGGCCTGGGAGGCCCAGAAGTTCCCTTTGCAAGCATCTTGGCTTTTCTCTCCTTTTTGCAGAGCAGAATTTATTCATACATTTGCTGCTTCCTGCAGAGTGAGAGTGAGTCACTCAGGCACAGAAGGAGAAGCTCTCCCTCCGTCTCTGTCCCCCTCTTTCTGTCTCTGTCTGTCTCTCTCTCTCTTACGCTCTATCATGACCTCTAGAAGCTTTTGGTTTGTGTGGTCATGAATGTCTGACGTCCAGGCAGACGGAGAGTAGAAGGTAGGGTTTCTGAGGGTGGGGCTCTGTCCGCTCTTTCCCGGTCCAGAGACGTGCTGGAGATGTGAACACAAACTGGGGAAGATGCCCTCCGACTTTTGGCCTGAAACTGTGTGTTACTTTTTCAGGGGAAAAAAGCAAAAGCATTACTTTGTACTTGGGAAGAAAGCTCTTTTAAATGGAGAACTGATTACTTTTCCTGTGAAACACAGTGCACTACGGAGTCGTCGTGGGCTTGTGATGCCCAGTCAGGTGCGAAATGTGGGGTGGCTCTGTGTCTAAAAGCAAATCTGGTGTGACCTGGAAAGCCCTCCCTCGGTGTCTGTGCTGGGACCCTCGGTCGGCTGCCGCCCACTCAACAAAGTCAGTGGGACTGGTGGAGAAGAGAGTGCAGAGCGCTGGCCGTCAGAGGCGCCGACTTGCTTCTGAAAACAGAGCGCCACTAAATGCCAGTTAGAGCGCCGGCTTTGAAGGCGCCAGCCCCCAGCCAGGATGACCTCATTGAAAATGCACGCTGTCTCAGGCATGGAGTGGGGAACTCTGTGCTCCAGCAGAGGCGTCCCCTGGCTTCGAAGTCAGAGGCCACTGCAGGCAAAGAGAAATATTGAGCCAAAAGAGTTTGAACGGAGCCATCGGGGTTCATCTTTTATTACCAAAGAAAGACTTGAAAAAGCCCAGGTGAAATTTCCTTCCATTGTCTAGGAAAATTCTCTGTAATTTGCCCCCAGGGAAATCCAAGTGCCTTGCGGCCGGGCCCCCCACCACCTCTGTCCTTCTCTCTTCCTTTCTCAGGGTAAATGTCTCCAGGGTCCCTGGAGAACGGAGTGGGTGAGCGGGGCACGCTGAAGGTCAGGGTTGCCCACTGTGGCCTGACTTTTAAGCTAAAGAGGTTTTTCTTTCTCTTGTTGCCATGCCAGGTCTAATTTGGTGGCATTATGCTAACGGGGTAGGCCTGCTCCTGACAGGAGGGGTTAAATGAGATTACAAGCTTTGCAGGCTGTCAGCAGCTCCTGCTGCCTGGACGTTAAATGGGGATTTAATGGTCAGCTTTATCTGTAGAGTATCAGTGGAAATCTGCTGTTTTCAGCAACTTAATTGGCACTGTATTTGCAGGAGTTTTTCGGGGAGGTAGGAGAGCTGACCAGATTTTAATGCTGAATTATTTAGAGATCGCACTGGCAGAATGTCAGTGGAAATCTGTGGCGCGTTTTGTTTTTCTGAAGCAGAGAAAGCTTATGAATGGGCAAGATGCCGGATTCTGCTGTGATGCCCGAAACTTTCTAAAAATATGCGTAGGGTCTGATGTGGGTTATTTATAGACGGAATAAACAAAGAGTAACAGTTGCTATCACAACATATGTGCCGTGTCTGATTTGCGGGGCAGTGAGAATGTGCAGAGAGGCAGGGAGCTCCGAGCAAACACGAGTGTGTGTTGGTCTTTCCAGAATTTCAGCGGGTGGAATCAGTGTGGGGCTGCGTCTTCCCGGCGTGCGTTACAGGGCACCACGGCAAGTGCAAACCAATGTCAGGGCGAGAGGGTGCGCGTGCACGGGTGTGCCTTCAACCGTGTGTGCACGTGCATGCGGGATGGAGCCCAGGCCGCGTCCGGCGTGCAGGTCTGTCTCTGTGCGTCAGTCTTGTGCCCCAAGGTTGAACTGTATGAAATCACAGACATCCCAACATGTTCGCCCTGCAGACCCACCAGTTACCCTCACTTCCATCCAGCGTGTTCAGAAGGACAAGCGCGAAGAATTTGGTTTTGCAAACACCTACCCACGGGGGGAGGAGGGGGTGCGGTGTCCTCTTAGGATTTCCCACAGCAGGGACTGTGCGCGTCCAAGGGCACGAGCGACCTGACCCTGAATTGGCGGCCCTCGAGGTGGTGGGTATGGGGAGTGGGGGAGGGGGCACGTGGGCTCGCTGGAGAAAAGGCAGAGGAAGGACGAAAGCAGAGAAAATGTTTCCCCAGCAGACACCAGCATTGTCTGTTCCCAGTTAGGGTCAGTCCGGAAAGTTCAGGATTAGTAAATTTAATATCCTGTCAAAATTCTCATGATAATGAGTCGCGGCCGGCAGGCTGGCACCGCAGCTCCGGCACCGCGGCCGGCGAGATAGCGCGGCTGATTTATGAGCGGGAGGTTGTGCGGCGCTGGCAGCGGCAGGCCGCCTGGCCCGCTGTCCCCAGTGCGCTGTCCCCAGCGCGCTGCAGGGGGCCACACGGCCGGGACCCCTCGCGCCGCGCCGGGCCCTGGCTTTCCCCGGGGAGACTGGGGAACGGCCCCGCAGGACAGTCTGAGTCTAACGTGATCTCTTCCCGCCCGTCCTGACGCCGTACCGTCCACAGTTTCCATCCAAAAGCCAGGGAGAAGGACGGACGCAAGACGGTGCGAGCCGGGCGAGAGCGGCGCTGGCTGGGGCAGGCAGCTGGCGGGGAGAGTGGATCGCCTCCTGGTAGCGCGGCCTGGGCGGGTGTCAGGCGGTGGGGGCCAGGCGAGCTGTGTCCCTCAGCGAGGAGCACGGAGACGAGAAAGTTCCTGTGTGCCATTTGTTCGAGGCTCTGCACCTCTGTAAGCAGCTGTCAGGTCCGTGCATTATGGTACATTGAATCTGAATGAGGCTCTCAACATCAAAACCGTGCATCCATTATGATATCATCTCCCGCTCTGAGCCGTAATGCTTATTAATTCCGCACCCATACTCTCCCGGCTTCAGCAAATGTATTCCATCAGCCTAGCATTTAATTTAATTAGTACAGCTGGGCTCTCATTCTCCTTTCTGTGTCAGAGGTATTGTCAGCACGTTCTGCTGTAACACAATTACTGATTGCTTTTAGATAGGCAGAAATATGATTAGGGTATTGGGTGGCTGTATCATAAGCCTTATTAGATTCATTTGAAATCTGGAGATAAATAGGAAACTTTTATTTGCAGTGTAATGAGATTATGCTTATTAGGCCAAGACCTCACAGCCTTTAGCAAAGAACACTGTATCAGTCGGATTATACTCTGGAAGCACACTCTTTGCTCCCAGGATCCGAGCTGTTTCTGAGCGCCTCCCAGAATTCGCTGTTGTCATACTGTATACGTCTCAGGATTATGGCCAGCTTGGTATCTTCCTCGTGATAAAGGCCACGGATGTCCCTTTTCCTTCTCAACGTCTGATGGAATACATACATCTTCAAATGGGATTTTATTTTATGAGAAATGTTTTGAAAAATCAGTGTGCAGGCTAAAAGAAATTATACTTGTAAACGTATTTATTTGCTTTTAAAGATGTTTGCATTTCTTAGATGTCGCTTACGGAGATTGGCGTATAATGAATGTCTTAAAAATCCCAGGTGCTCAATCTCTAAAACATTTATCACCACCGTTATTGTTTTGATAACAGCTTAGTACAATTCCAGAAACATTTATTTTTTTCATTGGTATTTATTTGATAATCTCAAATTTCTAATATTGGCAGGAATTTCTCCTACCCAGAATAAATCAGTTCTGAACGGGATGCCGTTATCATGGAAGGGTTCATAGTGATTTGAGGAAATCTGCTGAAACAGAAAGAATTCAAGATGGGAATATATTCAAACGAGCTAAAATTTGTCAAATACTCTTACTGGCTATAAAATAAAGTACTTTTATACCCGAGGAAAATGATGACGATTTTTCCTAGCTATAAAAGTTTTGGAATGATATGTGCGAATTTTGCCTTGGGCGAACCCAAGGTGTGAAACCTACATTGGCAACTACGTGCTGTATTTTCAGACTGAGTTATCTCCTGTGCCCCTCCTGTCACCCGCCCCCTGCGTCTTCACCGGATAATTTATAACATTATTTGATTTAAATAAACACAGGAAGACAGTTTTCATGAGTTCATTTATTGCATAAGACGTGCACGCACAGTGAAGTCGGTGTTGACTTCCCTAAAACAAGGAGCATTTATGGCTTAGTCAAATAACTGGCCAAAGTACATGAGGAGGAAAACCGGAGAGTCTCGTCAAATGAAAGCTAAGGGGAGACAGGGCTCTGGGTGTGGGGGGAGAGAAAGGGGAGGTCCTTGCTTGATGCACACAGAGTTTCTATTTGGGGGATGGAAAGTTCTGGAAATAATAGTGGTGATGGGGCAACATTGGCAATGTAATTAATGCCACTGAATTATACACATAAAAATGTTTAAAATGGCAGACCCTAACCTTATATATATTTTACCAAAACAAAAGAAAAAGAAACACAGTGGACAGGTGTGCGTGAGTGCCGTGAGCGTGAGTCACAGGTTGACGACGCGCTCTGGTCCGTGGCCTCCTGCTCTGGCCTGTGGATTCACCAGTGACGTGAGTTTTAAGTTCCCATTTCCTGAGCTTTGCACCATCCCTGCAAGTTCAGTTTGACTATTTCCTGACAAACAAAGTACAAGAAACTCTGGCGAAGACATCTTTCCCCCCAAAATGATCTCCCCTTCTCCTGCACCACCACCACCACCAAAGATCCCGCCTGGCCTAGGCAAGAATTGTTGGCGGCAAAATTTATATCCAGAATTAAAATCGGCCGACTCTGTTCAAGGATTAATAATTCAGGGAGAGGCTGAATGGGTAAGGAATGAAGAGACATCCAGAATGTGTCAGTGACTTTTTATTTTTTCAATGGCAAGAGGAGAAGGGAACCAAGAGCCCTGCTGTCCCCTGCCATCTTTTTTTTTAGTTTCCTTGAGGTAGACTTGACAAAATCGTAAGACATTTAAGGTGTACCTCCCGATGACTTGATACGCCATACATTGTAAGAGGGTGTCCCTGCCAGTCACCTGCCGCCTCCAGGACCTCACATTGTCACCTCGACATATCTCAGTGTGAGTCGCCGTGGTTTACATTAGCTGCTGACCTAGCCGTCTCATACCCTCGGACCAACCTCCCGCCCGCCCACTGCCATCCGGAGTAGGGGTAGCTGAAGAGGAGGTAGGGTCAGAGGGCACGGAAGGAGAGACATGGCGTTGGCCCCAGAGGCATCGGCGGCCCAAGGCGCCCTGTGAGCCCACCTCCCCTTAACCAGCGTGCCCCACGCCCCTTCCTCCGTGAAGCACACAGACACACGTGCACCGCTCCAAGGCCATGTTCATGCTATCTGCAGTCACCACTGTAGTTTTGTGATTTAACTAAATATTGTGTGAGCTGCTGGAATACAAGTGCAAAAAATAATAATAAAGACTTGATTTTTCTATGAAGACAAAATAGAATACTTTGGAAAGACTACATGAGAGCAAGCCGTTTTTAAAAATACAGGATCACCCATGCGCGAGACCAGAGTCAGCCAGCAGGAAAGGTCATGGAGAGCTGGGATCCTGGATTCAGAATGCTGAATGTAGTGGTTTGAATGGTTTCAGTTTAAAGAACCCTACGAGATGTGCTGTCGGTGGAGGTCGTTCGTGCAGGAACGAGGACTCTGAGGCCGCTCAGCAGCTCTGGGCCTGCAGGGAAATATGTTTCTGCTTTACGTCCAGCCTCCAGGTCCAGACCTAGCTCTTCTTAGGATCCCCCGCTCTAAGGCTTGTGTGTCGGCCTAGAGGACGAGCTCCGCACTGGGGATTTTCAGTGCTCTGTGGAGGTTACTGGAGATCGCCATTGAGGAGAATAAGCAGGCTCGCGGGACTAAATGTCCGACAGAAGCATAGTGAAGTGGGGCGTGGTCCGGGAATGGGCACAAAGAAGGGGCCAGAGTAGGACGATGGAGTGGGAGAGCTGGGGACCTGCAGCCACTCTCTAGGGAAGGCTTAGCTGTTCATCTGGAAAACTCTCCTTGAACTGTCACATGGGTGTTCTCCATCCGTTTTCCTGTCCGGTCTCAGAAGTGAGGCTGCCCCAGGTCCGCAGGTGCCCACGCGCAGGGCAGCCCAGGGAGGGGTGGCCGCTGGGCCAGCTGCTCCGGCTCCGCTCCTTCCCTGCAGACCCCGGGGCGGAATCCGAGCCCCGCGCAGGCCGTCCTGCCCTGGGTTCCGATGCTCTGTGGCCTCGCAGACCCCTGGCCAGAGAGGAGAAGGGAAGGAAGGGGGGTCTCCTACTGGGATTTTTCTAGCACTCAGAGGGCCTCCGCCCCTGGTGCCCGGGCCGGAGGACTATTTTACATTTCTCCGTGTTCTCTGTGTATTTCGGTCACTGGTAACACAGGACGAAACCACCCCTTCGTCCCAGGAGTGACGTTAGGTGTAGTAGCGCTAAGCCGTGCGCGTGCCCCGTGCAGGTTTACGACACGTATAATACGTAACATGCGCACACGCACACGCGGTCTCTGACACCATCACCCAGCACGGGCCGCTCAGCCTACCCTCCTGCGCTTGCCGTGCTGTCAGCACCTGGCGATCGCCGCTCACCAGAGTAACGGCACAGAAACGTGTCTTCAGACTCGTTATTTATATTCGAATCCACACCATAAACATGACCTTATGGAACCATCCTCCTTGAACCTAACCCAGCCATGCTCATCTGTTGTACGGACAGCGTAGGTCTTCTGTTCGTTTCGACCAAACACAAAAGAGCTGAAAAAAGAGGAAACTAAGGTGGGTGAGAGCTTGTGCTGGTTTCCTGGGGTGATGGTGACAGAGCACCACAGGCCAGACTCCGAGGGTCTCACAGGGCGGAGGCCGGGAGGCCGAGATGAGGTGTCTGCAGGCTCCTTCTGAGGCTGTGGGGGAGGATGTGCTCCAGGCCCCCCAGCGTCTGGTGGCCACGGGCAGCTCCTTGGTGCTTCTCGGCTCACGGGAGCATCCTTCCTCCTCTGCCTCTGTCATCCCGTGCTCGTCCTGCTCCTGCGTCTGTCCTTGGGCCTCTTCTTCAGAGGACGCCAGTCATATTGGGTTAGGGGCTCACCCTACCCCAGCGTGACCTCATCGTAACTAATCACATCTGCAAAGGTCCTCTATCCAAAGAAGGTCACATTCTGGGGCGCCTGGTGGCTCCGTCGGTGAAGCGTCTGCCTTCAGCTCAGGTCATGATCCCGGGGTCCTGGGATGGAGCCCCGCGTCGGGCTCCTTGCTCAGTGGGGAGCCTGCTTCTCCCTCTCCCTCTGCCTGCCCCCTGCTGCGTGTGCACTCTTGCTCTCTCTCAAATAAATAACGTCTTAGCAAAAACTTACCAATAAGGTCACATTCTGAGGTACTGGGAAACAGGTTCGCAGTAAGGTTAGGGCTCAGGGCGCCGGGCTGCGCTGTCCCTGGGTACCTTTGGACTCATACTCATACACAAACGTAGCTCTCATTTTTGGCCATTGTGGAAAATTATAACTGTAATGAGCTATTTTCCAGAAGAGAGCTCTGTAAGTCTGCCAAACCACAAAGGATGTATCCGCTTTAATGGCCTGGTGGGTGGGGACAAAGGGAGTGCGGCATTGTGGGAAGCCCCCCGCACCTGCAGATCAACGGGCTGCATGATTCACCCCAAGGTGGACAGTGTCACACAGGCTTTCAGAGTAGTCCGTGCACCGAAGTGCTGTGTCAAAGGGAATTGCATCGTTAGGTGCTGAGTACATGTTTACCACTAAATAAAAGTAATTTTTATCCCTGGCCTTGTTTTACAGGCAGAGCTGTCTAAGAAGGAAATAACGATAGTCAGTTTCCCTAGAACTCGTGGGATAAATGAAGTGTAATCATTGTTATATGTTTGTTTGATGTGCGTTCAAAGGTGGAATCACAACAGAAGTAATTAGAGTAATTATTAAAGTCTGCATTTAATCCGAAAGCCCCAGGGGATATCACAAGTTCATTCATCTGAGCCTCATATGCTTCTATTAAAGGTACTCACTGCCTCGCGGTCTCCGCGGGTCTGGTCTCTGGTGAGCATCAGTCGGGGAAAACATCCCCACCTCAGGGTCACGGCTCGCTGTGATGTCCTTTGTAGGCTACTTGACGATATCATCCGCGGAAGCTAAAAATAACAAGAGAAAGCATTAATCCTTCAGGATTATCTTTCTTGGCATTCATGATAACCGTGTGTTTCCCAGAACCGTGTCCCAAGGCAGGAAGACTGCAGGCAGTGCATTCTCCGTGCAAGAGGCCGGAGTCTGGCTGCCCGTCTTCTCAGATCTGGTAGAACCCAGAGTCCTTCCGGCCAGAGTAATTAAGTGTGAGCCACTGTGCCGGAATTTTATAATCACCTTCCAGGACCTAAGCTCACTTCCAGGGGATCCGGTCATGAAAATAGCTGGTAGGAAAAATACTGAGTACCATGGTGGGCTTTGATTTATTCTTAGCTTGATGAATGTTCATCATTTTATTTAAACTTACAGACTTCGGTGAAGAGGGTAATTGCCTTCTTCGTCTTGGAGCAGAAAGGCTAACGCGCTTACGTCCGAGCGGGCTGTCCAGAGTCGCCTGTCTGGGGTCGTGGGTTCTCACACTCCGACTTCCGCTCACGCTGCCAGGAAGCCAGACGTACCATCTCTAGCTATGTTCTGATTTCCGTAGGACAGAAAGTGATTCTGTCGGAAATGAAACTGGGTCATTGGGGGTTCAGCCAAGCCATCCATTAATGAAACCACCCGTCTGTGGAGTACGTGCGCGAGCGCTGCCCCTGTAGGGTCTGTGGTGTGGTCCGAGAGCAGAGCTCCACGTGCGCGCTGCCCGCGGTGCAGAGCCGTCTGTGCCGCAGGACACACGCGCTGTTTCTCCCCTCCCGCCGCGAAGCCGCAACGCCAGCTCTGCCGCCTCCTGGCCCCGTGACCTTGGGCAGGTTGTTGAAGCTCTCTGGCCTCCCCTGTGGCATCTGTAAAGTGATGATGAAGCCCCGTGTCCCGGGGCGGCTGAGTGGAACAGACGAGAAGGCGCCGATGAGACAAACCGCCAGCGCGTGCTGGCCAAGGCCGTATGGCTGCTCCTGTGTCCGTGCCCGGCCAGTCCGCCCCGGCCAGAAGTGAGGCACTCTGGTGGTCAGACGGGAGGCATTCTCTTTTTCTCTCGAAAGAAGGGGACGCTCCAGGGATTGAACTAGGAAAAAAACGTTTGAAAGAATCCAATGACTTTTCCCCCCTGGGATGGCGGTGCTAACTACCCGTGGTGAAGCTCAGCCCTGCTCCCTCAGCCGTAGCCTTACTGGAGAGCTGCTTCCCAGACCCAGTGTCCTCCCAGCTCTGTGGCCTGGCCAGACCCCCGGAGAGGCACCGCCATGTGCCGGCCCGCACCCCGGGGTTCTGGCGCTGTTTCTCACAACCACCTCCTGGTCCCAGAAAGAGTCCAGGGCTGGGAAGTCAGCTGGGACAAGACCGTTGGTCACATGAAGTGGTTGGCACACAGATGGTCACTGGGCCTCATCAAAGCAAGTTTCAAGGAACTGGGCTCGGGTTTCCTGGCCGTTGTGCGTTCAGGTGGTCGAGGGCGCTGGCGTCTTACACGCCTGTTCTGCGTGTTCTCAGTGGGACACTCTCAAAGCAGAGGGAAGCTCAGATGAGTATCAGGATTGCCGTGTCCCTTCCTTCACACCGACACGCAACGTGACACACGCGTCTCTCTCCAGGACCCCAGATACACCAGAGCTCCAGCACGTGTGCAATCATTAGCAAACCTGGACTCCGTCAGGCCCTGAGAGCGAAGCTGGCCGCCTTCCGTGGATGAGCTCTGGGTTGAACACTTGCTGCGTCTGGGTTCGTGGGCCTCAGTGACCCATTCCTGAGGCAAGCACTGAGCACCTGTGGGCTCGCAGAGCGGTCACCTCCACAGCTGAGCATCCCGTCCAGCTCCCGAAGCACTTCTTATCTTCGTCACCTATGAAAACCCCTGGATGATGAATAAATGGTGAGACAGGGAACCAGCCCCCAGAGGTGATACGTGGGAAGTGGCCCTGCATTGAAGGGACATTATAGCTGCCACCTTCTCCAGAGAGCGGTGCAGAGAGCGGTGGGTAGCAGTGAGGAGCCCCAGGGGCAATCCCCGTGGTATTTTTCACATGGCAGAGCTGGAGAATTCTGAGAGACAGAAGCAGACACAGCTCCAGCTGGGAGCACGATGACTGGGAGGAGGGAGATGGGTTCTTTGGAGGTGAAATCTGGGGTCAGCTGCGAGTCTGAGTGACAGAATCACCCAGAAGACTGACTGTCCTGTGGCTTTGGATGGTGTGTGCCCGAAGATCACATGGGTACAGGTGGAAAGACTACGTCTGGGATGTCCCAGACCCGTCCCTCTGCCTCGTCCTTCAATACAAAGGAACGAATCAATGAGCACAAGTCGAGTGGGCACCTCAGGGATGGCGCGTACAGGAAGATGAAAAATGTGAGAACAGTTGCTGCCCCAAAGGAAATAACTGAGTGGAGACTGAGACGGGCACATACTTTTTAAACCCAAGCATGTAAGGCAGGGGCACGAGGCGCCCTGAGACCAGAGGATGCCATCAACTTGTCCCTTGTCCCCACACTCCGGCCGCATGAGGTTTCCCGAAGAGAACCAGTCTTGTTTGTACGAGAAGGTCAGCAGCTGGGTGGCCGTGGGACCTCCGTGAGTTGTAATGATGTGGGTCATTACAGACGTGGTCTGAGTTCAGGCTTTGACCTAGGTATCAGAAGCCATGCGGGACACCATTTGGGAAGACTATGAAAAGGCCTACGGAAATGCGCTCATGGTCAGGAAATCTCGTGTCCACCAGTATGATGTTGCCATAAACAGTCCAGACACCACTTCAAAACCCAGATGTTCACCTGAATTTAAGTCCACTGAAGAAAGCAGTGCAGTGATCTGTTCAGCCAGCTGCAGGAGCCGTTAAG
The DNA here is from genome assembly GCF_017311325.1 of Ursus maritimus. NCBI lineage: Eukaryota > Metazoa > Chordata > Mammalia > Carnivora > Ursidae > Ursus > Ursus maritimus. Next base: position 78,096,114 of record NW_024423344.1, read on the forward strand.
GTGAGGCCCACGGCCCCCAAACACCAGACGTGGAACGGCTGGACGCATCGGACTCCCCATGACCATGTCTCTGAGGCGGCCCCGCACCCCCCTTCCATCCAGACCTGCTGACGCTGCCCTGGGGCCGCCGAAGAACACTCAGAAATGATCCCTCCTCAACATAGTCCTTCGATTTCAGGGACTTTCTGATAAAAGGCATCCTTCAAAAAGGCAAAGATCTAAAGTCAATCAGTTATTGGAACCTTGGTGAAGTCTGGTAATGAGAAGGGGGAAGCCCCCATGGGCTCCTACGCCCTGCCAGCCGCCCTTCACCCACTGGGGAGCGGGACCTGCAGAGGGCGGGGGAGGCCAGGCACCCCAGTTGCTGAGGGGTCCGCATCCCCGCTCAGCCATCTGGCCCGGCCTCCCGGTGGCGAGCCTACAAAGCAGGTGCCGTTTTCCCAGAGGTTCTGCATGTGCTGCCCCCGTTCCAGACCTCCAGCCAGAACTGTCCGCACACGTCCTGCAGGCACAGTCGAAGGCCGCCACCCGGCGCTGGCTGACGCGCTCACCTCCCCGTCAGCGGCCCTTCCTCTCCTTCCGCCGGCCTCTCTCACCTGAGAATGAGGTTGCCGTCCATCTGGCAGAGAGTAGCCAACTGAGGAGATGGTGAAGTCTAGGGTACAGTGGATTCGGGGTTGTGCCACCCCAGTGCCCCACCCTGGCGCGTGGCATTGGGCAGCCAGAGCAGGAGGGCCCGGGCACTGGAGGAGAGGGGCCAGGGGGAGGTCAGAAATAGGAACGAACCAGTCGCAGGTCAGAAACTTGGCAGGAGGAACCACACAGGATGGGGGACCAGGAGAGCTCGTCTCTCCCGGTTCTTTGCCCAGGGAAAATGTATTCCCCCATGTTCTGTCTGCCAGCAGGGAAATGAGGTCTGCCCTCCTGGAAGCCACTTAGCATTTGAAAACGGCGGCCATCCGAGAGCTTTCTGTCCTCCTCCTGTTCCCACGGTGCGCTGCTGGTGACTCGCCCACGCGTGCGGGAGGGCATGGTTCCAACGCCGTCCCAGTAGTCCTGCGCCAGCCTGCGCAGGGCAGCCCCGCTCCCCCACCACCCAGTGTACGCACCTGCGGGGTCTCTGCCTCGTGGATCACCTGCCAGCCGCCCCCCGTCCTGCCTGCCCTTCCTGCACCTGCCTGGCAGACGGGCCCTGTCACCGTGTCAGCTCTTTTCCCTCCCCGACGGCGATATCACTGTGTCCCCATGCTGTGTCTCATCCCCCTGATGCCGTTACTCTGTGACCAGAAGTTTGTAGTCTTAATCCCCTTGGCCTGTCTTGCCCGTCTCCCCCCCCCGTACTCTGGCGGCCAACACACTGTCCTCTGTATCTATGGTCTGCTTCTCTCAGGCTTCGTTTCTTAGGTTCCACACATGGGTGGAATCGTAGGCACTTGTCTTTCTCTGACTGACTGACCTCACTCAGCAAGATGCCCTCTAGGTGCCTCACTGTTGGCATCAGCTCCTTCTTCAGCGACCGTCAAGGGCATCATGCTTGGAGGACAGTCCCGGTCTCTCTCACGCCCCTGCACCGGCCGGCCCCTCCCCAGTGCGCCCCCGGGCTCCCAAACTGAGGATGCTGCAGGTGCGTCCCCTCCCCCACCTTCCTGCCCACTGGGCTTTCGGGTGCCCTGAGAGCCTCTCCTTGACCATTGACCTTGGCTGACTATCCGTCCTCGTGTCTGTGAATGCAGGGAGGAGGGACTGCCTAAAGGGTGGTGTCGGGTCTGCTCCCCCCACAGAAGCAGCCTGGGGCTGTCGAAGCCACGCAGCCCGGGGGCCGAGAGTCTGAGGTGCAGGTGTGGGCACGGTTGACCCCTTCTGAGGCTGTGAGGGACAGCGTGTTCCAGCCTCCCTCCTGCCACGTAGACGGCCATCTTCTCCCTGTGTCTCCACATCACCTTTCGCCTGCGCAGCAACCTGTGTCCACATTTCCCCTTTTATGAGGACACCAGTCATGCTGGGGCGGGGGCCACCTGAGGCCCTCGCCTTCCCTGATTCCAGCTGCGATGACCTGTCCTCACAAAGGTCACAGTCTGAGGCACTGGGGGTCAGGACTCGGACATATGAATTTGTCAGCCCACAAAACCACCTACATCCCAAATACAGGAATCATAGTCCCGGGCCGTCTCCTGTGAGGGCTCCCCATCTCATGAATATGGCGTGACTCCGTCACTGTCCCCTGGAACCCGCCCAAGATCAGTCAGCGGTCTCCTAATGCTGCCATTCCTCCTCCTCTACACTGAGCCCTTCCCCGCTCCCCGACTGAAGCTGTGTCCCCATCTCTGCCTTTCGCCTCCTCCGAACGCCCACGGGACTGCCCCAGGGACGTGCCTTTCTCTCCGTGAAGTGCCTGTGACCTTTTGTGTCTGCATCACACTGGTAACGTCCGTCCTTCTGCCTGATGAGGACTCGCTCTTCCCGGAAGCTGTGTCTCCCCTCCTGGAGGAGGGGCCGCATCCAGCACGGTCCAGCCTGAGTGCCCAGCGCTGTGCCTGGCACTCAGGACATCCGGACTCAGTCTCACTTGCTGGTGGAGGTAGTGGTGCTATCAGAGGAAGGAGAGAGGTCTGACCTACGCACCCCATCGGGGGCAGCTGATGGCTACTCCAGCTCTCTCCCTTCCTTTATGGACTGCCCTTGCCCCCCCCCCCATTAAACACAGGCCTCCTAAGATTCTGTCTTGGGTGTCTTCTGATCTCTGGTCCAGATTCAGAATCCCAGGTTCCTGATGGGTAGTTGCTTGCACGTTAGTACCCCCCCCATCACCTAACTGTGTGTGTCCCGGTCCAGCTAACTGTCCCAGGCATGGCTGGGGGCCAATCCAAGTCTGTCTTCCTCTCTCCTTGTGCCTGTGCAGACCCACCCCAGCCCTCACCTGGGGGCCTGGAGGGGAAGCAAGGTCTCACTGCTGCTGGGTGGCAATGGGGGTCATTCCCGGTTTGCCAACAGGGAGACGGTTTCTCCTCTGTGTATTTCCCTAAGCTTCTCTTGTGTGTAAGCAAAAGCAGAGACTCCAGTGACCATGAACACCCCCCCACCCAGGGAAATGCTCAGAGGGCTGTAAGCTCAGGGTACCTGCCAGTTTTCTTTTCTCCAGGGACCCACATTCTCAAAGTTTTGATCTTCTGTTGGCTACAAAGAATCAGATCATACTTTCTGTTAACAAAATTGTGCTTTTCCGACTTTGATGGGCTAATAGGGAGATTCTGTAGCCGTGAAGTCACAGATCTGGGTTCCAGTCCCGACTGCTTGCCGGCTGAGGGGCCTGCCAAGTCTGCAAACGTCCCTGGTGCTAAACGTTGGCTGTCTACAAGGGAGTGAGCTCTCTGCCTCGCGGAGGGAGTGTGAGCATCCAAGAAGATGTGTGTGCGGGTGCCCGATGGGCAGTGGTACACTGCTCGGCTACAACAGGCCCCCAGGCCGGGAGTATATGTACTCAGTTCTCCTAGAAGGCTGGTTTTGAAATCAAGAATTGTTTCTGATGAAATGGGTATATTGAGGATAATGTAAACTTGGTGTTTGCTTATGCATGGTTTCCTCTGCAGGAGACATTTGAGGGTCCCCAAGACCCCATATCCGGCTGAAGAGAGCCTCACGTGAATACACATGCGCACACATGCACACATGTGCACATACCTTGAAGCCACCCGCTCCCTCGCTCACCATGTGTTCGCCTCTTTACAACACCGCAACCCTCAGCACCCAGCTCCACCAGCAGACCAGGCTCTTTAAAGACACGTCCTGTGTTAATTGTCGTATTCATGCATTTCTTAACCATCTAACATGTGAAAAACTGTGTTAACATTTTATTACATTTCCATCTTTTTATAAAATGTGGAACTGATGAAGTTTTTGAGAGTTATATCCCTAAACTTTTTTTCCACAAAGTTCTGTGGTTTTCGTTGCATGATTTTGCATTACATTATGATCTATAAGAACACATATGTCATGTCATAGCATTTGGAGTGAGCCATATCCAGTCTCAGATCCTTGCTTTAAGCAGTTGGAAAATGACTGTGGTCGTGCCTGCCTTGCAGAAATACCGCAAAGATTAAGTCAGATGGCACAGTAGGTCTGATATACCACTTTCTGTACAAGAAAACTGTAAAACGCTGATGAAAGAAATGGAAGACAATACGAAAAAATGGAAAGGTATTCCATGCTCATGGATCGGAAGCACAAATATTGTTAAAATGTCTATGTTACCTAGAGCAATCTACACATTTAATGCAATCCCTATCACAATACCAACAGCATTTTTCACAGAACTAGAACAAACAATCCTACAATTTATATGGAACCACAAAAGACCCCAAATAGCCAAAGTAACCCTGAAAAAAAAAAATCTGGAGGGATCACAATCCCAGACTTCAAGCTCTATTACAAAGCTGTAGTCATCAAAACAGTATGGTACTGGCACAAAAAATAGGCACATAGATCAATGGAACAGAACAGAAAACCCAGAAATAAACCCACAATTATAGGGTCAATTAATCTTCGATGAAGCAGGAAAGAATATACAATGGGAAGAGGACAGTCTCTTCAACAGATGCCGTTGGGAAAACTGGAAGGCAACACGCAAAAGAAGGAAACTGGACCACTTTCTTTCACCATACACAGACATAAACTCAAAATGGATTAAAGACCTAAGTGTGAGATGGGAAACCATAAAAATCCTAGAAGAGAGCTCAGGCAGTAAGTTTCTCTGACATCGGTCTCAGCAACATCTTTCTAGATATGTCTCCTGAGATGAGGGAAATAAAAGCAAAAATAAACTATTGGGATTTCATAAAAATAAAAACCTCTGGCTATTTGTTAGAAATAGCCAACAAAACCAAAAGGCAACCTACTGAATTGGAGAAGATATGTGCAAATGATATACTCAATAAAGGGTTAGTATCTGAAATGTATAAAGAACTGATATAACTCAACACCCAAAAACAAATAACCCAATTAAAAATGGGCAGATGACATGAACAGACATTTCTCCAAAAAAAAACATACAGGTGCCCAACAGACACATGATGCTCAACGTCACTCATCGGCAGGGAAATGCAAATCCACAGTGAGGTATTGGATTGGCTACAATTAACAACACAAGAAACAGAAGGCGTTGGAGAGGATGAAAAGAAAGGGGAGCCCTCGCGCACTCATGGTGGGAATGCAAGCTGGTGCAGCCACTGTGGGAAACAGCATGGAAGGTCCTCAGAAAGTTGAAAATAGAACTACCATAGGATCCAGTAATCACACTACTAGGCATTTGCCCCAAAATACAAAAACAGCGATTCGAAGGGATACATGCACCCTGATGTTTATTGCAGTATTATCAATAATAGCCAAACTATGGAAACAGCCCAAGCGTTGATCCATAAATGAGTGGATAAAGAAGACGTGGTATGTACATACAAGGGAATATCACTCAGCCATAAAAAAGAATGAAATCTTGCCATTTGCAATGAAATGGATGGAGCTAAAGAGTATTATGCTTGGCAAAATAAGTCAGAGAAGGACAAATGCCATATGATTTCACTCACATGTGAAATTTAAGAAACAAAATAAACAAGACAAAGGGGGAAAGAGAGAGAGAGAGAGGCAAACCAAGAAACAGACTGTTAACTACAGAGAACACACTGACGGTCACCAGAGGGGAGAGGGGTGGGGGATGGGGGACCAGGGGATGGGGACTGAGGAGTGCACCTGTCGTGATGACCACGATGTATGGAAGAAGGCTGAATCAGTCTATTGTACACCTGAAAGTAATATTACACTGTATGTTAACTATACTGGAATTAAAATAAAAACTTAATAAAACATCCTGACTGTGCTGGAGGGAGGAGCCTGCCCTCCCAGAGCACTGTCTCTGAGTGAAGTCTGGGAATATCTGGGCTAGAGGCTGTGATCTTTATGAGGGAAACAATTGCAAAAGGAAAACTGTTTCCCCTACTGTGTGCTGTCTTCAGAGGTCAGCCATATACCTTTGAAGTCAGCTCTGAAGTTCGGTTATACAACAAACTCACTGTTCTAGGATGAATTAACTTAATTTCTGCTGATCACCTTTCAAATATTAGAAAATACCCTCACGAAGTGAGTGACTGAATGCCAAACCCACTGCTCAGCAAATGAATTGGCTCTGCGTCCTTCTCAGGAGTGTCTTTTTGCCGCTTTGTCCAAGTGTTGCTTCACGTATGAATTCACTATATAGTATAGTGTGTGTATAGCGTGTCTGTTTCTGCCAAAGACGCCAGCTAACCTGCAGAGGCGCACGGACGCCTGATTCTGTGACTTAGCTCCCAAGGCTCACGGTGGGAAGGGAAGACGTAGACATACAAATGGCCACGGTGTAAGATTAGAAGGAAAGGCCTTCAGCAGAGATGAGGAAATGGCTCTGGGGCGGGGGAGCCCACCCTTGGCTGAGACGGCGTTTCAGAGACCTGGGACCCTTCCCTTGCATCCTGCCTTCTTAGACTACGGCTGTGAGAACCATACTTTCCACGTCAGTGTTATAAATACAATTGTTAGCCCCAAAATGTTCTTCCTCACCTTTTCTTTCCATTCTGTTCCAGTAGATTGATGTAACAGCCCCCTTCCCCGTCACATGCAGCTCTCCACAGAGCAGCAAGGTCCTTCCCGTTTTCCCCGTTTACTTTGTCGGCTAACAGCAGATCCTAACCGCACATGAAAGAAATTTCCGTGCCTTTTCATTTCAATCCCAGTTGATTTGACATCCAAGTTTATACTGTTACTTTGTAGCACGAGCAACAGGGGCGATGGAAATTCAGAGAATTCCATCCATAGGTGCCACATTTGCATTTCGTGAGTGGTCTTCCGTGAATAGACGTTATACATTCTCTGATGAATGAGAACAGCGGTGGCAGAGGCAGCAGCCAGGCGGCTGGTAAGGATGCCCAGGCCACCTCATAGCAACCGCCAGGTTTCCAAGGGCAAATAGCTCCTTCCGACCCTAAGCGACTGGATGAGAACATCAAAACATGCCTCGCACCAGACCTCCAGTACCCATTAGCGTGAGGAGCTGCTACCTCGGTCGTGAGTGACAGAGCCCTAATTATTAAGGTAATTAGAAGTTATAACACTGGCAATATTAAAGGGAGAACTTGTAGAGCCCATTAACAATGTTACTTTAAGTGATCTGGCTGTGAACTGTTCAAATCTCTAATTACATTATACGTCTGTCTTAAAGGGTGATGTAATTAACTGATGGGAGAAGGGGATTAACGTGTACTGACTGTGCTAACCCTCGTAAGCACTATTTTCACAGGAACTGGCTGCAGTAATGCCCCTGACTTTCCTTCCACTGAACTGTGTTCAGCGTGTAGCTAAAAAATCCTGATCTCGATATATTTATGTGCATGTTATGCACATATGTTTTTGTTCTTTCTTTTCCTTGTTTCTTTGCACGTACGGTGTGTTCACCTAAACCTGGTTAAAGGTAAACTGAGGTACCTTCACTTTATACGTGCAACACAGATCTGGTTTTTGGTGCATATAAACATGTGAACACCATGCCTTTCTGTCTACGAAAGGATCAGTTGTTCTGGTGACATAAAGTTACAAAGAAAATCTTCAAATAATTAATATAGCATTGAATTTTTTTCTTTTGCAACACAAGTAAAAGTTTTATGTTACACATATCATATCTTGGTTTTCTACAGCAATTTATTGTGAAATCCAGTTTGCTTTTTATTTAAGACCCAGTAAGATTTGGTTATTTATTATAAGCCATATGTGATCAAAATTAACGTGGTTTTTTAAAAAAATTAGACTTCCAGAAATGACAGCATTTCAAGTTGCCTGTATTCAGAGCTTTTCTTTTTTATTTTATGAGTCATCGTTCATTTGAAAGTCACCAGCTAATTCACGATATGTATAATGTATGAATATTGAAAATGACACTGCCCCGTTTACATCAGCCGCCGCTATGTCGCTCACACCGGGGGGAAGCAATGTTGCCGTCCCTGCTCTGGAGCTGACAGCGCCCTGTCCTCCTCCGTCACTGTCCCGCGTCAGCTGCTTCTCTGCGGCTGCGCCGCCCAGGGTCGAGGTGCGGAGGGGGCAGCCCTGCTCACCCCGCGCCACGTGCGGACGGAGGAGCTGCCTCGGGGGTGCCTCCCGCCTCGCCCTCGAGGTTCTCGTCGCTCCTCTCTGCTCACTCGGGGCAGCTGGTGCCGGGCACACGAGTTCAGGTTGGCAACATCAGCTCCGCGGTGATCTGTAGAGATAGAAGAAAAAGGAGTGTTGCACCCACTTTTGGCGGCTTATCATAGTTGGTGCTGAAGGAATGGGAAATGGGGAGCTCCGTTCTTGCTTACTAAGGTCGTGTCCCTTACTCATGACTGTGGTCCAGAGCATGGCGGGCAGCCCCTGGAAGGAAGCCCAGAGTCTGAGGAAAGAGAACTGAGCCTGCATGAGGGGATTGGGACCCACTGGTTCCAGGGTCTCATGATACGCACAAGGCGATGTACCCGAGGTTGCCAATGGGAAATTTCCCCGACGTCTGATTCCATCCCAAGGCTGAAACAATGAGAGTTGACATGAGCGTCTGCCCGGGCTTTCTTTCTCTGTAGTGGACGCTGTGACTTGTTTCCCTAAAAGCCATCCTCACACACAAGTTTCTTCCTTCTTAAAAAAAAAGATTTTATGTATTTATTTGAGAGAGAAAGAGCATAAGGGGGAGAGGCAGAGGGAGAAGCAGACTCCCCGACGAGCAAGGAGCTTGATGCGGGACTCGATCCCAGGACCCTGGGACCATGACCTGAGCCGAAGGCAGATGCTTTACTGACTGAGCCGCCCAGGCACCCCAAGTTTCTTCCTTTTTAATGAAACCTTCCTCAGGTCTCTACCCTCTTCCCCGTGATCACGTGCTTCAAGGGAAAGGGCCCCCATCCCCAAAGAGCAGCAGCCTGTCACGGGCTCTGTTCCAACAGAGAAGGGTTAGTATGTAGCCCATGACCCCTTGCAGCCCAGGAAACACAAAGGGATTTCTTTACTTGTAAAATGGGACATGTAGAAAATATGTCCTCTTCCACTGTTGGACGTTGTCCTGAGAGCGCCTGGTTGCTTCGGAGTGTGTATCCGTGGTAGGAGCAGCCACGAGAACTGGCCTGAGGACCACCTGAGACCCTGAAGGTGCCGGGAAGGAAAGATGGGAAGAACCCAGGGCCTTCTTTATTCGATTAAAACCCAGAGACCAAACTTTGGGGCTTTTTAATTTTAAAATTAAAACCAAGAATTTTTCTTATTGTAGAAGGTTGTTAAATTGGAGTTTTCTGTTACTCGTGGCCCAGCGTACTCCCTGCGACCTGCTTCTTATTAGTTGACTATTCTTGTCCAGATGGTCCTACGTGGACACAAGAGCAAAAACAGCCATGTCGGGCCATTCGTTCAAGGACAGAAGGGACCGTGACGCTGCCAGTTGTGCTGACAAACGAGAGGTCGATGTAGAGGTCCCCCTCCTGTGCTTCCAGAGCCTCGCGGGCACCAAGCACGCACCACGATCAACGGTGAAGAAGGAATAAGTGAATGAAGAATGACGTAGTGACGCTGGGGAGATCTGGGGGTTCTTACAATAGAGAGCTTTTCTGGCCTCACAAGACTCTGTCTTCAGGTAATGATACAGCAGCCAGCAGAGAGGGGGTCTGACGCCACATTCTTGCGCCGTGTCTTCTTCACGTGCCCTTGAGCTGCACCCCTCATCCTGTTTAAAGACTAGCACCAGTTCCCAAGCGAACATCTGATGATTCAAATCTGTTCTTCCCACATTTGTTTAGAGAAAGAGGACTTAAAAATTCCACCCATAACATAAATAAATAAATCTTAAAAAAAAAAAGCAAAAGACCTCAATTTTATAAAACATGAACCCTAGCTAATTTAGATTTTGAAATTAGCTGTCACCAAAATATACAGAACTGAATAAATTAGAAGTACCGTGTCTCCACTCCTTACTGTATGTGGCACACAGGCTACGTGTACCCACTCTCAGAACGACATTCATCTAAGTGTGACCCTACTCGTAACCACACACGCAGCGGAAGACCACAGGGCCTTTCCACGGGCAGCAGGAGCTGAAGATCTGCCCCAACCTACCAGCACTATCCTAATAAAATGGGGAAATTAGCTACACACATGTGCCCCTTTGTCTTCAGCACGTGGCAGCATCCTCACACCTCTCTTTGGCAGCGTCCGGGATCTTACGCGTGAAGGAAAGGACTGTAATACTTAGTAGTCGTTTACTATCGAGGACACAGCTTTATAGACACATTCAAATGAGTCTCTGTTTGTGGGCAGAGGGGTGCCCACGGGCAAACCCCCTTTCCACCGCAAGTCTCAGGCGGTTCCATCAGGCCCGCGTCTGGAAAAACAAGACGGTTTTTTCCATGTTTTTCATCTACTCAAGTCCAATGCTACCTAGAGCTAAAAGCTTAGATTTTGCATATCTCGGGGTTAGAAGCCTATTGACAATCTGCTTTCCGATAAATTTTCGCTTCTATTTGTCTTAGATGTCTCCATATAAAATTATTGACTCATTTTTAATCACCATAAAACATCAGAGAATTAACCGGCAGCACGTGGGAAGACCTTGGTGAAAAAGGAAATCCTATGAAGTGTAAAGAATTTTTTAGCTAAAATTAGTGAGATTATTAACATTTGAAAATTATGAACTCTGCAGGAGCACTAAAACATTTTCATTTTTAAGAGCATTCTATCAGAAACACACTCTGGAAACGTGCAGAATTTGGGACCTGTACAGTGAATAGATAAAATTGAATGAAGGTATTCACATCCTCAAAAGATTTTCTCACCTTTTCTGATTATTTCTGTTTCCTTTCTTCCGAACAAGTATTGATTTCAAAATTTACCACTGCAACGCTGGAGTCTTGCAGAACTGCACCCTTTTGTAACAGTCTTACACCACCGTGTTCTTTCAGGCGTGTGTGTTTATGGACGTGCACGTCCACACGTGCACGTGCTCGTGTGCACGATGGAATAGCAATTTAATCCGAGGAGCTGTGCTTTTAACCATGGCAAATAGCCCTTGCTTGTTGTATCTGGTGGTTTTGTTCGGTCTGAGAGTTTCAAGGGTCTCATTGTGTCGAGAAGCCAGTGCTCCTAGAGGCAGCTGTCAGCTTTTCCTGTAAAGGAAGTCGAACGAGGGTGTGGGTAAGTCAGACTCATGGACAGTCGCTTAGCTGGCATGGGGAGCCGGTCCAGGAGGCACGGGCCAGCTCGAGAAACCCGACCCCTCTGCAGAGAAAGAGCTGGGAAAGAGAAGCCCTTCCCATAGATCATTTCTTTTTCACTTGCTTGTAGCTTAAGGAGGCAGCAATCCCACGGGGGGACCGTCTCTCCACGCTGCCAGCAATCAGCTTCTGAACTTGACTTTTTACTGTCAGCAGCTCCCACTCTTCCAACTAATTTTAACGAAACATTATCGTAATCTTTCATTAAAACTAGCTTTAATTTTATCCAACGAGGACCCTCTAGCCAATGTTCTTGGTAACTAACCTAAGATTAAAATTGAGCTGCCATCACTCTGATGATTATTTTACGACATAATAAAAGACAGTATACTTAAAACACTCTTTTCTGAGGTGGCAATGTGGAGATTGAAGCTGGCTCCCCGAAAATTTAACTCCTCGCCAACTCTGTATCAGGAGAGTGAGACGTACCTGCAACCGTGTTAGGGTTTTGTCTCTGTGAGTTACTGCTATAGATATCGACCATGTTAAAAATTAACACGGGTGCATTTTAGAATATTTAATAATTTATGTTAAAATAATCACAATGTATAAAATAACAATGATGAATAAATAAGTAAAAATTACTTTTTAAGCTGTTTTTATGAAAAATTACTGTGTTTTCAAGAACAGAAGGCAGAGTAGTGACAAGAGGGGCATTACTCTGAATCTGGCTTTCCTAGCAGCAGCCGGGCCCTCGTGTCCACTCCGGTGCCCAGTCTGTCCTCTCTGCTGTTTTGGTTGAAGCACATAAAAAACATAGGGCCTTCCACACATGTGCAGTTGGGCAGGGGAGGAGTGTTTTAATAGCCCTTTTAAATAATTGTGAATATTCTTCGTTACTGCGAAGTGTGATGAGTGTTCGTGTCCTGTCGCTGCCTGCGCCGTGGCACCTTACACGTGGACCCACAGGCTAATCTGCATTTTGGTGGATCTGTAGCCCATTCATGGTTTTATGACGTCATATTGGTCATCTGGAAAATTCTGGCTCACTGAATCATGCAGTTGACACATTTCATTATACCATGTTCGAAAAGTGCAATCATTAATATCGCTGACTTCATCAGAAAAGAAAAGCGTTTAAGACGCTTTGAAACACTGTGCAGCTCATCGCAGTAAAAGCAAGTTTCCAAAAGCTGCGAATTTTCCTTTGCAAAATCAGGTGTTACCCTTGGCCACAAATGCTGGCAGTCACCTCCCTTGAAGTGACAGGCCACCTTGCCTCACTCCCACCTGGCAGTCACGTCTCCACACCCACGCTGTGTCTGTCGGGGTTCTTCCAGGGAAAGAGGATGCTCTGTGGGGGAAAAGCGGCTAGTTTAGCTTGCAGCCCAAATGGGCTCACACGTTCCTGCCGAGACGACCAGTGCGCCTCTGCGTGCACCTGCCACGTCCCCGCACAGAATGCTGAACAGGCATGTGCTCGAGGGTCAAGAATTAGCAAGACCAACAACTTTTACCCATTGTCAAGGCCATTCCTAAGTACAGCTGACATTATGACTTCTTCCCGCGGGCACGCGGCAGTGATGCGTCCCGTCACTAGCCGTGCACTCGGCTGCTGCCCCCCTGATTCGGGCTCAGACGCCGACAGCCTTCCCTCCATTGGTTCCGTACTGTTGTTGCAGCGTCGGCGCAGTGAAAGGACACGCTCCGTCTTGCGTTACTGTGAGAACACTATGGAACTTGGAAACCTTTGTAAAGGTTTTGGTTCCCCAGGTACCTATGTGCCACATTTAAAGAACTGCTAAGTGAGGGGCGCCCGGGTGGCTCAGTCGGTCAGACGTCTGCCTTCGGCTCAGGTCACGACCCCAGGGTCCTGGGTTTGAGCCCCACATCAGACTCCCTGCTCAATGAGGAGTCTGCTCCCCACCCCACTCTCCCTGCTTGGGTTCCCTCTCTTGCTGTCAAATAAATAAAATCTTTAATTAAAAAAAAAAAAACTGCTAAGTGAGGGGCGCCTGGCCAGCTCAGTCGGTGGATCATGCGACTCTTGACCTTGGGGTTGTGAGTTCGAGCCCCATGTTGGGTGTAGAGGTTACTGAAAAATAAAATCTAGAAAGGAAGGGAGGGAGGAAGAAAATTGCTAAACTAGATGCTAGGAGAGGATTTTTTTTTAAAGCAATTATTTTACTGGAAATCTAAGAGAACTCCAGGAACAAATAGAAACATAACTCAAGTGCAGGCCTCGTAGTGGGGGAAGAGCTTTAGCGACGGAAGTAACCAAATGCATGACGCGCTTCGAGAGCCTTGCCTGGAAAAGATCAGTATATGAACCTATAAACACCTAAATGGTGTCTGCAGTTTGGAAGACTGTGAAGGTGAAGGGGAGGAACTCAGGGTCTGAACAGGCACCGGTGCGCTGACGGGGTGTCGCAATGCGTGCGCTCTGCTTGTCAGGGGAAGGGCTACCTCTGTGCCCTTGGCCCCATTGGGGGTGGGGTGGGGAAGGGGGCATGGATCTCAGTATATTTGGAATCGTAGTTGATTTCGATAAAAGCCCATGTTCATTTTGAAAAAAAGAATGGGAATGCGACTTGCGTCCTTCAGAAAACAAAATAATAAAAATTTTAGGAAGTAAAAAAAATGTCATGTTAGTAAAGTAGGTAAAATTTGTAAAATGTTAGCATGCAGGCAACCCACATTTCTAGACCATAAATCCATTTTTTTAAGCAAACAAAGACAGTAAAAGCTAACAATGGCTAGAGCTGCCGTTAATCTTTAGAATTCAATTTATGCCTTGGCAGTTTACTCTGTTTTTGGTGAACACACGTTTTTGAAAGCTTTTTGGCTTCAATTCAGGCAAAAGCAAAACAAGGCTGAAAATGTACAGTGTTATAAAACTCTCAGATTGACGCCAAAGGCAGCAACTCTCAGCTCATTTGTTTTAAAGGTTGTGCATCTGATTGTAAGTGTCTTTAATAAGCTTTTTTTGGAATAGAAGGGGATAGGTCTAGAAACGGAAAGTAAATGCATTGCTAATGAGTATTGATATTTTAAGAATATTGGTATTTCCGTAACTAGCTTATACAGCAAATACATTGCAAAGTGTGTGCAAGCAAGGTGTTTCTAAGTCTTGTTTGGACCATTTGTTGATCACTTTGTCACTGTTTAATAAGCCATTAAGGAGGCTACATAACTGCAATATAATTATTTATTAAACCTTTTACAATGAAATGAGCACTTAGAAAGAGAGAACTGTCTCTGCTGTATCTTAACCAATAATTATAATGTATTTACCATGTGTTTTTTTATGTCATTGAAGCATGGTAAATTGTATGTATGGTGGTTTCACATTTCATCCATGAGGGTGATTGTTTTATAAATGTGCTAAATCAAATTAGAATATGTGTCACCAAGAAAACCAGCCAGCAGCACAAAGCTCCCCCACCTGCCGTCCGTTGCCTGACCCCAGGCCCTTTGCTCCACAACAGATACTGAGCTGCGTCTAGTCAGCAGAACTGGGTGGCAGGTCCAGAATGAAAAAGGGTTTTTTTTCCCTCAGAAGTCGCTGGTGAGAGAAATCCACACACCTGCTGCCACGGAAGCTAATACCCTCTCATGTTTGTGTGCTCTCGGGCACCAGCCCAGCACAGGCGGCCCAACGGTCCTACCAGGGCTGATTTTTACAGCTTCTAAAGATGATCTTTCCTATGTAACCATCAGCGTATTTCATAGTGTGTGTGGTGTGAATCAGCAATGTAACTTAGGAAACACAGGAGGAAAAATGGAAATTACAGAGAGAGAAAACCGAGAGCCCCCCCCCACGAAAAGCCTGTACAGAGGATATATTTTTATATACTGAAATAACTCTTAAAAACTAAATAAACGCATGAAATCATGTGATACTTGCCTTTCTCAGTGTGATTTACTTCACTCTTAGTGCGTCCGTGTTGTCACAAAGGGCATGATCCCGCCTGTTTCATGGCTGCCCCATGTTCCATCACCCGTGCACGCACACACGTACACGCCCGCGCGCGGGCACACCCCACATCTCCTTTATCCATTCATCTAGCATTGGACAATCGGGTTGGCTGCTGTAGGTGATGCTGTGATAAACATAGGGGTGCATATATCTTTTCAAATTTGTGTTTTTGGGTAAATACCAGGTAGTGGAATTACTAGCTCTTAGGGTAGCTCTATTTTAATTTTCTGAAGACCCTCCCTACCGTCTTCCAGAGCGGCTGCACCAGCTTGCAGTCCCACTGACAGTGCACGAGGGCTCCTTTTTCTCCACATCCTCACCAACACTTGTTATTTCTTGTCATTTTGATTTTAGCCATTCTGACAGGTGTGAGGGGCTATCTCATTGGGGTTTTGATTTGTGTTTCCCTGACAATGACTGATGTGAAGCATCTTTTCACGTGTCTGGTGGCCATCTGGATGTCTTCTTTGGAAAAATGTCTGTTCAGTTCCTCTGCCCTCTTTTTAATTGGATTATTTGGAGTTTTGGGTGTTAAACTGTGTAAGTTCTTTATGTATTTTGGACATCAATCCTTTATTGGATATATCATTTGCAAAGATCATCTTCTATTCAACAGGTAGCCCTTTTGTGTTATTGATGGTTTCCTTTGCTGTGCAAAAGTTTTGTATTTTGATGAGTCTAAAAAACAAAACAAATGAGTAACAAAAAGCAGAATCAGAGAACGGAACTATAAATACAGAGAAATACAGAAAACAAGTTGGTGCCTGGGGGAGCTGGGCAAAATGTGTGAGGGGGAGTGGGAGGCTTTCCGGGTAAGGCATGAGTAAGCCCCGGGGACGGAAGGCGCAGCACGGGGAGTGGTCCGTGGTGGGACACGCTGTATGGTCACGATGGGGCTGCACTGGCGCTGAGCAGCGGAGACCGCCCCGACGTTCAATCACCACGTGGTACTCCTGAAACTAACGCAACGTTGTGGGTCAACTATACTAAAATGATTTTTTTAACTAAGTAAATGCAAGATGATGATCTATCCCATAGATTAGTTAGGAAGACACAGCAACTGGGTTCTAATCTCGCTGTACTTTCTAGCCGTGTGATCCTGGAGGGATCACGCCCAGGGGCTCCCTGAGCTCTTCTTTCCTCTCCTGTAAAATGAGCATAGTGACAACACCTACCTCATAGTGTTGTTGTAAAGATGAATTCAGCGAAGCACAGAGAGAGCTTAGCACTAGGCCTGGTATACAGTAAGTGCATAATAAACAGTGGTGCTTATTCTTGTTGTTGCCTTTGGAAAGCATGATGTATGAACCCTAACCTTTCCTTTCGTGATCACTGTGTGACGAAACACTACCGAAGCACGCAGGCTGAGCGGACATCGGGGTTCCCGCTAGGGAGAGGGCAGGGGGTGGTCCAGCCACCGGCTCCCTCTACTTGCATTGCTTACTCACCGTGCTGCCTGGAGACAAACACCATCGGACAATAGGGTTCCAAAAGTCCTTCACCATGATGTGGCCCAGAGCAGGAAAAATAGGAATATGGTCCAGCACATCACTTCTCAAGTTACCATATTTGCTCTCTCCCTTGGGTCTTTGAAAGACCTAATAATTAAGATATTTTATTCAGAAGACCATTAACAGGAGGGATGTGGTTGGCCCTCTTGCTCTATAACCCATGTCTTTGAGGGCTGGCACCTTTCGGGAGGACCCCCAGCAACCACCTGGGTAGAGAGACCTGGCTCCGTGATCACGAGCGTCTTTGTGACCTATGAGCAGAAATGCTCTCTGCCGGAGGGAGAACATGCCCTTCCCATCATTATTACACCTTAAAACTAAGAGAAATCATTATGAATTCTTGGATATGACACCAAAAGCACAAGAAAAAAGGAAAAATATACATTGGACTACCTCAAAATTTAAAACTTTCGTGCATCAAAGGGCGCTATCAACAGCGGGTAAAGGCAGCCTATACAATGGGAGAAAATATTTGTAAATCGTATATCTGATAAGGGGTTAGCATCCAGAACTACAACTATAACAATAGCAAAACTCAATTTTGGAAAAATTGGCAAAGGGGGCATCTGGGTGGCTCAGTCTGTTAAGCGTCTGCCTTTGGCTCAGGTCATGATCTCAGGGTCCTGGGATCCAGCCCCACGTTGGGCTCCCTGCTCAGCAGGGAGCGTGCTTCTCCGTCTGCCCTCTGCCCCTTCCCATTGCCCCTCCCCCCTTTCATGCTCTCACTCTCTCTCACTCTCAAATAAATAAAATCTTTGTAAAAATTGGCAAAGTAGGGGCGCCTGGGTGGCTCAGTCGTTAAGCGTCTGCCTTCAGCTCAGGGCATGATCCCAGAGTCCTGGGATCGAGCCCCACATTGGGCTCCCTGCTCCGCTAGGAAGCCTGTTTCTTCCTCTCCCACTCCCCTGCTTCTGTTCCCTCTCTCGCTGGCTGTCTCTCTCTGTCAAATAAATAAAAATAAACTCTTCAAAAAAATTTTTTTAAATAATAAATAAATAAAAATTGGCAAAGTAAAGATATACAAGTGGTGGATAATCACATGAAGAAAATGTTTAACATCGCTAATTATTAGGAAAATGCAAATCAAAACCACAAGATAGCACCTTGTCCACATATGAGTGAGATCGTATGGTATTTGTCTTTCTCTGACTTACTTCACTTAGCGTAATACACTCTAGCTCCAGCCACATCATTGCAAATGGCAAGATTTCGTTCTTCTTTATTCTTTTTTCATGATTTTTAAATATTCCATTGTATATATACACCACCTCTTCTCCATCCACTCTCTACTGACGGACACTTGGGCGGCTTCCACAGTTTGGCTGTTGTAAATAATGCTGCAGTAAACACCAGGGTAAATGTATCCCTTTGTGTTAGTGTTTTTGTATTTTGGGGGTATATATCCAGTAGTGCAGTTACTAGACTCTAGGGTAGTCTTACTTTTAATTTTTTGAGGACCCTCCGTACTGTTTTCCACAGTGGCTGCACCGGTTTGCATTCCCACCAACAGCGCACGAGGGTTCCCCTTTCTCTGCATCCTCGTCAACACCTTCTGTTTCTTGTGTTGTTGATTTTAACCATTCTGACAGGTGTGAGGTGGGATCTCCTTGGGGTTTTAATTTGAATTTCCCTGATGATGAGTGATGTTGGGCATCTTTCCATGTGTCTGTATGTTTTCTTTGGAGAAATGTCTGTTTGTGTCGTCTGCCCATTTTTAATTGGGTTATTTATTTTGAAGGGTTGAATTATCAGTTCTTTATATATTTTGGATACTAACCCTTTATTGGATATGTCATTTGCAAATATCTTCTCTTATTCAGTAGGCTGCCTTTTAGTTTTGTTGATTGCTTCCTTTCTGTGCAGAAACTTTTTATTTTGATGAAGTCTCAATAGTTTATTTTTGCTTTTGTTTCCCTCATCGCAGGAGACATATCTAGAAAGATGTTGCTGAGACCGATGTCAGAGAAACTTACTGCCTGAGCTCTTTTCTAGGATTTTTATGGTTTCCTATCTCACACTTAGGTCTTTAATCCATTTTGAGTTTATGTCTGTGTATGGTGAAAGAAAGTGGTCCAGTTTCCTTCTTTTGCGTGTTGCCTTCCATTTGTTGAAGAGACTGTCCTTTTCCCATTGTGTATTCTTTCCTGCTTCATTAAAGATTAATTCACCATATAACTGTGGGCTTATTTCTGGGTTTTCTGTTCTGTTCCATTGATCTGTGTATCAATTTTTGTGCCAATACCATACTGTTTTGGTGACTACAGCTTTGTAATATATTAACTTGAAATCTGGAATTGTGATACCTCTAGCTTTGTTTTTCTTTTTCAGGGTTACTTTGGCTATTTGGGGTCTTTTGTGGTTCCATATAAATTGTAGGATTGTTTGTTCTAGTTCTGTGAAAAATGCTGTTGGTATTGTGATAGGGATTGCATTAAATGTGTAGATTGCTCTAGGTAACATAGACATTTTAACAATATTTGNNNNCTTCCGATCCATGAGCATGGAATACCTTTCCATTTCTTTGTATTGTCTTCCATTACTTTCATCAGTGTTTTATAGTTTTCAGAGTATAGGTCTTTCACCTCTTCGGTTAAGTTTATTCCTAGGTATTTTATTATTTTTGGTGCAATTGTAAATGGGCTTGCTTTCTTAATTTCTATTTCTGCCGCTTCATTATCAATGTATAGAAATGCAATGGATTTCTGTATATTGATTTTGTATCCTGTGCCCTGACTGAGCTCATTTATCAGTTCTAGTAGTTTTTTGGTGGAGTCTCTGGGGTTTTATATATATGTATATATATATACATATATATATATATGTATATATATATATGTATATATATATATATTAGCAAGTCATCTGCAAATAGAGTTTTACTTCTTCCTTACCAATTTGGATGCCTGTTATTTCTTTATGTTGTCTGAGTGCTGAGTCTGGGACTTTCCAGTACTGTGTTGAATAAAAGTGGTGAGAGTGGACATCCTTGTCTTGTTCCTGACTTTAGGGGAAAAGCTCTCAGTTTTTCACAGGATGGCTATTATTTAAAATAATAAACAGAAAATAACAAGTCTTGGGGTGCCTGGGTGGCTCAGCCGTTAAACATCTGCCTTTGGCTCAGGTCACGATCTCAGGGTCCTGGGATCGAGCCCCACATCAGGCTCCCTGCTCGGCGGGGGGCCTCTTTCTCCCTCTCACACTCCCCCTGCTTGTGTTCCCTCTCTCACTAGCTGTCTCTCTCTCTGTCAAATAAATAAAATCTTTAAGAAAAAGAAAAAAGAAAATAACAACTCTTGGTAAGGATATGGAGAAATTAGAAGACTTGTACACAGTTGGTGAGACTATAAAATGGTGCAGCCACTATGAAAGATGGTATGGTAGTTCCTCAAATTTAAAATAGTATTACCATATGACCCACCAATTCCACTTCTGGGTATACAGCCAAAAGAACTGAAAGTAGGATCCTGGGGCACCTGGGTGCCTCAGTCAGTTAAGCATCGGACTCTTGATTTCAGCTCAGGTTATGATCTCAGGGTGGTGAGATCCAGCCCCATGTCAGGCTCTGCGCTCAGCAGGGAGTCTTCTTGAGATGCTCTCTCTCCCTCTCCATTCTTCCCCTACTCGTGCTGAAAGAAAGAAAGAAAGAAAGAAAGAAAGAAAGAAAGAAAGAAAGAAAGAAGGGAGGGAGGGAGGGAGGGAGGAAATCTGAAAAAGTAGCATCCTGAAAAAATATTTGCACACCCATATTCACGGTGACATTATTCACAATGGCCAAAAGGTGGAAATAACCCAGATGTCCATCCACAGATGAATGGATCAGCAAAATGTGGTCCATCCACACAACAGAATACTATTCAGCCTTTAAAAGCAAGGAAATTCTGGGGCACCTGGGTGGCTCAGTCAGTTGAGCATCTGACTCTTGGTTTCTGCTCAGGTCATGATCTCAGGGTCATGAGATCAAGCCCCATCATCTCCTGCTCAGTGAGGGTTCTGCTTCTCTCTCTACCTCTGCCCCTCCCCCTGCTCTTGCTCTCTCTCTGAAATTTAAAAATCTTCTTAAAAATTTTTTAAAAATAAAAGCAAAGAAATTCTGACACAGGTTGCACCATGGATGAACCTTGGAGACATTAGGCTAAGTGGAATAAGGCTGTCACAGACAGACAAATGGTGTCTGAGTCCACTCATAGGAAGTACCTTGAGTAGTCAGATTCGTAGATACGGGAAGGACAGTGCTGGATGCCAAGGACGGAGGGAACAGGTGAATAGAGAGTGAATGTTTGCTGGGGACAGAGTTTCAGTTTTGCAAGATGAAGAACATTCTGGCAGTGATGGTGGTATAATAATCTGAACATACTTAATGCCCCTGAACTGTATACTTTAAAGTGGATATTTTGCCACAATTTTTTAAATTTTTAGAAATTGACAGAAGTTAATAATATCAGATACCTAGTCAATGTTCCATATTCCCAGTTGTCTCATAAATGCCTTTTTTGTTTTTGGTTTGCTCAAACCAAGGCCTGCACGAGGTCTACACATTGCATGAGGCTGACGTCCTTTCATCTTTTCTGGCCTATAACTGCTGTTCTTCCCTCCTTTACACTCTTGCTACTTATTTACTGAAGAAACCAAGTCATTTATCCTATAACGGTTCCCATATTTTGCATTTTGCTGATTGCATCGATACAATTCTCTGTCCCCTGGGTTTTCTATAAATGGATCATTTTTTCTAGAACCGTGCTGTCCAGTGAGAATTTCTGCAATGATGGGAGTTTGGCTATGACAGCCACCAGCCAGCCACATGTGGCTGTCAAGCCCTTGAAATGTGCCTTCTGCCACTGAGGAATGAGTATTTAGTTTAATTTAGTCCGAAGTAACTCGGTTTTAAATACTTTTTAAAACCCAGGTCTAGAACAGCACGGTCCTAAAGTCTTGATCAGATTCAAGTTTTTTGGTTGTGGGTTTTCGGGGTTTTTTGGTCCAGAAGCATTTCGATGGGCTGTTTCCCCAGGCGAACATGGATCTGCCCCAGTGTGGGGCCGGGCCGCTGTGCCCTGGGCCACTGCAGGGTTGGTAGGGTTCCCGCTGCAGCCCTCACAGCGCTGCAGGCCCCGTGGTCCCGCGCGTGGGCTGCTCCCGCTCACAGCCCGTCGCGCATCCGTGGGGGTCGTCTCCACCCAGGGTGAGAGGCAGAGTTTGCGGGCCCGCAGCCGCGGAGTCCTGGAGGCGCGTCCAACCAGGCATCCTCCTACAAGCCCCCCTCAGCCTCCACTTCCCACCGGCGCGGGTCCGGTTCCTTCCCAGAAGGTTCCTCTCCTGCTGCAGGCCAGTGGCATCATCATCTTCCGGTCTCACCCTCATCTTGTGTCATCGCCCCGTGGACCCGAAGTTCAGGAATAGATGAATGTCTCAAAACACCCTTCCGCGCTTCTCAGTGCGGCTTCCCGTCTGCCCCTTTCCAGCCTGAAGTTAACAGGAATACCCGCTTCACCGTTGCCAGCCATCTTCTGCTAGAAAGAAAATCAGCTCCTCGAAGTAGAAACGTTTGAGTATTTCCTTTTCTAGCCGTTTGCTTCGTGTTAAGTGAGCGAGCTTACAGTGATGAACAACGTGGCTAGTGCCCCGTGCCATCAAGGTCGGCCGCTAGACCGCCGTGACGCCGTCCGTGCCAGGGCAGCACCCGCGTGCCCCTCCGCTGGGCGTGTGCGCGGGTGTGCACGGCGCCAGGAGAGAGGCGAAGGTACGTGTGAAGGCTCGCGAGCTTCTCCTCTGTGACTCGACATTTGGTGAAAAATGCAAAACGGGTTAGCAGGACCTTGGTCTTTGGTGCATGTGTGCAGAAAGCCACGCAGAGGCCCCACCCATCACGGCCTAGGCAGAGTGGCCAACGGGAGGGAAACTGGCTTTGCGGCGCCTCGGAAGTAGCTTCAGACCCCAACCACATGCTGTCCTGTGTGACCTTGGGCAAGTCATTCACGCCTCCCGAGTGCTGGCTTCCTGGTCTGTAAAACGGAGGCAATGTCACACTGCAGAATGTGTAATGGCCGCGTCACCCTAAGAACGGGCGGAGAAGACGTTGGAATGGTTCCGCGGAAGGCGGGTGTTCAGAAGGAGATAGAAGGTCCCGTCTCAGGGAGCCGGCTCAGCTGGCCTCATCGAGGGAACCACTCCCCTGTCCGTAGGGCCACACGGGGCCAGTCACTCAACAGGAACACCTCAGCGGAGTCAGCACCCCCATGTCAGGAAGGGGGGAGTCAGCATGTCCCCCCAAAATTCCCATGTTGAAGTTCCAGTCCCCCGTACCTCAGCATGTGACAGTATTTGGAAATGGGGTCTTTACAGAGACAATCAGGGGACAGTGGTGTCGTCGGGCTGGTCCCTCACCTCCCCTATAGGAAAGGTGCTAATGGGAAGGGGACATTTAGACACAGGTGCACGGGATAGGGGTGCCATGGGCACATGGAGACCGTGTCCACAGGCCAAGTGCAGAAGCCTCAGCAGGAGGCAGGCGGGACCTCGGGCTCGGGCTGTGGCCTCCAGACTGTGGGGGGAGCCATTCCTGTCATGTAAGCCAGTCTGTGTAGCCTTGTTACAGCTCCGGGAAATGAGATCCGTGGTCAAATCAGAGAGGACATCAGGCTCAGGACACAAATCAGACCTGGGGAAGAGAAGAGTACACAAAAAAACAGGAAACACAACAATCTGATGCCAGCTGGGGGTGCGGATCCTGCGCCCACCTCCTGCCTGGCTGTCAGGCTCGCCTTCACCAGCCCTGCTTCTCCCGAATCCCTGGGTCCCGGAGCAGCCCTGTCCCACCCAGCACAGGCCGGCAGCCGCCACGCATCTTTCTGCCTCAGACCTGCCCGTGGAGCTGCTGGAGGATTCCTGGGGACCCACTGCCCTGCAGCCCCCCAGGTTTCGGTGCCCCCAAAACCTGCCTCACTTTGGGCAGGCCCTCCTGCCCGGGCACAGGGGCCTGTCCCACGCCCCCACTCAGAGCCCTCAGTGGAGGAAGCTCCTAGAAACAGCCCGGGAGGGGGCCTCAGCGGGCAAACACCCCCATCCTGGAGGAGTCTTGGGCCCTTGAGGGGGGAGCCCTGCATCTGGGCCCGTCCCCTGGGCAGGGTCCCCCCTCTGCCACCAGGTCATCACGGCCTCTGACTCGAACGTTCTCCTCTGTCTTCCATCTTCGTTCCCTGCCTCCCCTTCCTTTGAACACATAGCGGCTTGCGAGTGCTGTGAACTCCCCGACGACAAGACCACGCGTTACCTTCTTGCTGATGAGCGCGGGGTTGCTCCCCGGCCCGTCATGCCCTGACTTGTCACACATGCACAGGTGCGTCTTCAGGCCAGATTCCAGAGGTGGGCTCACGTCAGTGGTTGGGACGCACGCTGCACAGCCACGCAGCCACGCCGTAGCTCGCGCCCACCCCCGACAGCGTGTATGGGTCTCCCGGCCCCCAGAGCATAGCATAGTGCCCCCCGTTTGGATCTTTGTCGTGCTCGTGAGTCAGAAACGGTCTCAGAAGCTCGAGCATCCTCTCGCGCACTTTGGGGTCATCGTGTCCCTCTTCTGTGGGCCACCTTGTTCATTCCTTTGCCCATTGTTTTCTTGGTCGCTGGTCTTTTTCTTATTGATTTGCAAGATTCTTTATGTATTAGGGAGATTAGTCCTTCGCGATGGA
Source organism: Ursus maritimus (assembly GCF_017311325.1). Lineage (NCBI taxonomy): Eukaryota > Metazoa > Chordata > Mammalia > Carnivora > Ursidae > Ursus > Ursus maritimus. Next base: position 78,120,523 of record NW_024423344.1, read on the forward strand.
AGTTGCCTTTATTTTAAGGATAGTTGAATTTATGAGCCTTAGTTTTCCCCAGCCCAGGTTATAAAGGAATTTGCTCATGCTTCGTTCTAGTATTTGCATAGTTTCTTTTGTTTATATTTAATTTTTTGGTCCACTTGGAGTCTCTTCTAGTCTAAGGTGTGATACGTGAACCAACATTTATCTTTCCAGCTGGCCTAAGCCTTCCTCTGTCCACTTGTCTTTCTCTCCATCCGCCTGTCGGGGCCTCCGCACCACCACCCTTTTTTTTTTTTAAGATTTTATTTATTTATTTGACAGAGAGACAGCCAGCGAGACAGGGAACACAAGCAGGGGGAGTGGGAGAGGGAGAAGCAGGCTCCCAGCGGAGCAGGGAGCCCGATGCGGGGCTCGATCCCAGGACCCTGGGATCACACCCTGAGCCGAAGGCAGATGCTTAACAACTGAGCCCCCCAGGTGCCCCGCACCACAGCCCTTAACCACCAAGTCTTCAGGTTTGCTGCCGGGTGGCCCTGGGACCCCTTCTGTGGCTCTTCTTTCTAGCATTTCTTGGCTATTCCTTATTTTTCCTTATCAACTTCGAAATTAGCTTGTTTTATTTTTAAAAATCGCTGGTAGTAATTTAAATAGGATCATATTAAACTTAAGAGATTTTCTGTTTCTGGATTCGAGACTCCTTATTTAGCGAAGCAGGGTGTCTTCCCTCTGCTCGAGCTGTGTGTCCTCACGCACGGCGTCCACGCCTCGTGTCCAGTTCACTCCCGTGCGTTGTCGTGAATGCCACTGCTGCTGCTCCTTCTTCTGGGATAAGTGGGCGTCTCTCTCCCATTTCACATTCCAATTTGTATCTCGGATGGGTATTGATTTTAAAATATGAATACAAGACAAATGGACTGTGCCTTTCAAAAATGACAATATCGTGTAAGCCAAAAACATACAAATACATAAGGCAAAAACGTAGCCAGCAGGGGATTGTTCGAAGGTCATGCAACGTGAAATTCTCGTTTGGATCTGTAGTTTGAAGAACATACAAGGAACGCTTTGGGGACAACTGGGGACATTTGTGTTTGGGCTGTATAGCTGGACATCTGTGTGGAATCGAGGGCAGGTTGCTTGGGCTGGGAGCAGGCTGTGGGTTTGTAGGACAATGTCCTTGTGCTTAGACACGCCCAGTGTGGGTGAGGGATCGCCAGTCTGCCGTTTACTTCCAAATGGTTTCGCAGCAAATGAAAACAAGACAAAGCTGCACGCCAACAGCTCCCACACAGACGCGCACGTGGACGGAGGGGCGGCCGTGGGGACGTGAGCACTTGGCAAACGGAAGTGTCCACGGCACCATTCTCTCAGCTTTTCTGTAAGTCTGAGACGTTTCAGAGTAAAGGTCGGGGCAGGACAGAGCCTGCGTAGAAACTCTGGGCACACGTGTCTGAAGCGATGCTGTTTCGACTGGTTCATGTCCCCATGGGACCAGCATTGTAGGGAGAACACAGGGGGTTCAGCATCTGGGGGGCGTCTCCCAGCCCTGTGCCCCACGGGCCCCCGGGGGTGCAGCCGTAGCTGCAGTATCTCTCAGTTCTCACGGACAGTGCAGAGTGTCTAGACATCCCCCGCCGTAAGGATTGTTCATGTCTGCACTAACATGTCCTGACCCGCGACCTTCTGAAATTCAGCAAGTGGTGAAGTCTCTTCCCACCGTGCCCCCAGCGCCCCTCACCCAGGCCTGCAGCTGCCTGAACCAAGCCACCCTGGGCCTTCCACCTCACCCAGACGCGGACGCTCCCCCCGGGCATCAGCAGAGGGGCAGGGATGGGGAGTCAGTGCATAAGAGTAGGGGGACAGCGATGAAGGACAGACGGACAGTGGACGCATGACCACAGTGAGTGGACGTGAGGAGTGCCTGCCTCCTGCTCTGTCTTTTCAGTAGAAAGACTTTTCAAACTCATGAGCTGGGAGGCAGAGGGAGAAGCACGCAAAGCTGCAGAAGGGACGTGGGCTGACGGGCTGACGGGTGCCAGGGCGGCGACCAGTGACAGCCATCCAGAGCAGCTCTGACAGGCATCCTGGGCGAGGCTCCGTTTCCCAAACACACCGGCGGGCATGGTCCTCCAGGCTGGACGACTGTGAGGGATCAGAGATCCACGCAGCAGACCCTGAAGCAGGGGGCATCCAGCGGGACGCCGGGCAGAGAGGGCTGGCAGGTGCGCAGTCCGTGCAGCAGGGGGCCGTGTGGGGTGAGGCGATGCCAAGGAGGGGCTCCGGAGGGCAGCCTTGCTGGACACAGTGGGGAGCGAGGGCGGCTTGTGCGCGGGAGGAGGGGTGGCAGTCGCTCGACGAAAAGCAAAAGGCAAGCGTACGTGATCCCATCGGCAGGGACAGGAGAGCTTGCGGCGCACTGAGAGGTCGGGAGGAGACACTGGCAGGCGGAGCCGAAGACTAGACCCCACCGAGGAGCAACCACCTGGAGCATTTACAGGCACCCCCGTGTAGGAGCCCTGCAGCCCCCGTCTCTAGGGACACACAGTGCCTCTGCACCGGCCCTGTGCTGGGAGCCCCCGCCTCTGCTTCCGTGGACTTCTCTGTCCACTGACGGGCTGCGAGGGACTCCAAAGGGCTTGGAAGCATCAGTAGGTTCTAGAAAAGGAGGCATCTCAGGAGAGGAAAATGACGCCAAGAAAAACAGACCTTGAAAATTATTCTGAATGTAAGATTCATTACCCCCTAAAACTTACATGATAAAATTAATTAGTTTTGTGTGTGGAAGTACTTTTTCCCATCCCTTGGGTGGCATCTACATTATTTTCACTAACTGGTTAATGGCCAGATGCTTGGGTCCCATGGAAGCACAGCTCAGCTCTACGGAACACGGGCAGCTCCCTCCTCCGCAGACCCCGTACACGGGACAGAGAAAGGGCCTGGAAGTTGGGCCCGTGGGGTACAGGGAGGCCTACGGAGTTTACGAGCAACGCAGAGGAGCCAGCAGCATTCAGGAGGAGAGGACAGGTCAGCGAGGTCGGAGTTTAGGAAGCAAGAGAGGCCTCGACCCAGAAGGTGGGCAAAGGCCTGGGTACCCGGGACCAGCACGCAGCAGCGGACGCTGCCCCGTCAGACCAGACCCGGCCAAACGCCCCAGACACATTTAATCCAGAAAGTCCCACCCTGCCCCACGTGAGCCACAGGCAGACGCGTGATGACCGCCCAAGGCTTGGCTGGCATCATCTTCCCTGTCACTGACCCTGTACGGCTGGGACCTCACCTCTCTCAACAGCGCACGAAGACACGAACGCTGCGTAGAGGTGTTTTGTCAGACGGACAAGAAGAACCTCGCTTCTTCTTTGAAGAGATAGCACAGTTCAGGAGAAAATATGAGCTACTGAGCTAACCGTTTACTTCAGACCAAGAGGCCTCCTGCACACACACCGACGTGTTGGCACCATCAGAGGGAGGGCTGGAAGGGAGGCTCGAAACTCACTTGACAGCGTTTCTGCCAGCAAACCCAGCGCCTCCGTTCTCTGTCCTCCTCGCAGCTCCTCCCTGAGGCCTGCAAAGGTGCTCAGCTTCTCCCCGACCAGGCCGTGTCCCCGGAACGCTGGACGAGCACTGGGAACAGCGGCCACAGAGGCCGTCCTAATACAAACCTGCAGAGAGAGCGCGGGGGCCCCGAGGCCGGCACGTCCTCCACCAGGACGAGGCCCGCTCAGACGTCCCTTAGCTGAACGTTGCCGTGAAGAGCAGATGAAGCCCGCGAGTCTGACTCTGGCTGAGCCCCACCCGTCCTAAGGAGCCAGAGGCCAGCCTCACCTGGGGGACAGTGACGGGGTGGAGACGGGCTCTGTCACACGCAGAACCACGGCCTCTCCCCCCCCCCCCCACGAGCAGGTGACAAGGAGGGGGGNNAGGACGGAGGGGACTCCTCAGCTGACTGCCATCTGCTTGCAGCCTGAGCTAGAATATTCTCCCGGAGTTTCTACGGGTCCTAGTAGAAGGCATTTTGTGTTTCCACTCAGGTTGGATCTCTGTGCCTGTCTGCAAAGCCCTCATTCTCAGGAAGACAATCTGACATATTTTCACACCCATGGAGTTTCCAGCGAAGTTGAAGTCCAAGCAAAATGCCACGGCGGCCGAGCTACAGGCTCTGAATCAGTGAGAGCCTCAGTGCAGTCCATGTGTGGCATCGGAGCCGCACCCCGGGACAGCTTCGTTCTTACAGCTCCTGGGGGGCGGGTGTTCAGCAGCCCCCACAGTCACGCGGGTTGTGGGCTACCGCGTCTCCTGGGGGCTGCGCCCCCCTCTGCCTGCAGCCCTGCTGGAGAGCGCCCCGGGTCAGTACCAGAGAGGCAGAACGCCTCCAGGGTGGGGAGAAACCAGCGGGTACGCATGGTAAGCTTTCTGGAAGAGTCTTCGGACTCCCTGCAGACCCGTGAGGCACAGGAGTCCTGGGCATTCTTGAGAGATGGGGACCGTTTGTCACTCCGCTGCCGTGATGTGGCCCCAGCCTGGGCATCTGCAGGTTCACGTTACGTGTGGATTTCTAGGGCTCGGGCCGCAGGAAATCCCACATCTTAATTTCCACGCCGGGCTCTGCGAGGGACGGGAGAACCAGCAGGCGAGGGAAGGAACCATGGGTTGGTAAATTCTGTTCTTACGCTGTTACATCACTGAAAGACCTTCGGCGATTATGACAAATAACATTATCACTGATGAGAAGATGGGCGGCACCAAGACTAAAATCGATACTGTGCGGGTCGTTTATCTAACACAGCGCCCCTCAGCCTGACAGGTGCCCTCCCGCGGGGTAACAGGCCTGCTGTGGTCTCATCCAGCAGCTGTGGCTCTCAGATCCACTGGGGGCGGCTCAGGGCACTCTCGGGGCTTTGCTGCCAGCATTCACGGGGACACCAGTGGCAAGGAAATGAGTGTCAGTAGGAGGCAGGCTTTGCCGCATCACTGCCGGCCTCGGGTCCGGGCTCCCCGTCCTGATGCTCAGGGTACCCGCGGCTGAAGGAGAGGGCCCTGAGTCCTGTCTTCCCCATGCTGATCAGCTGTGCATGGAGCAAGGGGATGTTAATAGTGCCCTTTGCTGAGCACCTGCTGTCTGCCAGGCGCTGAGCTAGGAGCTCCGTGTGTACTGTCTCCCATACGCAGAACGATGCCACCCAGTGCATATCGTGCTCTAGACGTGCAGCTGTGAGCTAAGGCTCCCTGTCAGCTTCGCCTGAGCTCTCAGCAACGTCAGCAGGAGCGACAACCTGAGCACGTCTCTCCAGCCCCGTGCCTCTGCCCGTTCTGCTCTGGCCAACCCCCCCGTCCCCGCCCCAGCTCCAGCCGTCAATCAAGTCAGGCTTCCTTGAGCACCTGCCGTGTGTCCCGTGCTGCCTCCTAGCCTGGGCACCGCGGTCCCTTCTCTCCTTCCTGCGGTCTGCTGGGAGCTCCTGCTCAGGCTCCCGGACTCGGTTCAGAACACAGGCTGCCGTGGTCCGTTCCATGCCCCTCTGCTCCGGAGCTGTGCAAGCGGGAGCTGGTGACCCACACGCTCTGCGCTGTGTCTGATCTGACACCGATGGTCACGAGTGCGGTGAGCAGTGAACAGAGCAAAGCCCGCTCAGCACTGATGCCAGCGTGTTCACATTGGCTGTCAGCCCCCCACACCTGGCGTGAGATGACCCTTGCCTCTCTCATTGCCCCTGCCATGTGCCCCGACGCTAGCCCCGAGCACCCGGATTCTACCAGCTCCCCGCGCCAGACCATCGCCTCCTCGCAGAGAGGGAACTTCTCCTTCATCTTCAGGCAGCTGTCTCCTGTGTATGGACCTGGATTCCCCAGTTACCTCACTCAGCTCAACAGCTGGTCCGTGGAGCTGGGTCCTCGGTCGGTGCCTGAGGAGTGATGGAGGAGCCCGCTGGCCCAGGTTGAGTTACCGCTGCCCTGAGTCCTGGGCGCGAGCCGTGATGTCACGCACCAGGCAGGATTCTGACGGAATCATGATGGAAAAGGTGGGCCCTGACCTTGCCGAGTTGGCAGTCAAGGTCAGAACACATGGGACGAGCCAAGAGCAAGGCCTCCTGCCTTGGGGTTACTGCTAAACACTCAGGGAGGGAGTGGGGGACACATGTGGCCCCGGAAGGAGGATTTGAACTTTGGCAGAAGGGAGGTGGGGGAGCAACCACAACAGCCGCATCTAGAACGAACCTGAGAGGCTGGACTGGCCACCCGTCCTGGGGTCTGGACCAGGATGTGTGCGCTTCCACCCCCTGTGGGCAAATGAAGCCAGGAGGAGCAGAGCGGGGACCCTGGCTGCTGGGAGGGGCGGAGTTTGCAGACGCAAGGCGCCACGGCCCCATAGTACACCAAGTATGGGTCATTGCCTAGACCTCTTTCGTCTCCAAAAAGCTGCCATCCAGCTCCCAATTCTCTGGGACATCTTTGGAAGCCAACCTCATCTTCCACATTTCCACTTCATTGCTACAGCTTTCACTGACATGAGCTCTTATGATGCCTTTGTGTCCACTTGGATTCTTTTTGGTTGTAAGTTGCTTGAGGTCAGGGGCTGTGTTCCTCTGGTTTTCTCCTGGGAGGACTCCCTGAAAGCGTCCTCTGCCAGCCCACCTCCCGCCCACATTCCCAGTGGGATGACGCGCTGTATTGTCGCGGTCTGTCCGTGGTTTGTCTCCCCTAGACTGGCATCTCCGTAAAGACCAGGTCTTACTTATTTTACATCCTCAGAGATTTGGAAATTGTTTCGGAAAGGTCACAGGTGTGCAGTGTCAGTGTTTGATAAAAAGAGCAAATGAGCGGATGAACGAACAAACAAAAACACCTTACCTTCCCAGGTATGGTGACTTGCTCCCTGATGGTTTAGCCAAAGGCACAGAAACTGCTCCAGGGGCCCCACCGGAGAACTGAGGACCCTCGGGACGAGGGGCCAGCAGCAGGGCTCCAGCCTGGATCCCAGGAAGGAGTCTGGACCCTTGAAGAAGTGACCCACCAGTAACCTTTGTCACAGTCACAAAATGGGGTGTCTGGTGGCACTGAAGTCCTAGGGTTCGAGAACGCCCTGCCAGAATCAGGAGGCTGCCGGCCCCCCAAGAACGCCTCTCAACCCCCGAAAGCTGTGCCCCCACATCAGGCCACACGATCCCACTGTGGCCTTGTTCACAAACGCCGCTCCACGGAGCTGTGGACACAGGAGCACCCCTGGGGGGTCCCCCCCACACAGCCTTTCCAAGGAGCAGGAAATGGCCCCTTAGCAAGAGGAGGTGCTCGCTTCTCCAGAGCTCTCCCTCCAGGCAAAAGAGCCCAGGTGGGGGAATGTAGTCCACACTCTGCACCCTCGTGGCCAAGGGTCAGGGAACACACTCCGAGCTCCCCCTCTCCTTCTGCCCCAGGAAACCAGTGGTTTGTGGTTTCTGGAATATTCCAAGCTCTCTCCCACCCCTGGCCTCTGTGCGTGTGATGCTTGCCCTGTCTAGAAAGCTCTGCTCGAATCACCGAGGCCAGCCCTGACCAACCCACCGCCCCTCTCCTCTTCCCCGCGCTCTGCTGCTGCCCAGAGCGTATGTCACCGTTTCACACGGGCACGTGACTCTCGTCTCTGTTAGCGCACCGCCAGTTTCCCCAACTGAAGAGCGAGCTCCATGAGTGCCGCCCTCCAGCTGGCTCACGGCTCTCTGCCCAGCACCTGGATTACCGCCAGGCAAGCGGCTCTCCTCACACATGCGCTGAATGGATGAAAAACCGACATGCTTTTGCTCCATCACCGTCCACTGGGAAAATAAACCTCCTGATTCTCCGCGAATCTAAGCCAACCTCTTAACCCCCCTTGTTCCACTTGCTGTAGAAGAGAAGCAGTACTGCGATACCAATGATACTGCACAGGCACATATTTGTTCATGAGAATAGCGATTATGAGAAGTGCGTCAAGCATTGCTTTGGAGGAAATAGAAAATACATCTTTTCCCTGCTAAGGAGCTCCATTACAGAGATGAGCAATCACCCTAGCCTTGGTGTGTCTACACCAGCCGAGCTCCGTGCGACAGCTCTCTGTGGGTCTTTGCATTCAATACAACGAAAGTTCCAGCAGCTCAGGGGCATTTGGCACACATCGAGCGCTCAGCAGCCAGACCTGGCCAGCGGCTACGGCCCTGGGCCCTCCCAGATACAGGGCGTTGCCGTCATCACAAAGGTTTTCGAAAGCTTGGGTCTAAAACCTTGATTCCCTGGAAGTATTCTGTGTCTCCAATTATTTTAGGGATCAATTAGGGTTATTTAATGAAGAGAGGAAGAAAATAATTTATCTCATTTAAATAACAAAAATCAGCGGGTTCACAAAAAATTATTTCAGTCAACCATCTTACAATCCTCATAGATGCCACGTGAATGTGTGCCTGAAAAGGAAAACAGTAATAAACCCACGTGAGACCACGTAAGATGGGGACGCACGTCGACACTGGAACGTGCGTTAGATTGTCCCCTGTGCCTGGAGCTGCCATTGCCGTTTCCCACTGCGGGCGACCGTGCGCCACCGTATCAGCATTTAACATGCAGAAACCCCCCGTGGGTGCGGCACGACCACGGTTTTGTCTCGATGCCCCGTTGTCACAAGCCGGTGTGGAACGGGGCTGCCAGAGGTAGTCTGCCATACGTGCTGTTTCCCTGCCATCGTTTTTAATCTGAAATGTGTATGAGCCTCCAGTTCTCTGATTCTCACATCGTGGAAAGGGGTTTCCAAACCTTGGCAAACATGCCTGTGGTTGGTCCCGCCATGACTGTTTCTGGAACCCGGAACAGGACTCCTTCCTAGCTTGTCTCCCAGAAAGCTGGCTGGGTTCATTTATGCCGAAGGCTTTACGCTGGCTGGAAAGAAACATCATCTTCCGCACCTAAATGACTTTGATATGCAACTAAAATTATCCTGATGCAAGCTTAATCCCATTAAGCAAAGACTAAAAGCTGGAGGAAGGGAGAGAGGCTGCCTCCAGCACTCCTTGCCAAGCCTGCTACCTGCTTTGCACACGCGCATCCGAAATGGCGTTCTGCATAAGTGGTTTTTATTCAGGCGATTATTGAGAAGCAAGCTCTCATCACAGCACCCTCCGTGGGTAACTGACAAGTGCTCCCTTCTGCAGGCGGGGTAATGTAGATCTCAGACTACAGCATGTGCGTGGAGACGGATAGCATATCGCCTTGGGCGAAAATGCACAACCATGGGTTGGAAACACGTTTAATCTTTTGCTGTTTTCATACCTTAGACCTTTTAAGAAAGACCAAATCATTGTCCTCTGAAGGCCAGTGAGACTGCTGAATTTCCCAGCTGCATTGTCAGAAAGACGTGTGCGTTCAACAGAGTGTGTGAGACCCTACCGAAGTCCCACCGCACCGTTAGCGCCGTGAACACAGAGGTGATTAAGTTAGGGGGATGCCGGGGGGAACATATATGTCCTGTTGGAAAAACAGTGGAATTGTACAGAAATATATGAAATCAGCACTTTTTGTTGTTGTTTCCTGAGAAGTGGACCCGTGAGACTCCAGCGTAACAGTGAAAAATGCTGGATCCCCACAAGAAGCCTCCTTAAGGAAGAAGGGAAAGGCCATCCTGCGTGGCCACACTTGACGTCTACGGGGGCGGGGGGGGGGGGCACAGCAGTCCTCACCCCTGCCCGTGGCCTCTCACAGCAGTGCCCTCACCTCCTGGGCTCCGTCACTGCCGCCTTTCCTGGCTTAACCTCTGTGGTGGGTTGAATTGCATCCCCACAAAAAAGTCCCATTGACGGCTAGCCCTCAGCACCCCTGATGTGACCCTATTTGGAAATAGGCCTTTAAAGCTATAATTAGTTAAGATGAGGTCATACCGGAGTAGGAGGGGCCCTAACCCAATATGACGGGGTCCTTATAAGAAGAAGACAAGAGACACAGACACGCACAGAGGGAAGGACACCATGTGATAATGGAGGCAGAGACCGAAGGGTATACCTCTGGGCTGACAGATGCCACGGGTCACCACCGCTGCCACCACCAGAGAGGCCAGGAGGTGGTCACCCGGGGTCTCAAAGGATCAGGGCCTGCTAACCTGACAGCGCTGGCCCCAGAATCATGCATAAATGTCTGTTGCTCCCAGTGGTCCTTTAGTGGTATTTGTGAAGGCGGCCCCAGGACACTCCCAGGCCTGCGGCCTCAGCCCCCCTGCAGGGGAGACCAGGAAGCCGCCCTGCTTCCCAGATGGGTTCCTACCACCGTGAGAAACCCCGTACATATGAACCGGGTTCAGAAGGGAGCATAGGAAAACGACTGTCATTCAGAATGGTAGAATGAAGTACTTATTTTCTTTTCTCTAATCCTCCAATTTTATCTGATGTGGATACATCACGTAAGATTTTGTGAAGGTTAATAAAGAAATTCCCAGGCTACATGGGTTTTCAGATTCAGCTAACCACGTTATTGCCTGAATGCTCTGGAAATGCTGGGGAAGGCCCCGCCTGCAAGGTCTGCCCACCCCTTCAGAGCTGTGGCTCACCCTGACGTTGGGGTGTCTCAGCATCACCCCACTATCTCCTGGGGCCACTGGAAAGCCTGCCAGGCAGTGGGCGCATCTTCCACTGGCTGCTTCTCAGTTCCGTCTGTCTTTGGTCTTCGTGGTGTCACCAGGACGGGCCTGGAGCACACCGGCTGTCTGCTCCCTCTGCTTGGATGTCAGGTGTCAGTTCTGCAAAACTGTGGGCCCCTGTGTCTCCCACCGTCTCTTCTTTCTTCTGGTCTCACACTCGCACACGGGGTGCTCTCTGTCCCTTACCTTTACTTTGGCGTTTCTGCCTGTCTGTCCGTGGCGATGTTTGATATACTTCTAAGCCCTCTCCTGGCTCACTAGTTTTCTCTCTCGTTCTATCTGATTTGGTCTTAGATCTATCCAGTGAGTTCTTAGTTGACTTGTCATTGTTTCTTCTCAGTTTTTAAAAATTTCTGTTTCACGTTTTATATCTGCCAATTCCCACCCCTTGCTCGCAGCCCGGCCTCATCTCTGACGACAGACTGAACGGAATCACCGTACACGTCCCACCTCATCCTCTCAGTGGCCGGAGTCTCTCTGGCTCTGTCTCCGGCGTCCTGGGCCCCGCTCCTTCCCACAGCGTGCTGTCCCTTCAGTCTGCTGGCCTTCCGCTGTGACTAGACACAGTGCTCTTCAGGGAGATCGCTGGAGGCCTGGGGTGATGTTACCTTCCTTTAGGAAAGATTTTTATTTGCTCCTGGAGCTCGCTGGCGGGGGTAGGGTTTTGGGACCACCTTCTACCAAGGTGGAGCCCCAAGGCCTCCTGGCCACCTGGTGGATACAGAATTCTAGCAAAGTCTCCGATCTCGTAGGCCCCAAATTCCAACCTTTGCCCTTGGCTCTGTGAGGCCACCAAAAACACACTTCAGTCTTCAATCCCTCTTTCCGTTCAGTCAATGCCTAGAGGGTCCAAAAAGGCCCTATATGCCAGAGTCTGTCTCTGGGCCCCAATCCTTCCCCAGATCTGGTCCAGTAATCTCTCACTATCCTACTCATTCTCTGATGATTTTTAAAAAAATGGATTTTGTTTCTTTTACATTTTGCCCAGCTTTGTGGGTTACCCTCTGTGGGCTAGAGTAAATTAGTCAGTATGTATTATTGTATTTGTCATTATGGTTTGCAAATCATATTTGAATGTAATTATGTATATTAGAAATGTATATTTTATATTTGCTGTTATAATTTGCCAATCATACTTGAGCACACACACAGCCATCTTGGCGGGGAGCTGCCCAGTCGGCCTTTGCTGGAAGCGGCTGCTCCCTCAGTAAGACGCTCAAGAACAGATGACGCTGCTCTTATAAAATTTCCATTAAAAATATCCTCTCGAAGCCCTTTAAAAATTTTCCAAGTGATAGACCCTCACATGTATTAATTCATCCAGTGTCACTGCAACTATCCTGGATGTTATACCATTATTATCTACACTTTTAAATGAAGAATTTGTGGTCCAGAGACATAGAATAACTTGACCGAGAACACACAATTAATCAGGGGCAGGGCTCTGATTTAAACCCAGACCTGCCTAACTCAGCCCGTTCTCTCTATCTCTGTATTGAAGACAGGAGAGAAAACTGATATTTTAATCTGTTTTGTGCACGCAGGAAAGAGTTCTTCCGGAGCTGAGCGGCACCCATGCACAGCCCTGAAATCAATGGATAAAATATGCTTTTGCTGCATATTTTATACAAATCATTTCAACCATAAAATTTGACAGCTTGTAAATAATGGCTTAAGAAATCCGGAGAGAAGAGAGGCAAAATTAATTTAGAGGCTGATTGTCCCTAGTCTTTAGCTGTAACCCCCAGCTCTCTGCTTCTCAGCCCATCACAGCATTGCGTGGATATTCACTTCCTTTCAGTTTCCCTTCGCTCTCTCTCGGTGTCGAAATGATGGAGCAGTTATCACGCCAATGTGCATTTATCTTAGGAAGTACATAGGATGAAAAACAGGCTTCGACCCTTTACATCACTGAAGCTCGTTTATATGTGAGCAAGCACGAAGCGGCACGGGGTGATGCTAAGGAGCCAGACATGGAGTGATCACGTACTTAGATGCCAAGATTTACAGTCGTCTCACCCCAAACGTTCAGGAACCTTAGGATGCACCTTTATCATTATTTTCAAATATAAAACAATCAACTTTTTAAAACAGTCAACTTTTTAAATAAAATACCGGGTATGAACACAAATCTTCGTAAAGTATCAAAAACAATCATTGAAAGTTCTCCTTGACTTCTGTTCGGGGATCGGTTGCATGAGACCGCCTCAAGCGAGTACACACCGTGTTTCGCTCTACGACTGTTCCAGTAAACGTCAATGTAATAGGCAAACCTGAAACCGGGGGCGCTTCTTGGGTCCTTTTAAAATGCGGAGCCTGATTGAGCAGGACCTGAGACTGTGCGTTTCTGTCAGACTCCCAGATGGCGCTCATGCCGCTGGCCATGGGCTATTCTGTTTTCAGGACTCAAAGTTCAGAAAAGTAGTCCTTGAAAAACATATGGGAGATGTAAGAAAAATACAGTAACCTTACCGATAAAAAATGTTCAATAATATTCTAGTTATTTTTAAAGAGAAGTAAATTTGTCTACAAAATTAGGTAAGACTTAGCATTGCTCTTTGATTAGTATTTTCTAGCACTGCAGATGGCTATCGGGCTGGCATGCGAAACACACTTTTTTCAGATTTTTTTTATTGATATGCAGAAACTTCAGTTTTCGAGGGAACATCCGATGGCGCTTCAAAGAGCAAACCTCGGTATATGTGTCTGTTACCAGAAGAGGGAGACAGACAGACAGAACATTTTACCTTTAAGCCTATGAAGACAGTAAATCAAAAATGTATTTTTATGTCAAGTTACAAGAAAAAAATGGGAAAAAAATGGAAACCAGGTGTCTCCATAGGCAATACTGTATTTATCCTAATGAATGGAAGTATTTCTTTTTTCTAAAAACTAAGTTCAGTGTGATACAGCATGCTTTCTTTATTTCAGAGTATAATTTACTTAAAATAGAGAATTCATACCCCAAACAGAAAATCATCTGCTATTTAAAAAAAAAAAAAAAACGTGGTCAATATCCAGTGACAGAGAAAGTAAGCAAAGAAAGAAGGAAGGAGAGGGACAGACAGACAGAAGGGATAGAGAGAGAAAGAGAAGGAAGAGGCACAGAAGAGGGGAGAAAAGAAACGCTAAATAGTAAGTCTTACCTGCAAGCTTGACCCTTCCTTTTTTTTAAGATTTATTTATTTACTTGAGAGAGAGAGAGCAGGGGAAAGGCAGAGGGAGAGAAACCCAAGCTGAGTCCTTGCTGAGCACAGAGCCCAACTCAGGGCTTGATCTCACGACCCTGAGATCATGACTTGAGCCAAAATCAAGAGTCAGATGCTTAACTGACTGAGCCACCCAGGTGCTCCTCTTCCTCTTTTTATTCCCAAAAGAAGCACATCGTTATTTTATCATTATGTATAGATATGCAGAGTCAAGGAACTGTTCAGTTCTAAAGGCTCCCCGTGAACCTCTCATGAGGACATCTGATTCTAAATGCCCTTGGGCAGCACTGTGAAAAATAACCATCAACGTCTGCTGCAAACAAATCTGTTTGTAAAAATGGGCCAGGTTCCCCCCTCAGTCTTCTGTCCCTTATCTTTCATGAAATGAGGACTCTTGAGGAGAGCAAGAAACGGGCAGAGAAACAAGCTAACAAGACGATGGAGGTGGGCTATTTGTTGTATTTTAAAAGAACACGATAATTCCTCAGCATGGCCTAGTTTCTCACTGGAAGGTAATAGGCATTTCATCTTCAAGAGATTTCATAAGACTGAGTTAAAAACTCTCTGTTGGCAAAATATTCTGAAAGTTCATGGACCCCAATGCTTTGGTTCACTTTGTTTCGTTTTTTGTTTTTGTTTTTAAGATTTTATTTATTTGGGGCTCCCGGGTGGCTCAGTCGGTCAAACGTCTGCCTTCGGCTCAGATCATGATCTCAGGGTCCTGGGATCTAGTGCCACATTGGGCTCCCTGCTCAGCGGGGAGTGTGCTTGTGCTCACGCTCTCTCGCCCTTAAAATAGATTTCCAGGGAGAGAGCGAGTGAGCACAAGCAGGGGGAGTGGCAGGCAGGGGGAGAGGGAGAAGCACACTCCCCACTGAGCAGGGAGCCCAATGTGGGACTGGATCCCAGGACCCTGAGATCATGACCTGAGCCGAAGGCAGACGTTTGACCGACTGAGCCACCCGGGAGCCCCACTTTGGTTCACTTTGTGATCAAACATTATCATTCTCAACATTGTGTTTTGTTTCCTTTTTTCCCTTTTTTTTCTTTATCTGTAAACAAACATGAACGTGTTGGAATTAATGAAGCCAAGGATATGGAGTCACTGTCTACATGGACGTGTTAACTCCATACGAATTCTGAATCCGCAGACTTACCGTTTAAACAGTTATCTTTTAAGCAAATTATGGGAAGAAACAAAACAATCATATTTTACATGTTTCTTGCTCTTCATTTCTTCCTGTTGATGCTGATTTCCACCTGGTATCATGTCCTTTCATCACCAAGAGCGCCTTTTAGCATTTGTTGTAGTGTAAGTCTGTTAGCTGTGAATCCTGTGTGCTTTCACTGACGTGAAAATGTCTTTTTACAGTCTCATTTTGAAGGATATATTTGCTTTGTATGAAATTGCTGTGGGTTGGTAATTTAGGGGGTGGGGGATTCTTTCATAATTTTAAAAACATCCTGCCTTTGTTTTCTGGACTCTGTTGTATTTCATGGGGAACCAACTTATACCCCTGTACATGCGTCTTTTTTCTTCAGCTAATTTCAAGATTTTCCCTTTATCTTTATTTGTAGCAGTTTAACTACAATGTGCTTCGTATGGTTGTTTTTATATTTATCTTGCTTGAAGTTTGATGAGCTTCCTGGATCTGTAAATCATGTTTTTCATTAAATTAAGCAGGTATTTGGCCATTATTTCCTCAAAAGAAACGTTCACACCTCAATATTGCTTGGTTCCGTGGCTCAGTTGGTTAAGCGTATGCCTTCGGCTCAGGTCATGATCCCAGGGTCCTGGGATCGAGTCCCGCATTGGGCTCCCTGCTCAGCGGGGAGTCTGCTTCTCCCTCTGCCCCTCCCCTTGCTCATGCTCTCTCTCTTTCCCTCTTTCTCTCAAATAAATAAAATTTAAAAATCACTTGCTTCTCCTCTGGCCTCCAGTTACACGTAGGTTAGACTAGTTGATAATGTCCATAGGTCCCCAAGGCTGTGTTTATGTTTCTTCAATTTTTTTCTCTCTGTTCTTCAGATTGAACAATATCTGCTAATGTCTTCAAATTAATTACTCTTCCTTCTGAAATTTCCTACCTGCTGTCAAGCTTATCTAATGGATTTCTGCTTACAATTACTATACTTTAAAGATCCATAACTTTCATTCATTTCTTGCTTATAATTTCCAATTCTTTGCTGAGTTACCCAATCTGTTTGCTTATTAAGACCATATTTTCCTTCAAGTCTTTGAACACGTAAAAAGCTCCTTTAAAATCTCTGCTGAGTGCAGTATCTGGGCCATCTCAGTATTGGTTTCTATTGACTGCTTTTTCTCTTGACTATGGAGCGCATCTTCCTGTTTCCCAATATCTCTACCAATTTTTTAATTGTTTTGATTTGTTTTTCTCTAGCCACATTCAGCTGTTCATTTGGAGGTATGGAGTGTGGAGGGTTCATTTAACTAAGGTTGTGGTTTGGCCATAGAGGAGTTAATGAAATCAGAATAGAGCCAGGAGGTTGAGAGTATTTTCAAGGGAGTGATCATAACAATTGAATGGAATATAAACTGGATCAAAGAAGATAACCCCAAGAGTTGAACAATTGTTGGAGTTAAAGTCTAGAGGTTACACGTAGCCACTGTGGACTCCCTATCTCCATGCTTTGTTGGTGCATATCTGTGGCAGTCCGGTGTTTCCCAAGGCCCTCTAACTTGGCCAGACTTAACCTCCAACCTATATTTATTCTCCTTGTGGATCTTTACAGAGCTTGGTATTCAGTTTTGTTGGGGCTGGACCAGAGAAAATCTTACACAATCATGTGTTCCTAACTCCTGTGGGAATTTATCTGGTGTCTCACCTGGATGCCACAGGTGTTAATGGTGTTAATGAGAGTCCCCCCCACCCCCTCCCCCACCAGCAGGCCTGGAGCTCTGACGGCATCTGCATGGCTCATCTTCCAGTTTTCTGTTTTACTCTCAATCCCTTACCAGCTTCCGTCTGATAAGCCTTGGCTAGTCTTGCCTTGTGCATGGACAGCCTGGCCCCCAGCCACACACTCATGGGAGACCCCCACAAGGACTTTTGGGGCTCTCTCATGGCATGATTCTCTCCTCTCTGATGTTTTACCCCACCTCATTCTAGCTGCTTCAGGTAGCCAGAGCTCTGATTACTGCTTCCTCAACTCAGAGGGATCACAGTGATCTCTTTGGCTTCCAGGCCTCTGCACCATGTCCCATGGTTCCCAGGCAGAGAGCAAGGGCATGAGCTCACCTTGTGAGTATTCTTCTGTTAATGATCATGATCTTGTGATGCCTGGCACCTGCTGCTGGAAAACATATTTCCATATGAAATATGATACCTCATATTTCATGATATTTTGCAATTATTTGTGGCCGGATGACATTCTCCATCATAGAGAGCTGCCCATTGTCTTTTATGTTTACCTATCCAATAAATATCTGTTGAGTATCTACAGTGTGCGTGGCATTAGAAATACACGGTTGAACAAATGACACGATCTTTGCCCTCATGAAGTTTATAGGCTATGGGAAAAAATGGACGTTAAACAGATAACCACGGAAATAAATACGTAGTTAAAATTGTGGTAGATGTTCTGTGTTTAAAATGTAACAGAGTCCCCTAATTTAGACTGGGGGGAAAAAACCTCTTTAAGCAAGTGATTTGAGTGATGAGGGGGCCAGACAGAAGATTGAGGGAAGATGTGTCGGGGATGAATGAGCTTATGGGAACCAAGAAAAGATTCGGGGAGGAGGTCCAAGGGCTGGGCATCAGTGCCTGGGGACGCAGTCCAAGATGATGCTGGAAAGGTGAACGGCGCCTTGTTAACAATATGAGATTCTATCTTCAGAAGAAGGGAGCACCACTGGGATGTTCCGAGCAGGGTCAGGTTCAGCAGTAGTGCTCCTTCGTGTAGGTAACAAACCCCTAACTAGTGCCAATACATCCTCCATGGCTGAGTCTTCCAAGAGAGCGGGAATAACACGGCTTTCAGAGAATGTGTAGACCAGCTGCAGGCGTTTGCCTTCAAAGGGTCAACATGCTGTAGGTCAGTATCTATTGAGACCATAAAGTTTCAGTAGTTAATCTTTGCCTTTCCGATCTCCAGATGACGAAATCCTGCCTAAAGTTCCTCTAGATTTCACAAGCTAGTTCTTTGGGCTCTTACGGGTTTAGTTAGCCGTAACGGGACCAACGGGGTGAAGGAGCATGCATTGGGCTGGAACTCTAGAGCGTAAGTGCTAAGGCAAAGACAGTAGGGATGAAGAAGGGTCAGAGGAGGTGAGGATGACCCACGGGAAGATCACCGTCATACAACGATCAGAAACATTTCCACGATCTTCTTTGGATCCCTGACCAAAACCAGCCAAGTAATAAACAGGTATTGCTGTCCAGGTTATCCTATTGTACCACTCCTCAGTTTCAGTTTACACATTTTTATATCATTATGTCATTTCTATATCAAACACAGCATCTACAAACTCATGTTTTAGGTCGGCCCTTCACACGGTTACCAAATGCTTGTTATTTCCATCCACTCAGAAGAGGCAGTTTTTGCAAAATATGGACAAAAATTGGTCAGTCTGATCAATTTTGGCCTCAATCATCTGGTGACTTAAATATTTTCTTTTTGGCAAAAAGAAATTAATATTGATATGTATATGATACTTTTTCAAATTTGTAAAAGAAGCTTGGTTAATTAAAATTTAAAAGATATTCTGATACAGTAAAAGCCTGCATCTTTTCTGTGTAAGATACTAGCCAAAAAGATGCGTAGACGTCTGTGTGTGTGTGTGTATGTGTGCGCACGCGCGCTCCGTAGGCAGCTCTGTGCCCGTAATCACGTGCGTGTATAACCTAGCTGCTCCATGTCACCTCACGTATATTTGACTCAGCTAAATTACTGAAAATAAAATGTATAGTATGATATATTGCAAACATATATTGTGTACAGTTTGTATATAAAAAAGAAAGAATGATTAAAAGTCGATGAGAGACTGTTTATAAATCTTGATTGCTTCATAATTTTAACTTTGAGCAACATTTTTATCATAATTATAGGCTTTCTTAAAGCATTTATGCAGATTGTTGTTACTCAAAAGGGGGTTTATTCCATTTTGGTGTAAACTACACTTTTTTTTTCTTTATGAAATCACTCTTTGAGTTCCTAATACTCAGTACTCCGCTGGAGCCGCAAATTCAAATAGCGGGAAGTCCTGATCTCGCGGGCTAGCACTGTGCTCCCTGCCCCTCTGCCCCGCTCGGCCCCACCGCACCCGCGGGCTGGGGGCGCGATTCCTGGTGAGAATAAGCATCGATCTTAGACGCTTCTGCATTCCTCTTCCAGCGCTAATGCTCCTAGGAGGCTAACACTTCTGTACCCACTTCCCAGATGAGAAATTAAACCGTTGAGGTTTCAGTCATGACAAACTGCCCCATTACTCAATTCTGGAATCCCAAAGCGTTAGCTCTAGAAAGGAGACACAGATGCTGTGGAATCCTGCTGCCTTACCTGGGAAGCTCAGAGAATTGAGGTCCCAGACAGGGATGGTAACCGCCCCTCGCATTGGGTGCTGGCCTGCGTTGAGCTCACACACGACAACGTTATTTTAGGCTGAATTGTTCGGGGGGGTTGGCATCGTGTAGATTCAAAATCAGAGAAAAGTCCTATCCTATCAACTGTCCAAGGAAGCCTCACCTTCACTGCGTGATCATGGACCTAACAGGAAAGGAGGAAAAGAAATACATCGCCAGAAACAAAACTCAAACCAAAGCAAAAAAAAAAAAAAAAACAGCTTTAGGAAGTACACACCCAAGAAGGAGAAGGAGGAGCATCAGAGGCCGACGGAGGGGCCGGTCCAGAGGGAACACCGGATGCCTCCCTCGGTCCCCTCTGGACACCTGCTCTCCACAGCAGGCCTGTGCACCCCGTGAGGACAAAGACCGGGTTCAGGGTCAGGTCTGTGCAGCCCACCCAGGGCCTGGCACACAGCAGGAGATCAGTAAATATTTGTGAAATGGATGAACGAAATTCTAAAAAAAAATTTCCCTAACAAAGAAGGAGTAAGAACCAAAGCCTATAATTTATGAAATAGGGGTTACCCTGATTATTCCAACTGAGTTTTAAGTCAAGTCACTAAATAAGTCTTTATTGGTGGAGGTAATATGAAATTTAATATTTGGTAACTGTTTCCCCAAAACCAATTTGATTCCAAGCCAGCATGTGACGCCGTGCCAAATTGTTATTACAGACTGCTGTGTTAAAAACGTGTCTGAGGAAGAAGAGTTCGTCTTAGGTTTACAGACGAAAACATTGACGTGTCAAGGTAAACAGAGTCCCAGGTTCTTGAAAATAGATGCCTCAGGCTGGGAGACAAGGGGCAGCCCCTGGAGCGAGCGTGCAGCATTGGTCAGACCGTGGAGCTGTCCCTGGAGAAGACGACGAGGCTGGGCCGGCCTGACTCCACCCACGACTCCGGGTGCCAGGAAGACCACTCGAGGGGACTCTGAAGGAGGGGTATGCTGACGTGTTGAGCCCTGGGTCTCAGTGCCTCTGCAATGACTACAGCACCTGGTTGGCCCAGTAATCCCGTAAGTAGGAGGTAATGTCTCCACTCTGCAGACTAGAGGACGGAACTGAGGAAGGTAAGTAACTTGCTCAAGGTCGCACAGTGTAAAACAGCAGGACAAAGCCGGGCTGCAGGGCAGGTGGTCCTGCACTCGTGCTTCTGTCAGGATCACTTCACGGAGGAGCAAACGTCTCGGCACCCGCACGGCCTGGGCCCTCACGGCCCTCCCAGGCCGCCGTCCACACCGCTGCACAAAGGCTGGAAAGCTTTGTCTAGACTACTCGTGCGCACATCAGGGGCCGTAAATACTAGCAACTTACAAAGTCATTTTAGCTTCTCAAAGATCATGTGTTTCAATTATGAACTAATTAACTGAGAAGGCCCTTTATTCATACGTATATTCACATATATATTTATATATTTTTTTTTCTTAGAGAGGAAGCTCTTTACTCGTTTATGTGTGTGAGTACACCGTCCTCCTCCTCTTAAGGACAGTTATCCAAGTTCTTCTCCGCTGATCGTATTTAACCCTTTGCTGAGGTCCTCCAACAATGACAGCCGTGCTGCTGTTAAATGTCTGGCATCGAATGAAATATTGGCCCTTTCCAGCTCTGATTCAGAGCCTGTTTTGATATCCCAGCTCTCTTCCTGTTCAACAACTTGCGGGTCCATTCTCACGGCAGCTGCTTTGCGGTGAGCGTTGCCTGTCAGGAGAGACTGGCACAGGGAAGCTTATGTCCAGGGAAACGTGAATATGGAGACTGGGCAAATCTGCAAAATTCATTATTTTAGTGCTCACAGGTTGGTTCGGTTTAAATCCTTGGACACTCGGCATAGAAGAATATCACCATGAGAGTGACATTATTATCTTCGACCAAGAGCAGGTGGGTAGGACTTCAGTAGTCTTTGTCAGGGGATGAATTCTAACAATGTGGAGACTGCTGCTGAGACTCTGGAAGCCCGCCCTGTCACCTCGGAGTGACGACCACGCTGGGGAAGGAAACTGCCCTCTCCCACTGCGGCTGCCTGTCTCCACCCTCCAGGCCCCTCAGCGGGGTCCTTCCGGTGCACCTCCTCCCATCTGACCTCCTTCTGCTGGGCCCAGGCTGCCGCACACACTGTCCGCCTGTCACAGCCGCGAAGCATAACTCGCCCTTCCCTCAAAAGACACACGCCTCTTATAGCTTCATAGATCTGCTCACTGAGGACCTGCCTCTTGCCTAGTGGCACCTCGCAACTCAAAGTCAGGTACCACCCGTCACCTGTTTCAACATCTCCCACCACCCCTGGCTTTCCGGAAAGCATGTGCTCTTCAGAAGACCAACCAGGATTCTGTGGGGGAAGAGTGAGGTGCTCCCTCATGGTTCGCCATATGTAAATGGGAACATGGATGCCCGCATATCATAGCCCATGACAGCAGGTTGGGGTCTATCCAGCCGGCCCCCATGGGCTGTAGTCAGTGTTTTACATGATGATTCTCCCATAAAATTGGAAAAACGTTCACGATAATTACCAGAAGATGTGGTTTCTTGGAGGATTTCTAAGTAATTTCTTAGAAATACTACTTCCAGCCAGGGGTTCTCCACTCTGGATTATAACCAGAGTCACTTTGGGTCCTTTTTGCGAATGTTGACAGGTTTTTCAGGAGATCGAGTCAGTTGATTTGGGATAGGACACTGGTATCTTCTAAAGGCTCCAGGTGATTTTTAATGTGAAGTATTCATGCTTACAGCTATGTTCCCAGTAGGTTGGATACTTTTACGTGTGAAAATACTGGACTGTGGTCAGAAAGTGAAATGTTCGCATCTTCATTTCTCTACGTTTAGAATTAATTAATCCTAGAGGCCTGTGAAAACTGCTTTTAAGAAGTTAACATATTTGGCTTTCCATTACAATGTAATTAAAATAAATGGACACAGAGAAGCTTTAGTTCTCCTAGAAGTCCCACGCTAGAATATTTGTTCTGTACGTTTAAAAGGATTTTGGGGGGAGGGCATTAAGATATGTTTTGATTCCGTTCCATCAGTGAGAATATGAGAAACAAGTAAGGGTCTTATTCAAGCACTTATTACCTGTGTGTGCCTTCGTGGGAAATAGGAATGAGTCTCAGGCCGACTTTATAGTAAAGCAAATTAAGATTGGTGTTTTTGAACTCTAGTTATTATAAAGTAGATAGTAGCCTAGACTCTTCGTCGTTTTTAAAATGCTTATCATGAGGGAATAGGAAGCAGGGTGAAGTCGCTTCCCTTCTTCAAGGGAAAGTCCTGAAAAAAATTTTTTTAATCTTCATACTGGCACATTTGCCTTTTATCACATCTTGTAGTATAATCAAAATTTTCCATTTTGACCTTCCGGCTTCAGGAATAAGTCCTAAAACTGAAGAGTTGGGCAGGAGGGTTAGACAGAGGGAAGGAGGAGTGTGGTGGAAGCAGTGAGTCAAAGGCGATCCAAATTATAAAAATCTGACAACAATCTGTTGTCACACACGCGTTCCTTTATATGTTAGGCTGTGATCTTGTAAACATCCGCCTGTGGCGTACAAGTTAGGCATCACCAAGAGGTGAAAATTTGGGAAGACATTTGGGGAACGTGGCGGGAGACCTAAGTCTCTGCGTGAGTGACGGTAAACGTTCTCCCCGCAGCCCCGTCCGTGCGTCTCGGGATTTGCGGGGAGAGCCGAATGAACAGGACACCGCGCCCGCAACCACGCCCCGGTAGTGACCGTGCGCGGGGCCAGATCTGCAAAGGGTTCCGGGCCGCAGGAGAGGAGCCCGCGTCCCCGCCGACTGAGGGGCAGTGCCGACCTCTGGGGAGGGGAGCCTGCTGGGGAGAGGCGGGGAGAGCCCCAGGCCCGCCCTGGGGCGCCGGAACAAAGAAGAGGTTCCTTTGCGCCTCCGCCCTCCTCTCGCAGCAGCGAGGACTCCGAGCATCTTCCGCCCCGTCCCTCGGCACCAGCCAGGAGAAGCCTGTCCGACCCAGACGCTCCCGCTCGGGGCAGAGGACCGGGGGAGCGGCGGGTGCCCCCGCGCTCTGCTCCTGGCTCTGGGCCTCGCTGCGGCCCGGTCGACATCTGGCTGACCTTGGCCGCGCCCGCTCCGCTGCGGTAGCGGGTCAGCCCCACTCCTGAGGCCCCGAAAGGCTTGCAGCGAGGCCCAGATCCCAGGGCAGAGGCCCGGGCGCCGGGTGGCTTCCAGAGCTCGGCGGGCGGAGGGCAGCGCGGGGGCACCGTCGGGCCGGGCAGGGGCAGGACGGGGGAGGCCCGGGTTGGGTGCGGGCCCTTGCGCCCGTCCTTCCCAGGCCGCGCCCGCGCCTCCGGCCTGCTGTCCCTTGCCGGATTCCGAGGCCGCGTCGCCCGCGCCTGGCCCCCGGCCACGACTTTCGGAGCACCGCGTTCCCGATGCTGTACCCCCGCGTACACGGGGGCTCCCAGGCGCCAGACCGAGATGTAGGTTAAAACTCCACTTCACAGCCCCCATTGATATGAGATATGGGTTTGACATCTGTTTGCCAGAGTGTTTTGCACTTAGCCTAACACCCACTATTAAGTGACAAAATTGTGGCAGCCTGTCAAAGCCAGCTGACTGGCAGCTGCTCCGCTTACAAAAACCATTCAAATATTTGCAGGTTTTGAAGGTTTATGCAGTGTTGTACCCAATCTCTCAGTGATTTAACATGTAAAATATAAGTCAAAGTTTTAAATCTGGATTCCAAAATGTTTCCATTTTCCATACAAAAGGAAAAAGCTTTCAGGGTGTCTGCTGGAATTGGTCCAACTCCGACATGCCTTCTTGTTTCCCACCACCAGATTCCTGCACAAACCCGGTTTAAAAAAAAAAAATGCCAAGGACCAAACTCTCTCTTCCTGTTGTCACCAACGTCTTAGATGACAGAACTGAATTGCCTTAAACTCGAAGGGGACACAGTTTCTCAAAAGTAGATTTCAAAAAAAAAAAATAATGACCCCAAGTCAAGAAGCTAACTGCTTTATTTTGCACTTGACAGTTACACCAGTGTGCCTTTTGGGGAAAGGGAACTGCTAGGAAGAGTGTCCCAGCTAACACCTGAGCCGTTCCTCGATTTCCAGAACACTACCTCCTCTCCCTGCACTTCTCAGTAGCTTAGTCCGATTAAGAAATAATTTGCAAATGACACAGTGTTTCTTAGATTAAGGTCCATTGAGTAAAAGTCATGTGGGTTTTTTGTCTCCACAATTAGAGCCAGACAGAGAAGGATCTCCTGAAAACTGCAGCTGCGAGCAATGAAAAAAAAATTATCATGCATTTGTCCAAGATACATGGATAAGTACACGCATGCTGTGCCCCGGAACACAAGGAGGCTAGCACGCACATGAGATGCTCCTACGTGCTGTATTTGTACTTCTTTATTTTTTAAATGGTAGATAGCTTTCCTTCTGGTGGGAGGGGATCGTAAGTCCTTTGGGCAAAATGTGGGGTCATCATTTTCAGAAAGACAGTTAGCTTTTGATACATTTCCAGAGAGGATCAGAGGGTGCTAGTTTTAAGTCCCAAGTGCTGACATCTTTACACAGTTGAAGAGAGAGACCATAAGAGAGACAGAGAAGAGGAATGGGGTAGAGGGAAGACAGACACAGAGAGAGAGAGAGAGAGAGAGAGAGAGAGAGAGATAGCAGAACACAGAGAACAGAGTGAGGGGACGCACACAGAGACAGAGTTGGGGCTCCAGCCCTGGAGCCTCCTCAGATGTCCTCCTCTGCCCGCCAGCGGTGGGGCCCTGGGAGGGCGGCTGGGTCCTTCAAAGGGGCTGCTGGAGACTCTGCCTGCAGAGGGCTCCCCACCAGCCAGCTGTGGAGCCCAAACACCAGGCTGCCTGGCCTTGGCCACTTTTTACCTGGAGAGTGTTGTGTCCACAGCACTAATCCTTAGGCACTGTCTTCCATTCAGCAGCTAGGGGTGGGGGTGGGGGCTTAAAAGCATGTAACAGAGGGAAGGGGGGGGATAAGGCCAAGGTGTCCCCGGGTGGGAGAACAAAGCTGAAGCTTTGTCCCTGAGAGGAGAGAGTGAGCCTGGAGCTGGGGCTTGGCGGGATGGGAGCAGGGGGCGGTGCTGATAACCCTAGGACACGACCGAGGTGACTCCGGACTGTGGGTGGGGGCTGACATCCTCCCACTCAGAGGCTGGAGAGCAGTTGGAGGCGAAAATCAGAAGCCTGCGCGACGACGGGAGTGACATCTATTTTGTGGGGAGGGGGGCAAAGACTTCCGAGCACCGGGGCCAGAGGCGCAGGGAGAAAAGGGTTCGGGTCACTGCAGTTTTGCTGAGCCCGAATGTGACGCTAGGCCGGGACTGGGTGGGGTGAGGCGCCGGGGGATGGGGCCCAGGACGAGGGGCGCGCGGGCGGCCCGGGGGGACAGTGGCGGGGGGCGCGGCTCCACCTCCCGCTCAAAACGGCGTCGCAGCTGCTCGCGAACCAACTGCTCAATTCTATTCACTGTCGAGTAGGAACAAAAAAGTGGCTATTTATTAGAATACTTGTTGGTATTGTTCGGCGCCACACAAAAGGCGTTTCATTATGTGCAGGGATCCCCCTTTTTCCAGAGAGAAACAATAACTTGAAATTGTCTTTAAAGTCTTCCCTATCAATAATAAATTTCATTTTCTTGTCTCTCTCGCCCGCAGCGTGTGTGTCTGGGAGGGTGTGCGCGAGGCGGGCGAGCCGCGTGTGCGTGTGCAGCGAGTGTGCGAGCCGGGAGCGTGTGTGCGCGTGTGAGTGTGCGTGCGCGTGGCGCCGCGTCTGCGGTGCGAGCGCCGCCGGGAGCCGGCCGGCGGGGGTCCCCGGGCAGCGGCGCCTCGCGCGCGAAGCGGTCGGGCCATCGGGGTCCGAGGCGCCGGGCCGGCAGGTGCGGCGGGCGGAGCGCGGGGAGCCGCGGGCGCCGGAGGAGGAACTCACTGTAAGTGCCTGAACTTGCGCGGGGCCGCTGGCCGCACGAAGCTGGGGAGGAGGCGTGAAAGGCGCGGGGAGGGGCGCGGTGTCTCCACGGCGACTTCCCGAAAAGGCGTGTACTGTGTCCCCGCGGCTTCCGTCCCCGGTAGAGTACAGGTGGGCAGCCGTGGTGACCGCGGCGGGCTATTCTCGAGCCGGGGGGCCATTTCTCATTTTCTACTCTGTACGGTCCCTCCTTCCTCCTCGGCTTTTGGGATTGGCCGCCGCCCAGTGGACCGAGACTTGTTTCTCTCTGGGTCGCCCTTTTCTTGGGAGGGAGGAGGACGGCGGGGCCAGCGATGTGCGGGAGAGCTGGCGGCGGCGGCGGCTCCCCGTCTCCGGCTCCGCGCCCTTGCCCGTAGCGCTGCGGGCTCCCGCTCTTGGCTGTGCGCACCCGGCGGCGCTGAGAACGAATCCGCCGGTGGAAATTACGTTTTAAAAATGAACATGGAGAGCGTGTGCCATTTAGTGAGGGGTATTTTGGGCAAAGAATCAATTTAACTTTGGCCGACGGTCTTGACTGTGTTAACATTGCCACCCACACACATACGCGCATCAATGAGCCGAGAGCCCTTGACGTGCAGCGAAAGCCCGGACCCACTCGGCGCCTGGCCGCGAACCCTGCGGGCATGGCCGACGTCTTGGTCCCGTCGGCTAGGGGAGGGCGCCCCAAGGTGGGGTCCGGGGTGCCCCAAAGCCCCGACTGATGAGCGGTGGAGGTTACCCCGGCGCGGGCGCCCAGTCCCCTTCGGCGCGTCCTCCCTCCTCCTGCGAAATCGCTCCCGCTCGGCATCTCGGTCGGTAAAACGCCGCGCAAGCCTCGGTGCTCCAAGCGCACAGCCCGGAGTCTCCCCACCCGCGCGGGCCCGCCGCCCGCTTCCGCCCCTATTTCCTAGGTATGATCAGCCCAAGGAGAGGAAAGGTCGCGAAGTTTAAAAGGTGAAATGGATTTTCGGCTGGGGCCGGTGCTGGAACGGACGGACCGGGCGGGGCCGGCCTGGCAGCCATCGACCAGGAACAGAAAGGGGCTGGCCGCCTCGGCCGGCAAGAAACAGGTGTTTGAACACNNGCCGCCAGTCAATTAACCCATTAAAAGCCCGCTTAACCGCATTGATTTCCTGGAGCGGAGGGGCTGGCGTCCTGGAAGCCCCTTTGTGAAGGGCGAGGGCACGAGGGGGAAGGGGGCTGCAGTGATGGCACCCCCAGTTGGCGCAGGGGACCCCCAAAGCCCTGACCACCTGAGCGGTGCTGTCCAGGCGGCCAGGTTGGGGTCTTTCCTTGTGCTGGAGTTGGGGAGGGAGGGGTCCTGCTCTGTTCTGCCCCCAGGATCATGATCTTGTTACCCTAGGCCCCTTCCCCAGCTGGGGCCTAGCTGGTCCATGATGCCTACAGCAAAGGTAGAAGTGCCCTGTGCCGGCCACTGTCCCAGACACACCCTGCTGTGGCCCAGAACCCACGATTAAGGTTAAGGATGGGATCCCTAGGGCAAGGAATTCCGCCCCACCCCACCTCCCCTTGGAACTCCCAGGGCTCCTTCCCCAGAGCAGCATCTCTCCAGGAAGGGGCGACGCAGGCGGCTGGCTCGGCCTGAGCGTCTGTGAACACAGAGAACACCAAGCGTGCTCCCCGAAAATGACAGAAAACATCCAGGTGGCCTTGAGTTCTGGTCCTTTTTATTACTGGAAAGGATGGGGCAAAAGATGGAGCCAGGCGTGGGAGTTGGCAGGTGCGGGGGCTGGGGGCTGGAGGACAGGATTGGGTTTGAAGGGGCGAGGAGGGAGGCCAAGCTAGACTGGCTGCCCACGGTCTCCCAGCCCACCAGTAGAAGGAGGTGCTGGGTCTCTGCTCCAGGTGGCGGCCTACCTGCTCAGTGGCAGACGATATAGTCTACCTGGAAAGGTGGGCAGTAACTAGCCTGTCCTCCAGGAGCAAATGTGGCTGTGTGTTCTGAGGGTTGAACACAATTTTAGTCAAAATAGAAAGCAAGCATAGACTTGATACCCTGCAACGTGAATGCCCCCCCCCCCAGCCTGGTGGGGCCACTCCCCAGAGCTGCGGGTGCCGGGCCAGGAGCAGTCAGTCCCTGAAGGGAGACACAGCACCAGCAGCTGGCTGGAGAGGTGGGATGTTCCTTCAGCCAGGTTTGCAGGAAACTGTGTTCACCCACTTTTCCCTCACTGCCCACAAGATTTAAGGTTCAAAGGTGGTCTAAAACGAGGCTGTTTCTCTCTCTGATCTGCCAAACTCCTAACGTCTCATTTTCATGGTGCCTGCTCCCCAAGTTAGTTAGCGTCCTGTGTGGAAGGGGCACCCCTGGGGACGCTTTGGGGGGGCTGCAGGTCCTTCCCATCCCACCTGCGCAAAGGTTGTCACCCCAAACAATGACAAATGAATAATCCACGGGTGCCCTCCAGAAAGGCCCACATGCCCAGGTCGGCTCCAGGCCTTCACCCCATGGGAGGAAAATCTGATTTCCCGTCTAGGACAGCTGGCGTCTGTCCCTACCAGGTAAGATACCAGCATCCCAGTGCAGCCAGTGGGCCCTCTCTTAGCTCAGAGCACAAGGCAGTGGTGCCGGCTTTGGAGCCCAACTCCGCTGCTGGAAGATCTCAGCGGACATACTTCTGTGTTTGCAGTTTTCTGGAGTAAGCAACGCACGCAACTGAAAGGCTTGAAATTGTGTCAAAGTGATGTTTTAATCTCATTGAAAAGTGTATTAAAGGACAAGATGTAATTTATGTGAGACGCTTCGATGAAAGGAGAGATTGGAGTGGATGGTCCTTTCACTCCTGTGAACCCCGTGTCATGTTGATATGGAAGCCTGTCTAGCTAATCTAATTTGCAATAACAGGGACGGCCTGTAAGGAAAAGCATCTCTGATTTCACTTTATTTCTTTTCACATAGAAATTCCTTATGACTTGTCTCCTCTTGTGAGTGATGCGTTTTCTACGTGGGGCTAATGAGAGAATGTGAGACAGGGCTGTCTCCCGCGCCACGAGGCTCTTCCTGCTAACGCCCCTGGTCACCAGCTCACCTGGCCTCTCCTGGACCCGGTGGGTGGCTGCCGTGGCTTGAAAGAGCCCTTCTGAGCTCCGCAGAAACGAAGCTGGGCAGCCAGGGCCTGCTGGCCTTGGGCGCTTACCTGCAGGCGCTGTCATCTCTCCCAAGGACTCTGGCTTTAGAAGTTGGCTCAAGCCGATGCCCCGATGCCCCGTATTCTCAGATCTTTACATTCTGCACGTTTTAATTTGAATAGTTAGGAAGCTCCCGCCATCCCGGAAAGTTTGATCTTTGGTGAGTCTTTACACTAGCTTGGAAAACCAAACACACCTACTGTCAGACGAGGTGCTTTGTGTTCTTATTATCACATGGGACACAAGCATTCTTTACCAATAAAAACCTACACGCGTTAGAAAATTACAACTTTTGTACAATGTAACAAGGTGTATTCAAACTGTTAATTATGGGGGTTTGTGTAAATGAAACTTTACCAGTGACCCATTTAATTTTGTGGTAATTACTGACAAAATAAGACAAGGATGAATCACAATGCAGTATATTTATCTTGAAGGAGACTACTGCGCTGAGTGAGGTAGTGAAGCCAAGGAGTAAGACAAAATTTGCCGGGGGGCAGGGGGTGTGCAGAAATAGAAAAAGTACATAAAAACCACACTATGGAATCGTTCTGTTTAAAACAGCAGAAAACTCGAGTCCGGTGGCCTCCCGAAAAAGCCCATCCCATTTCCAGAGGCTCCGGCATTTTCTCCTCCAAACCCAAGGCTCTGGCACCGTCAGGTCAGCTGTGCGGCCCCAGCGCCTTGAGCGCGACTTCCGCGGGTCCTACAAGGCGGCCGGCCTGGGCTCCGGGCCACACGCGCCCCCGGGAGGACAGGCGGGACGGCGCAGCGGCCGCCGCGGGCCCCCGCGGGCAGGCGGAGGGGAGGGGCGCCGACGCCCCCCGGCCCAGCTCGCTGTCCGCAGGCGCGCCTGGCTGCTGTCCCCTTCCCGGCGTCCCCGCAGGGCTTCCAGGCACAGGCGGAGGCCGGGGCGCGGGACCCGTTGGCTTACTGGTCAAGCTTCGCCGGCGGCCCCAGCGTCAGGCAGCGGCCTGGCCGAGGCCCAGCGGCCGGGCCACGGGGCACTAGCCCGAGTCCCCGCTCGAGCCGCTTTCTCGCCGGGCTGTTCATCGGTGCGGACACGAGAATGCGGGCGGCGTGCCGCGCGCACAGGCACCTGGCGTCCCGCGCGCCTACCGCGCCCCCAGCGCCGGGTTCGGGCGACGGCCGCCCTTAGCCCGGGACGCTGGGACCGCCCGGCTGGCTCCCCGGGCCGGGCGAGGGGTGGGAGCCCGGGCAGAGCTCGTGTCTTTAAAGGCCGCCCAGCGGAACTGCGCGCGGCCCAGCTCTCCGCCTCGATTGGTTTGGTTTGGGCTGAGTGGGGGCACCCTCGAGGAGACGCCGGCGTCCACGTGTACCGGGCAGGTGGCCCCGCCGAGATTCTGGTGGGAGAGTTTCCCACAGAAGGGCCGGGCAGGCTGAGCGGCAGGAGGAGCCCGCGCAGGCGGCGAGGCCCGGGCGGCCTGGCACCCCGCGGTCGCCCAGCTTCGTGCGCCCGGTCCGCCGCCCTCCCTCCTGAGCGCCCGCAGCTCGCCGGGCCGAGGGCGCGAGGCTGCCCTCGGGTCCCAGTGTCTCCCTCCCCTTGTCTTCTCTCTTTCATTCATAAACCTGGTGGCTAGAGACGCCGCTTGAATATTGACGTCTCTCCCCCAACTGCTCTGCCGTTAACCCAATTACAGAATTCATCAAGAACTGTGTTGAATTATCTCTTTCCATACAGTATCAGCATTAGCCTAATTAAAAGCTATAATGTCTGATATAATGATTAAATCGTTAGCTCTGCTGTAGGGAAGCAATATTTTGTTTTCCCTTCAATTAGAAGCTGATTGAGGTTTTCAGAGCAGGTCAGCTGTGAAATTTGAATTATATGTGTGAGTACTGCTCACAGGGTGAGCCCCTACTCGAAAGCTCCCAGAGATTCTCCAAATGCTTTCACCCAGAGAGCTGGGAGGCACAAAACAACACACACGCACGCACACACACAGGGTTGTTTGCTCTTCAGTGTGAATTTACGGATCTCCACACTGATGGCTGGAAAGAAAGCCGTGCTTGCTTTCGAGGGGAAGGGCTTTATTCCCCCTTTCCTGCAGACGTTCCAGGCTCAGCCCTCCACACCCGGACGCTCCCAGTGGAAGGAGTGGACGGTGGGCTTGCCCGCTCACAGCAGCTGCCAAGGTCCCCTGCTCTGTTGCTACCCCTAAATGGCAATGATGCCACCGGAAGTTCCATGCTGGCGAGAGGTTCTTTTTCTGATCCGTCCTCTTTCCTCTCTTCCATGACTAGTTTTTCCCCTTTAAAAGAAAAAAAAAAATCAACAAAGAAACTTTTGTGCTACTTTGGCTCCGTTGGCTTTGTTTGGGAACAACGGGTCAAGTTAGCAGGGTCAGGGCGCAGAGGGGGGACCGAGGGCGCCCGGGGACCCGGGACAGACAAGCGCCCCGCCATGACCCCCAGGCTTGTCCCCCGCGCACCCCGGCTCGAGAAGCCCCGAAGGCGCGCGCCGAGTCCTGGAGCCGGGTGCGAGGCTGCAGGAGCCGGGAACGGGGCGCGGCGGCGGAGAGCGGGGGCCGCAGGCCCGCTGCTCCGCGAGGCGGCGAGCGCGGCGGCGACCAGCAGACGGCGATCGCGGCCCTCGCTCCCGCGGCTCCGGGCAGGGGGGAAGCGCGGCCTCCACCGCCGCCCTCCCGGCGCTGTCCCCCACCAGCGGCACCCCCCGCGCCGCGGTCCCTCCCGCCTCTCCTCCATCTGCGCCTCCTGTCGGCGGAGACGACCTCGAAGGCCTGAGCTGCCTCCGGGTCTTCCTTTTTCTCCCCGCCCGCTCGCTCCGCCGCCTTCTCCTCCCCGCTCGCTCTTCTCCGATCACTTTTTTCTCTCCCCAAATCCGGCCTTGAATTGGCGGCTCCCTCCCTCGGGATTTGCCTCCCTAGACTGTGGTCTGAGCCCTTCGGGGCGACACCAGAGCCTGCAAGGCTGCGTCCTGGGCGGTACACGGAGGCACCTACGCAGGCCTCGGTTGTCCACGCGTCCGGGAAGCCGCAAGAGCTCAACTGTGGGAGGAGGGCAGCGGCCGGCGGTCTGCGCGCATCCCCCGGGCGCGTGTCCCCGGGACCGGACGACTGCGCCAAGGCCGCGGAAGACAGGCGTTTTTCGGCTTTGCGGCATCCCTGCGGTGACCTTTCACTGACTTCCGTCCCCACCCCCCAGTCCTCCAGACCTGTCCATCTTCCGCTTGCTTGGAGCTTTAGACTGGCTCTAGTACAGAAAGTCACCTCTAGGTACCTGCAAGGTAGCTTTCCTTTAAAGAGTGCTAGGGGCACTCTACAGGGGAGTCTATCCACAGTGACCCTCTCTGCTCCCCGGATTTGTCCTGAGCACAACCAGGGGGGCAGGGGGAGCCAGAGCCAAAAGTTTTACTCCACAAAAACAGTTTATGCTAGTGGTGGTACATGTCCAGAAATCAATGTATTTTAAAGTCAAGGGCTTTTGTATAATTGCCTAAATACATCACATAATATATATGCGTATATTCTGTATGTTTGCACACCTGTGTACATGTATGCACATATACTGCCTGAACACACGTATGTTTATGCACGCATATGTTCTTTGTGGGCGTGTATACACACATATATACGTAGTGTGTATTCTGTGTGCACATACGTATCTACATAAGCATATGTGTGTATATCATTTCCTCTAAGGAGGCTTGGATCTGCATTTTCTTTCAGGATCATGCCCACAAGTTAAATAAAAGAACAGACAGTGTCTTTACTTATCCATATTTTCAAGTTGATCTTCACTTTGGCATTTTGAGCAAAGAGATACAGTGAAGTCGCTGAAAAGCCAAAAGAGCAAATTTGGTCAATCAACAGCAAACTAATCCTTCACTCAGGGTCTGGGCCCTGACATTACTGGGAAATAGTGCAGACTGTCTTCAAATCCTCCAGTGCCCAACCTTTGAGAAGCCCTCCGTTTGAAGGAGGCCGCTGCCAACCTGGTGAGCGGTGGAGGGAGAAACAAAACTGGGGAGAGGGGGTGTTTTTCAAACTGATTTTTGGACTGTTGCCTCTCCTTTTAAAGAGTCACTGGGGAGAGGGGTCAGAAGGAGCAAGCAATTGAGGCTCCCAAAAGCCATTACCAGCAGGAGTTGATATGACACTCTCAGTCTCCATGCCAGGATGGAAGGCACTGAGAGGTCTGGCACTCAAGGCCTTGCCACTGCCTCATCGGCACAGGCGGCCGCTGCCAGTCATCTATCGCTTGGCAACAAGTTACACCTGCGGCTCCAGATTAATGCTTATGCACGTGGGCACCCAGAGTGTGTGCACCCGCTTGGGCCCAGGGAACATCTCGGCACTAGAAAGGGCTTGTGGAGAGCGCCCTGAACGCTAAGCACTAGCGTGATCTCACACAAGGCTAAACGTCTACCTCCTATTTAGATGCTCTGGAAAACAAGGGTAACATCGTATTTGGAAACAATTTTCAGGACTATGGTAGAAAGAAACCAGACCATTTCAAAGTCGGCTATCCAAGTTCCCAAAAGCATAAAGCATTCCTGCAATGCTAACTGGAGTGCAGGGTGTTTATAAAATAAATTGCTCCATTGATATGGAAAATAATGTGCCAAGCCTGACTCACACAAAGCATTTTCAGGGGGTCTTAGGCTATTTAGTTTAAAATCTAAATTGAAAAGCAGAGGAAAAGAAATCTTTCCATTGCTAAGTGGATAATATAGTTAATAATTTGTAAACCATTTCCTTCATTTCAGTCTTGCTGACTTTCCATAACACACTGGATCTCACTGCACACCCACTGCCTCCTAAATTATCAAAAGAAAAACGGGTCTGTAGCATTCTTAAACAATATTCTTGTTCTTTTTTTTTGTTCACTCACAATGTAACTGATATTTGGAGGTGGTGCGTACAACAAGTCAAAAGCTTTAACAAACTCGATTGATGAAATGAGAAGGTAGTTGAAAACCAAGTTTATAACCTAGATATTTAGGGAAAACTCAATACAAATGACGTTTCCTTTCTCATGTAATTATCTATTATTTGATGAGTTCACTATGAAACGCTGCGTGGCCTGAAGCCGAAGCACTTCAATAGGCAGAGACCAGTCTGCTGTCGCACTGCATTCCGTAGCAACCTTGAAATCCTAAGAGAAAGGCGACGGTAACAATCCTAGCAATGGAGAGGAGAGAAAGGACGATGCCTGCACCTTGCACGAGCAATAGGGTCAGGATATTCACAACCTCAGAATTTTTTCTAAATGGGGGTGGGGGGTGCGGTGTCACGTAGTCACTGCCCAGCATACTTAAACGTATGAGTACAGTCAGGGTCATCCTCATTCTTACACATTTACTTCGACTTCAGGACGGTCAGTCCCGCCGCTCTGGTTAAGCTCAGCTCGACCCACCCGCCGTCCCCTAAGCACCTCCCTCTCCGGTGCGCACACATTCGCCCGCGTGGAGTGCGCAGGAGGGATGCCTGGGCTCAACGGATTCCCTGTCTTTGGGCCCCTTGCTTATCATTTCGGACGGAAACAGTAGCGTGAGCGCGATGGTGGGGGCTTTGAGAGAGGGTTTGGTAATCTCTTGTGCATCCCCGAATGGAAGACACTTTAAAGTTCAGGAATTAAAGCGCAGGTGGGGCCTTCCTCCTCCCAAGAACCAGGCCTTTCGTTCGCATAATGTAGGAAAACGGCATCCGCCGCTTAGTCGCAAGGCCCCCCTCTTCCCGGTCGGTGTCCAGTGGGCCCCGCTCCGTTCCCAGTTGTCACAGTTCTTAGGCAAACAGATGCTGGAAGATTGGCTCCTGAAGAGCGTGGGCTCCATCATCCTGCGATTTAAACAAACTTTTTCAACTGTTGTTGAGTTGCTACTAGATTCCAGATAGATGTTGTTTCCGAGCTCCCTGCCAATTTCTTTTTAGGAGGAAGAAGCCAAATTGAGAGGAGTACGCGCCTATAACCCCCAGGCTCATTAAAAGACCCTCAAAAACAAAAAGAAAAAAATTCAGGGCTGATGCTAAAAGCAGCCGCGGAGCCAAGTCTGACAAAACGCTCCCCCCTTTAGGGGACTTCTTGGGGCCTGGCCTGGGAAGGCCTTCCTACGAGAGGGGGCACTGGAGAACTTCGCACGAGCGGCGGCGGAGCAGGTATCCCTGGGAGGGTCTCACAGGAGAAACCCTGGGGGGCTTTCGAGCTGCGGATCTCAGACGCCCCCCACTACCTCCGGCTCTCCAGGGCGCGCCCGTCCCTCCCAGGCCTCGGGCCCAGCTGGGGGTTAGGTTCCCGCCCGGGTCCCAACTTTCCCCTTCCCAGCAAGCGCAGAGTTGGCCGGCGGGGGTGCAGAGGAGCTGGGTCTCCACTGCACTCGTTTAAACAAGGCTCCAGGCTGTATCCCCACCCCACCCCCCGCCCCTCCTCCCGCTCTTCCTCCCGCCCCGAACGATTCTTTCTTCGTCTCCGCTTTTAAACCCAACCTTAATCGTTCGGAGCGCGCGGGCGGGAGAGGCGAGGAGGGCGAGCTCTGGGTTCGCCGCCGCCGCGCGCGCTCAGGAAGCAGCGTGGCTGTGCCCCCTCCCAGGCCTCCTTCCCCCTCCTTCCTGCCCCTGCTCCCCCTCCTTCCTCCCCTCCTCCCGCCCCGCCGCCCGCGCCCCGAGCATCTACTCCCTCCCCACGTCACTCGCCAGCGCGCCATGCAAATCACCGCCGCCGCCGGCTCCCATTGGCCGCGGCGCGCTCATTTAATGGCAGCCCGGGCCCGGCGTATGGCTGCTGGGCCCCGCGCGCCGCCGGCCCCGCGTGCGCCTCCGCTCCGAGCGCACGGCCTCGGGCAGGCAGTGGGCAGCCAGTCCCGGGCTCGGCGGCCCCGCTCTCAGGCCCTCTCCGCGCGCCTGCGCTCCCAGCGCTGCCCCCTGCCCCCCTCCCCAACGGCCCCCCTCCGCGCCCCCCTCGGCGCCTCGCTCCCCCCGGGCACCTGGGACCGGCACATGCCCAGCGCACGCGGCGCGCCGCGCTGCTAGAAGTTGCAGCCCCGGAGTTGGAGGCCGCTGAGGACCCAGTGCAGGAGGAAGGAGGCAGCCCGCGGCAGCGGCCGGCGAGGAGCAGGCAGAGAGCCCCGGGCCAGGCCCCGCGCGCCGCTCGTGTCCCGAAAAGTGGAGCTGCAACTTGGCCACGACTGCACCTGTTTGCACCGCTCCGCCGAGGCGACGGGGCTGCGGCGGCGGCGGCGTCGACCCCGGCCATCGCCCTCTTCGGCAAGTGGTTTGAGCACCAGGAGAAACTTTGCACCTGTGAGCCGGACCTGCCCTGAGTGCGTGTGTTTTTGCCTCTTGTTTTGTTGTCGTTGCTTCCACCTCCCCCCATTCTTCTCTCTGGTAGGACTTCTCCCCCTCCCCACATCTCGGTCCGTTCCATTGAGCCCCTCTCCATCCTCCACCCCCCGGCCGTCTATGCTCCTGGCCCTCCCCGCGCGGTGCCGTTGAACCCGCGGGCCGCCCCGATGTACAGCATGATGATGGAGACCGACCTGCACTCGCCTGGCGGCGCCCAGGCCCCCACGAACCTGTCGGGCCCGGCCGGGGCGGGCGGCGGTGGCGGCGGCGGCGGCGGGGTCGCCAAGGCCAACCAGGACCGGGTCAAGCGGCCCATGAACGCCTTCATGGTGTGGTCCCGCGGGCAGCGGCGCAAGATGGCCCAGGAGAACCCCAAGATGCACAACTCGGAGATCAGCAAGCGCCTGGGCGCCGAGTGGAAGGTCATGTCCGAGGCCGAGAAGCGACCGTTCATCGACGAGGCCAAGCGGCTGCGCGCGCTGCACATGAAGGAGCACCCGGATTACAAGTACCGGCCGCGCCGCAAGACCAAGACGCTGCTCAAGAAGGACAAGTACTCGCTGGCCGGTGGGCTGCTGGCGGCCGGCGCGGGCGGCGGCGGCGCGGCCGTGGCCATGGGCGTGGGCGTGGGTGTGGGCGCGGCGGCCGTGGGCCAGCGCCTCGAGAGCCCGGGCGGCGCGGCGGGAGGCGGCTACGCGCACGTCAACGGCTGGGCCAACGGCGCCTACCCCGGCTCGGTGGCGGCGGCGGCGGCCGCCGCGGCCATGATGCAGGAGGCGCAGCTGGCCTACGGGCAGCACCCGGGCGCGGGCGGCGCGCACCCGCACGCGCACCCGGCGCACCCGCACCCGCACCACCCGCACGCGCACCCGCACAACCCGCAGCCCATGCACCGCTACGACATGGGCGCGCTGCAGTACAGCCCCATCTCCAACTCGCAGGGCTACATGAGCGCCTCGCCCTCGGGCTACGGCGGCCTCCCCTACGGCGCCGTTCGCTGCCGCGCGCCGCCGCGCGGCGGCGCGCGCACCAGAACTCGGCCGTGGCGGCGGCGGCGGCGGCGGCGGCCGCGTCGTCGGGCGCCCTGGGCGCGCTGGGTTCGCTCGTCAAGTCTGAGCCGAGCGGCAGCCCGCCCGCCCCTGCGCACTCGCGGGCGCCGTGCCCCGGGGACCTGCGCGAAATGATCAGCATGTACTTGCCCGCCGGCGAGAGCGGCGACCCGGCGGCAGCTGCAGCCGCCGCGGCTCAGAGCCGGCTGCACTCGCTGCCG
Organism: Ursus maritimus; assembly: GCF_017311325.1. NCBI lineage: Eukaryota > Metazoa > Chordata > Mammalia > Carnivora > Ursidae > Ursus > Ursus maritimus. Next base: position 78,158,591 of record NW_024423344.1, read on the forward strand.
CAGCACTACCAGGGCGCGGGCGCGGGCGTCAACGGCACGGTGCCCCTGACGCACATTTAGGGACGCGGGGACACTGCGGCCCGCGCCCAGGACGCGCGAAGAGGAGCGCGTGGCCCGCCCGGGCGCCCGGCGCCGAGCGGCCTTGCTTTTGTACAGACGTTTCCACGTTCTTGTAAAGAGGAAAACACTGGCGACGAATGCGGGTGACACACGCCCCCACCTCACCTTTCCGGGAGCTCCTGGGGACCGCCGGGCGCAAACACAGCCTGCGGTTTAGACTGACTTCGGTGTTTTCTTGAGACTTTTTGTACAGTATTTATCATTCGTGGAGGAGGCAGAAAGCGTTTTCTTTGCTCGAGGGGACAAAGACCAAACCAAGTGAGAGGCGACTCCAACTTTCCCAGCCCGGCCAGCGCGCCTGCTCTCATCCTGCATCGCTTCCTGACGGCGTTTGGTTGCCGAGACCCGGTGCCGGGAAGCTGTTCTCATTTGTTATCGATGTAGTAAGGCAGATCCAAACACTTACGAGTTTTTTGTAGTTGTTGCAGCTTTTTTGGGTTGGTTTGTTAATTTATACGAAGAGATCTCCCCACTCCTTTCGGATGGCAGCGTCATATTCTGGGTTTTGTAAAACTTTCTGTATCCGAGCATTTCCATTTTTTGGTTTTGTTTTGTATTATTTCTTGTAAATGCTATTGTGAAATTTTTATTTTAGGCGTTGCGGTGTGGGGAGGGGGATTCAGACTATGTACATAATTTCCTAAAAAGCCTTTCTTCTAAAAACGAAAAAAGACCTCTCCTTAAAAAAAAATGCATCGAGTTTTGAGTCAATAAATTTAAGAGAGAAAAAAAAGCCCAGTTTTCCCCCATAATTTGGAACGTGCTAATTTTATATGCATGTTTTGTGAGCACAAAATACAATTGGTAAATCTGACGAAGGAGAAAGAAATTATCAGCATAAACTAAAAGTGAGGGATCCTCAGCGGGGAGGGTATGGTCTTGACAGAACTTCATTCAGTGGAAGGGAAGAAAGTTTAAATCGATAGATTATTTTGTAGCATTTACGGTGTTAATACGGATCAAGAAAAACTACCAGGATAAAAAAAAAAAACCCTCATTTTATAGTCTGGCCCTGTGGTGTGTTGTTTCTAACTGCGGGACACTGGCGGGCTCTGAGTCGTCCAGCTGGCCTGGGATCTACCCCGGTTTGGTCTGGAGGAGGAAAACCCTAATGGCGGGACCAGGATACGGATGGATGACAAAGACCACCGCGGGGTCACGGATGCCCCCAATTCCCCTGCAATTAAGATTGCAAGTGGAATTTATCTGAATTTGGCTCAAGGAAAAACTCTTTGAACCAAAATTCACTGCAAACGAGCCCACTCCGTCCCTCCCCAGCCCCTCCTTCTGGTTTATTTCTCCTTGGGAAAGGGCAAAATGGTCTTGAATTCTCTCTCTCTGCCCCCCCCCCACTCACTCACTCGACCACCCCCATCCCCAGTGTGAACTGGGATACACAAAATGTGGTGTTTATTATTCCTGATGAGATCGGAGGGTGTTTGATGCTTTAAATTTTTTAATTATATTTTTTCTAGGTGTTTATGGGTACATTGCAGTTTTTTCCTGGAATTTAAAGTTTTCTGTAAAACTTTGTCTTCAAGTAATCTGACAGCATTAAATATTGCATTTAAAAGTTATACTGTAGCAAATACGTTTTGAAATTAGTCACAACATAAAGATGAAATTATATTTTTTGGGAAAAAAAGCCTTTAGGCCACATCAAAACATGTTGATTTCATCAGCTGTAGGCCTCCCTTTCATTTTCTTTTCTTGTCCTGGAATGAGCGTAGACTGACTATCCAAAAATGGGCCTATGCTAGCAGGTTAATGAGAGCCACGGTCGGCCTGCATTGGAGAATAGCTTTAAGTAAAATGCTAACCTGGCAATTGACATGTGTAATTTTTTGGAGTCATTTTGATAATTTTGCTTAAACCATGCATTTTTTAAAGTAACTGCAAAAATCTCAAGAATGATGTCCACTGCTTCTTTCTAAGAAGATAATAAAGTTCCCTTCCCCCCCCCTTTTTTTAAGCTTTAGAAATCTGATCCTTTGTGAAGCTGTGGCTCCTGAAAGTGTTTGGATATATATGGATTGCTGAGTGGTTCAGCATCATGAGATAGTCGGGGAATAAATGAATGAATGCCACACAGTGTCCTCTGGGAGATGCTCTGGGAAATTCTGTAATGCTCGGTTAATTCACCACACCCAGCTTAAGGAGCAGGCCACATTGACTCTGAAAGGTGCAGTTAAATAGACTCTCTGGGTTCTTTTGCTAACTCCTAATCTCAATGTCTCCCTGCATTTACTAAAGTGGCAGACAGATGTGTGGTCATGCTCACATGTGTGTACACTCAGGTTTGTATCTGGGCCCAGCTGTTGGCATCCAAGTCTTAGTTCATCACACTCTTAGTAATGGGGGTCACACTGGAAGTGTTTCAGACTCTAAAAAGTTTAGCAGTTATGCAGGAGTTCCAGGCAGAGCTGTCCCTTGGTTTCTTGGAAGGTGGACTTATAGTTTGGCATTTTTCCTCATGTGTCTCATACATCGCTGAAATTCAATGCCAGATGCTGGGAGCCACTTTGTTAAAAACCCAGGAAGACCTTAAAATAGGAATTCATGAAATGCAGCATAATTGTTTTGTTGATTGGAACATGGCGGAAAAGCAAATATAAATTGGTTAATGACTCTATTTAGAAATAAGGGGGATGGAGGAGCAGACCGAGGCTAGGATTCATCTCAGGACTGAGACCCTATCACCCCAGCAGCGTTTCTCCAACTTACGTTGGTGGAGAAAACATTCCCCTAGGCCCTGCAGACGTCTCACTCAACCGTGAATTCGGCTCTCATCACATTCACGAAATGAGATAGTCTATGGTGATTTTTATGTGATGGCTTCACTCACTTTCCAAATCACAGGGCGGTATTTCTATCACTTATTCCAATTTTGTTCGAAAACCGTGTGGAGAACTCGGACAGGACTCGTTTGGGGGCCTTGTACAAAGTTTGCATAACTTCGTGCGGCGGCGACTGCGGGAATCGCTCATAATCCGGCCGTTGGCCAGGGCCCGGCTGTCCAGGCTGCGGGTAGCACGGTGTGCTGGAGGGGGTTTTCTCTTGTTCATCACCCCCCCTTTTTTAAACTAACGGGCCCTTTTTGTTGTTGCTGTTCAGACTTTGACACCAACCCCCCACACCCGGCCAAATAAACCCACCAGTAGCTAGATGAAATGAATTAATTTTAAAACCAGTCTCGGGTACGGCGCGCGCCTGATCTGCAGATGTGTGTCGGGTAGCGTGACTGATAGGTCTATTAAAATCACGCATGTGGGAGAAGAATAACACGCATATTCACGCATCTCATTTTCCCGACAAAGACTGGGCCACGCAGAGATCTGTCTCCGGTAAATTCCGGTTAATTCGAGAAACCATCCCGGGCCCCGGAAGGCGCGCTCCGGGGCGGCCAGGCTCTCGCACCCACCGCCCGCGGCGCCCGCTCCGCTCGCCCGCCCCTCCCTGGTCCCCCTCATCCCCCTCCCCGCTTCCGCAGCCTGGCCCTTGGGGCAGAGGCTCCAGAAACGTCGGCGGCAGAATGTAATAATAGGTTTGATTCCTTGGAAACTTCAAGTGAAAAGCAGACTTGGCCTTGGCGCAGCTCCTTTTCCAGCAGGACTATTCGGCGGGATTGAAAGGCCGGGCCAGAAGGGGAGGGGAGAGGGGCGCAGGCCCCCGGGGCGAGCAGCCGAGGGAGGTGGGTCCGGTCCCGCCCCCGAGCCTGCAGGGTCGGGGCAGCGCGGGGGCCGGGCGAGGGACGCAGGGACCCCTCGCCCTCACCCCCGGCGCCCCCCCACCATCTCCTCTGCCCTTCAGCCCCCCAGCCCGAGGGCGAGGCCCGGCGGGGGGCGCAGAGCCCTCATCCCCGCCCCTCCTCCGCCCCCCGCCCGGCCCTTCCTCTCCAGCTGCGCGCCGCCGGGACCCTGCTCCGCCCGCCCCCGGGAGCCCAGCGGCGTGGGCGTCAGCGCCCAGAGCGCACGGTGCGCGGCCCGGGTCCCCTCCGGGCGGGGGCGGACGGCCTCCCGGCTTCCTTCGCCGCCCTTCCCCGGCCCTGCTCCCCTGAAGCCGGAGTCGCGGCGGCTTCCCGGCCTTTGCGCCCGGCTCACGTCCTCCCCTCTCCACCCTTTGCAACCCTTCCCGTCCCGCTAGCCACTCGCTTCTCCTGCGTTTCCTCCTCGCCTCCCTCTTCGTTTATCTCCGTCCTCTCCCGCCTCCCGCACAGTCCCTTCCTTTCTCTGTGCGCCCGGCCTCCCTTTGTCCTCGGCGCGTCCGTCTCCGCCCCGCGCCCCGGCCCCTCGTCGCCCCGGCTGCCGCCCGGGACACTGCCTCCGAGTAGGGTCGGGGTCGGCCCGTACCCGGACCTGGCCCGTCCCCCCCCCCCGCCCCCGCCACGATCGCTCGGCCGCGTCCCCCCTGGCTCGAGCCGGAGGGGCGGGAACCCGGGCACCGACTTGGAGCCCGCGGCCCGGGCGAGCGCCCCGACCCAACCGGTGCAGCCTGGGCTCCGGGGCCGGCGGTGTCAGCCGCGGGGGATTAAGGTGACTGATGCGAGGGAAGAAGCAGAGTGTTTTTGTGTTTAAAGAGAGCGGGATTAGTAGAGAGAAAGTCCTGACCCGGGGTCAGCTGCAAGTCAAACCCTTTTACAATCAGCTAGCGGAACAAGCACGTCTCCCGGCCGGGCCGCAACACGTGGGAGGAAGGAGGCGATGGAGGGGCCGCACCCCCGGGCTGCCCGGTGGGGGGAGGGGAGAGATGGGAGACCGCACCCCCAGAGTGCGGGGTGGAGGGCAGGGGGAAGGCGTGAGGGGAGAGAGGGGCCCGCACCCCCGCGCTGCCGAGTGCAGGGCAGGGGGAGGGGGCCGAGACGGGGGACCCGCGCTCCCGGCCCCGAGCCCGCCCTGGAAGGGCCAGCGCGGAGGGGGTGCGGGTGGCGCGAGTAGCCGCCCGCGGGTTTGGAGCTTTGCGCGGCGGGACGAGTCGTCCAGGAGAATCCCTTCTCCTCCGGAACGCCTGCGTCCCCCGTTTCCTGGGCCGTCTTCCGGCCGCTCCTCCGGATGGGAGCCGGGAGAACGTCTGGTGGGCTCCCTGCTCCGGAGGCTCCGTCTCATTAACGCGGTTAGTTTCCATAAGAAACCAAAACCGAAAGAGCAGGTCCTGGGACGCGGTGCTTCTCCGGGTCTTACCCAGGCTCTCCCCGCAGTCGTCGCCTCCCTTAGGCCACAGCAAACCCTGCTGGGTCGCAGTACTGGGGCGTGGGGGCGACATGTGCTGCGTGCGGCCCCCACCGCCCATCGGGGTGGAGGAGTGAGGCACCTGTCTGGGTGATGGACCAGGCCGACTTCATTAGGCGGTGAAACCCCCGGGCGGCCGGCGTGGGGGGGGGGGCGCTGATCTGAAAAGTACTTAAAAACTGGAGTTTGGGGGGAAGGATGAGAGGGGTCGGGGAGAAGAAAAGAAAGTAGACAAATCTTTGTCTTCCCTAGTCGCCAGGTCCAGAATTTATGCTTAAATCACACCAAGAGTTTTAACAAATATGAAAAAACAGAAAATACCCCCAAACGATTGATTTATCCAAGACAGGAAAAGGTCGTCTATTTGGGTAATGAAAAAACAAACATAAGGCAGGGTTGCCACATTTTACTCTAAGCTGGCTTTTCATCTTTAAATATGAACACATCAACACCGATGAGAGAGAACGCAGTTGTAAAAACAGCACAAAACCCCGAGGGAGCGGGCGCTCAGCCTTCCCTGGGTCAGGCTGGTGCACCGAGGTGGCCAGCAGGCACCGGGTTCAAAAGCAAGTGACACACTGCTGCTCAGTAACGTGCTAGGTGTAACCGAGGGGGCAATTTTGTCCGTAGCAGAAACTCCGGACACGGTGAGCAATTCCGAATATGCCCCGAGGGCAGCTCCCAAGGATTTAATTGCCGGCAGCCACTTCAGAACAACGACGTGGGTGCATTAAAGATGTTGTTTATGAAGAACAGCAGGTCATCACATGCAAAGTCTCGAAATAGTCAGCCAGTCAAATCAGTGGAAAAAATCAGCTTTTGTTGGATTTTGCAGTTTCAGGAATTAGGCACTCACTGCAGAGCTGCAGTTTTGAGAAATTGCAATGTCAGGCATGTTCCCAATGGGGAAATATTGTGAGTGTGGAGGAATGCAAGATTGGGTTTGACAATGGGGAAACTGACAAGAGTTATCACCCAGACATTGTTTTCTCTCTGAGCACCCCGGAAATGCTAACTAGAGATGATATCTAGAGGCAGCAATAGCACTCCCTGTTCATCCTATGCACTTGAAAGATACAAAAACAAGAGTCTTAGACAACTAGAGGACTGACCCAGGATTTGCTACGATGAATACCAGAAGACAGGGCAAAGTACGGTGCAGGTTTGTAAAACCTACAAGCACCATAGCAGGTGCCTCAAGATCAGCATGAAGAAATTCAAAGCAGAGGCCAACTTACCGTTTTTATTTCTAAGCAACAGAATAGGAGGGAATCCAGGTGAGCGTGTTTTAACCTGGGAAAAGATTTAGAACCCTCATGCTTTTAAGTAGTCCAAACTGTAGGGGGAAATTTCAGGACACAGAAAAGCCCAGACTTCACCAGTAAATGTACCGTGAATATCCACGTAGATGGATAAGCAGGAGCTTCGTTCTTTGTGCTAAAAATTGAACTGAAGAGCGCAGTTTATTCTTGTAAAAATTGGCTATTTGCATTTTCACCCTACAGAGAAATGACCCACGTGTGCCCAAAGAAAAGGAAGAATGGAGGAGAAAAGTTAGTCACTATGTTATTTATTGTATTTCTGATCTCTGGTGAACCTGGGGAAGAACACGTACAAGATTTGGAGTAAGACAGCCCTGCCCTTGGTCAAAAGTCCTTCCTCTGAGTCCATTTTCTCATATGCAAAAAAGAAATGATACAACCAACTTCATAAGAATATGGTCAGGATTAATGATCTAAGGTGCCTGCTGTGTCTAGGAAAGACCCTCAGTAAACGGTCCCTCGACATATAAGCCTGTGTCAACAGGGGTACGGGGGAGAATTGTTGGCATTAATGCCAAATTTGGCCTGAGTGAGAACAGTGTTACTTATATGCACCAACGCGCCCAAATATTCGTGTGAATAACCATCTCTCTTTGGAGTTACGTGACGGCCATCATATCCGTCCCTTCATCTGTTCAACAGAGATCGATAATGGCACATGAAATGTCCAGGTTATTATAAGAGCACATGGAGGTGTGTGGCCAGAAACTGGGGCTCCCTGCCCAGCAGGTGAGACTCACTGTCACACCAGCCAGTATGCTCTCAAGGGCTACAATCGAGGGACAGAGGTATCCGCTAGATGTCCCCTGATCATTCGTGCCCTATTTGGGGCAATCAGGGAAGGCTTCTCAGAGGAAGTGAAAGCTGGACATCCTGGTGCGGCCTCGACATCCCCTGGGGCCAGGCTGTCCTCGAGGCGTCCCTGCTGCATTGCCGTATGCACCAGGGAAGACTGCAACAGAGAGGTGAGCAGCGGATACAGAATAACTGCTTTGTTTTTCAACCAGTGGCCGCTGAAGACTGGCTCTGAGCGGTCAGAGGTGGGGATCCGGAGGTTCACCGGGCAGCCGTCTCTTGTCCTCGGGTGCTGAGGACCAGAAGAAGCTCGCTTCACATCCCACGTCGCAGGCCCAGTGCCCCTGCCAGGCTGAGTGGGAGGGACCCCGTCAAGAGTCTGGCCCGTTGTAGGCACAGAGGAGGTGGTGAGCTGAGGCCGGACCTGCGAGAACGTGTCAGGAGACAGGCCCAAAACTGACGGTGAAGAGCTGCTGACACTGTGTCTAGATCACTTCAATTTGAGTAGCGATTTATTATTTATAAAGTGCTCTCACTTAATTGTTCAATTTAGATGACTTTTGAAAAAATTAAGTTAGTGGGAGAAGAAAAAAATTTAAGCTGGATTATTAGAATCTCATAAGTAGGAAGGCCTGACTGATTTATTGCGTTTATTTTCCGTTTCCCCACGAAGTGCTCTGGCGGCCTGGAGGCCTGGAGGCGCACTTCGCCTGAGCCACAGTCGAGGTCAGGCATCAAGAGCGTCCGCCCCGCACACGCCTTCTGCTTCACTGCATGGACGGTAAAAGGGGTAAACAGGGTCATATGTTGTTGACCAAGTTCTGAGTTTACTGAGCTGCTCGGCACTCACGTGCACTGGGGCCGTGTAGCCCTTGTGAAAGCCACATGGGCCCAGACATCCGTGCCGGGTACTCGAGAGTAAATCGGTTTAGTGGGAGGGACCCTAATTATTAAGAAGTATGGGATCCTTAGTTTCTCCATATGGTCATCTGTAAAATGGGACCAGTTTGTTTTAAAAAACACCTCGATGCACTAAGTTCTTCACATGTCTTTGAGAAGAAGAGGTCGTGCAAACAGGGGGGCTGCCCTGTACGCAGAATAAGCCCGGCACGCCCGGGCAGAGGGGCGTCCACAAAGCCCACGGCTCCGCGTGGTGGACGCCATGCTTCCCGCCGATCACAGTGAAGACCGCATTCCTTAGAGTTACAGATACAGAGCTAGAGGAAGGTGTGGTCGTGGAAGAAATCACCACCCATTTGAATAGCACTTGAGGAAATAAATGTTAAATATGATAGAATGAGAGAAAATGCTCTACAAAAAGAATCAAAACTATGTTCGTAAAAGAAGAACTCCAGTATGGCTTTCAGGTAATTTCAGGACACAAGGCACCATTCAGGAAATCTGGTAATCTATGCATTTTAACTATAGCTTTTTGGAGAAAATGGCATTGCCTTTGTTGACTAAATCATTCATAATTTTAATGGATGAGGATGTCAGTCCAGATAATCAGGCCCCTGTGAGTTTCCTAAACTGACTCATTTTGGAATATGATCACGTGGGATGAACCCCCAGCTGCAGCTCCTGCCCCACGCCTGCCCCTTGGACCCTGCCCACCACGTCCAGAACGGGACGCACGCTGTCACCACGTGGCTTACACAGAGAAGGGAGAACCCCGTTCTCAGAAAGAAAGCAGGCAGCTCAGGGACAGCATTGCTGCTGTTCGAGTCAATGAAATGAAACTGAGAGGCAGAAAAGATCCGGTGGAGTAAACACCCAGGGCGGCTCTGAAAGCGGCCTTGCCCCTGGTCAGACCCACCAGACTGAGCCTCTGTTCAGGAAGTGGCTGGGAATCCTGGGGCTCAGGGAGCATTTACAACCAAAAGGGACACAAACCTAATGACCCTATTGGAGCAAGTCCGTAGCCTCTGGGCTTATGTGCCAGCGTTTGATCACCTGTCATCCTCTCCCAGATGCAGGGATTTAAATTTGGTTATGGTAATCTGAGTAAGATACTGATGTAAAAAACTTCCTTGCTCATTGAAAAAAAATGTTTTAGTCTTTCAAACTGAGAATACTCCTAGAAATGCATTCTCAATTTTAAACTATGACATTTGGATAACCAACAAAATTATACATTTACTAACAGAAATTATATAGAAGTCTTGAAATAATTAAACCATATTTTATTCTCAAAAACAAGTATATCACCTGTAGTAACTATTCACAGCAAACTAAAATTGAATATAAAGTCACAGCTCAAATTTAATCATACAATTGCATTAAAATTGATCATTTAAAATCAATCTATAATATACAAGTTCAATATAAATTTGAACAAATTAAATTTTAACTGAATTCGAAACAGTTATGATTATGTTAAATTAGGTTTGCGAAAACCAGAACATTGACGATAACACTTTGAGATGAAGTCTCCACATTAGGGGTTTATATAAACCTAACAACCGACCCGGGGCCAGCCCGCCACGCTTCCTCTTGAGCGCCTGCTGGAAGCTGAGGCCCCTCACAGGTCCCACCGTGGAGACCTCCCCAGGCTAGAATCGAGGCCTAGGGACAGGTGTGCCCCCGGCAGAGACCACAGGGGAGGGATCACGTCCAACATCACCAAGCCTCCTGGGGAACAGAAACCTTGTCTGGCTTGATTTTTCCCCCAAACATCAGCAGAGGGACAGCAGCTGCTTACTGACTGCTGTCCATGCAGCAGGCGGATGGAGGGCTGTGGGCTGCTGGGAAGGAGCTGGCGACCCAGGAGCCAGACGGAGCCCAGCCGGCCCCCTGCGCTCGCAGGTGAGGGTCCAGCATCCGCAGGTGGTGGTACCAAGGAGAGAAGGCCCCTCCAGGGCTCAGCACAGTGCCCGGCAATTCCTGGAACACAGGGGCGGGTGGGAGACAGGAGTGCTTTCGTGGCCCCTGTTCTTGTGGTTCTTCGGGAGACACAGAAAGCCAAGTCCAGTCTGGGGAGCAGGACACGTCCTCCTGTGGCATGGCGCCGAGACAGCAGAGGTGCCCTTGTGTCATGTAAAGCTGGACGGAGCGTCCGCCGAGGCCGGGAAGCTTCTGTTTCAACTCTGAATTCCCCAAGACCTGTGACGTGATCTGGCAGGTAGTGGGGTGCACGGAATGTCTGTTAGGATCGTTGCATTGTGTCGTGTGGCATTGTCATGTTGTAGCATGCTGTGCTGTTTCATATTCTATTAAGGCAAAGTGTCCTCTCACGACCATTAGGGTAAAGTCACATCTGGCGTGCAGGGATGGCTCCGGCACCTGGCAGAAAGGAGGCAGGCAGGGAGAAAAGGCAGCCTCCTCTTAGGCTGGAAGCCAGAAGTTTCCAGTGGGGGTTCACCTCTCCCCGCTCCAGTCACAGACCCATCGAGAAATCTCGGAGGAGCTCACGGGGATAGATCTTCAGGCGGTGACCTTGACGGGGAAGCAGGCTGGCCGCCGGTCGGTCCCAGCCAGTGCCGCCGCCAGGCGCTTACCTTATTACTCTCCTTTGTAACCGTCCGTGTGGCGGTATGGATTCCTCCGTTATCACTTGCTCCTGTGTTTGAAAGCTACAAAACCACAACGGTATTTCTTATAGTCAGAGCGGGGGTGTCAGGACTGTGCAAGGGAAGCACGTGGCACCTGCCGTGGGTGACAGGCTGCGGCCAAGTGACCGTCCCAACCTTGTCCCTACTCCCGTGCTTCCCTGCACCGTGAGCTGAGGCGCCCAGGGGCCCACAGAACTCAGACACACAGCTCAGGATGTTTACGTTCGGAGAGAGCACTGCAATGCTGGCGTTTGATCCGACGCTGTGCGAGCCCTACGTCGACGTAGCCCACCGTCTGAACATTCTCTTACAGCGAAATCCGTCCGCTGACGGCACATCTTTGTGAAACGGGGTTTTCAGCAGTTGCTGTGTCAAAAGTAATTGGCTTGGGAGAATCGGAGCCCACCCAGAAACGAGGTGTTAGGGTCCAAGCTGGCTCCCAGGCTGGAGAGGCTTGCGCTGCTCGGCCCGTGCATGCAAGACAGGATCAGGAACTGTGACTGTCGGGGAAGGAAGGGAAAGTATGTATTTTTTCATTCAATTAATGTAATTTTTAAAAGTTGTTGCTGAGTTATTAGGACGTAAATATTTATTGCGTTGTTTAGCCTTCACTACTTAACAAACAGAACTGTTAGATACTTCTTGGCTGATCAGTAATTACTGGAATACGAAGAGGGTGGTGAAAATGCATACAATTCAAACTGACATGGAATGTGCAGCTTATGGATTGATATAAAATTCTCTATTGTTTCCTTTATTTTATCAGTACGATGGCATCATTTAATTGAAGCTGCAACTTTAAAGAAATCTTATTTTTCTGCCAGTACTTACTACAGATGGCGTATTCACGTTGGGTGATAAAGTACTGGTTTAACTATTTTAAGAAATTTTTATAATTTGCCTTCATAAGTGATAACATAGCTTGTTATCCAAATTTCACATTTTTAAAAATTGAGAATGCATTTCTAGGAGTATTCTCAGTTTGAAAGACTAAAACATTTTTTTTCAATGAGCAAGGAAGTTTTTTACATCAGTATCTTACTCAGATTACCATAACCAAATTTAAATCCCTGCATCTGGGAGAGGATGACAGGTGATCAAACGCTGGCACATAAGCCCAGAGGCTACGGACTTGCTCCAATAGGGTCATTAGGTTTGTGTCCCTTTTGGTTGTAAATGCTCCCTGAGCCCCAGGATTCCCAGCCACTTCCTGAACAGAGGCTCAGTCTGGTGGGTCTGACCAGGGGCAAGGCCGCTTTCAGAGCCGCCCTGGGTGTTTACTCCACCGGATCTTTTCTGCCTCTCAGTTTCATTTCATTGACTCGAACAGCAGCAATGCTGTCCCTGAGCTGCCTGCTTTCTTTCTGAGAACGGGGTTCTCCCTTCTCTGTGTAAGCCACGTGGTGACAGCGTGCGTCCCGTTCTGGACGTGGTGGGCAGGGTCCGAGGGGCAGGCGTGGGGCAGGAGCTGCAGCTGGGGGTTCATCCCATGTGATGATGAGCGAGACGACCTGTCCATTTGCTGTGTGAAGGTGACACGCAAAGCGTAGAGGGTCAGTGTGGCTTATCACCGTGACTCTGAAACCCAAACATTCAACATTCTCACTTTCTTGAATAACTGCTGTTATCTTATTAGCTCATGAAATATGTACAAGTAGGAGAAAATGCTTTTGTCCGTATATTCAACTACTTTCTTCAAAAGTTTGTTATGATTTTAAAACTTATTTTACTTCCTATTTTTTTGTTTTGTTGAGTGAGGTTGAGGAAGACGGCGGAGATCGGGGACCGCCGTGAGGGAGGGAAGTCGGCAGGAAGGCACCTGGCTCTTGGATCAGCAGTTTGTAGGACCCGAGTCTGAGCACGAAATGAAGGGCTGTAGCTCCGCGGCGGGTCCTCACCCAGCTCCGGGGAGCAGAGGCGACGGCTTTGATACTCCCTGTGAAAACACCCAAATAAGCTGTCGCCCGTCAGAGCCTGGACTCCGTTACAACAAGAATTATGTTTGGAGTCGGGGTGACTGAAACACTCTGGCTGGACGTATTCACTACGATGACTGGAACACAGGAACAGGTAGAGGACGTCCTTCGGGCCAGAAAGTACAGGGAACGTTAAGAGCGTGATCAGGAACGAGGGGTTACCCCGAGCTCGAGTGGGCGCCACGCAGAGGGAGCCAGCTGGGCCACCCTGGAGCCACAATGCGTCAGAAAGGCAAGGAGGCCACCCCGCCTCAGGGTTGGAAACGGGCACTGCTGCTCGGCGGCGGAGGCCAGGTCAAGGACTGGGAGCCGACCCCACACCCTCTCCCCCAGCTTCTGTGCCGTTCTTTCAAGTGAGGAGACTGTTCACCCGCCTGTGTGCACTCGGTCGTCCCCTCGGTGGTCCTCTCCCGTGGCCGCCAGAGCGCAGTGCCGCAGGCTGCGGGGCTGCAACCCCAGAGGTTCGTGGCCTCGAAGCCTGGAGGCTGGAAGTCGGAGGCAAAGATGGGGGTAGGCTGGTTCCCTCGGGGACCGTGAGGGGAAGCTGTGTCTGTCCCCAGCTTCTGGGCGTGTGCTGGAGCTCGTCAGGACGCCTTGGCTTTAGACACAGCTCCCGTCTCTGCCTTCGTCTGCCCACGGCATCTCCCCGTGTGCCTCTGTGTCCAGGTTTCCATTTCTCGTAAGGGCGGCAGTCATCCTGAATCAGGGCCCGCCCTAACGCCCTCATCTTAACTTCGTCATCTGCAAAGACCCTGTTTCCGAAGCAGGTCTCAGAAGGGGCTCGGGGCCACCACATCCTCGTGGGGACACCGTTCAAGCCGTAACGTTCACTCTTGATGAGGACACTAAGACGTTTTCTTGCCCGGGAAGTGCTTCGCATTCCGAGGGCTCTCATTCTACTAGAAGACTGAAGTTTAGGCTTTGGCGGGCTTTCGAATATTCGGTGTGCAGTTATCCCCTAAATCTATTTGTAAACGGGACCCTTTTAATACAACCGGTCAGGACCCTCAGACTGGCTGGGGGTCTTCCTCGAAGTGGTCATCTACGTAACAGCAAAGCAGAAGCCGCAGGACGGCCTGGGGCTCGCTGCAGCCGTGTTAAGGCAGCACATAGTGGGCACGAGAACTCACTAAATTTACCCCGAAGGTGTTGCTTCAATCACAGGCGAAAGAGAACGGAACAAGTCCCGGCTTCCAAACTTGCCCTATTTTTCTTAGTTATTTTTAATTGAATTTCTCTTGCTGTTAAATGCATCTTTGTGAGGCACCTTTATCTCTTTGGGAAGAATGCAAGATTAATCACTATTACAATGCACACATAGAATCTCATTTAATCCTCACCACACCTCCAAATTATAATTGTCCCCCTTTTTATAGATGAAGAAACTGAGAGGTTAAGTAATATCAAAGGACAGATCATTCATGAACAGGAAACTCGGATTAAAATCTAGAACGGACAGATTCTAGGATTTGTAATTAGTGTATTGCATACGAACATTTTTAACAGACTGTATTCTTAGAGCAGTTGCAGGTTCACAGCAATATTGAGTGGAAAGTACAGCGTTCCTGTGTACCCCTGCCCCCTACACACGCAGCCTCCTCCGTTAACAGCATCCCCCAGCAGAGTGGGACATGTGCCATCATCACCCTGTGTCCACAGTGCACATTAGGGTTCAGTCTTGGTGTTGCACATTCGATGGGTTTGGACAAACATGTAACGTCCTGTGTCCACCATCATAGTACCACCCCGAGTACTTGCATCGCCCTGGGAGTCTCCTGTGCACTGTTCATCCTCCCTCCAGAGGATTATTCTTAATTTATTTGTTTTAGGCATTATCTATTTGGATCTCATTCTGTACAAACTATAAAGCTTTCATGTTCTCTTACATTCTTCCCCACTCTCCTCTTTCCCAAAGTAGATATATCATTGTTTTAGGTCACATCAATGTTCAATGTACACCTTAGTCTGAAATGGAAGTACTGTTCATGGCTGAGCCCAGCGGTGAACAATGATTGCATTTCCTTTCTTGTGAAACTTTGTTTTTCCCAGAGTTAGTAACGGTCTTGGTTTGTGAAAGTTGTTCATTTACTTAGTTTTCTCTGTTCTTATCGCAAATTCCTTCCATGCCCGATCTCAGTATTGTAAACATCTTTGGTACTATCTTCTGCAAAATCAAACACATCGAGAATTTAGGATGACTTTCTCCGTGGAGCCGTTCCTGCTCCAAGCTGGGTGGGCTGCCCTCGAGTGTTGCTACAAAGGTATCATCACCCGTCTTCACTCTACCTCTCCTCCGTGTGGATCTCCCCTTTTCCGGATCCATGTTCCTCCTCCCGCCTGATTTACTCCCTCGTTTTGGTCATTATATGCTCTAGTAGGCTGTGCAACCCTAGGGTCGTTGAGCTAGTATAGAATTCTAGGTGAAAAATCATTTCCCCTTGAAATTCTGTCCTCTAACTTACTGTGTTGCTGTTCATGGTGCATACTACTGTTTCTTACAGTTTACTGATGGATAAACCATGCATTTGTAAAGTGTATGACTCCTTTCCACAAATGTGTACTCGTGAAACCATCACCACCGTCAAGATAGTGAGCGTACCCATCACCCCCAAAAGTTCCCTTAGCCTCTTTGCAAACCCTCCATCTCTGCCTGTAAGTGACTATGAAGGTGCTTTTTATCACTGTAGACTCGTTCGCATTTTCTAGAATTTTGTACAGATGGGATTCTGTAGTATAGAATCCCCATCTAGCCTCTTTCACTTACACAGTTGCTTTGAGATTCATCCATGTTACAGCCGGATCAACAGGCCACTCCCCTAATTGTTGAGTAGCCACCCCGCTCCCGCCTGGATGAAGGCCACTTTGTTGACACCTCCCGACGGACATTTGTATCTGGTTTTTGGCTGTCATGAATTTGGTACCAGTCTGTGTGTGGACATGTGCTTTCATTTGGCTCGGGTAAATACCCAAGTGTGTGCTGGTTGTGTCATAGGTATATGTTTAAATGGGTAAGACTTTACAGAGCCGTTTTTCACCACGCCAGCAGTACGTGAGAGTGCTGGTTACTCCACACCCACACCAACACTGGCTTTTTACTTCTTGCTACACAACTGTGTGTCCGGTAGTGGCCCATTAGGGTTTTACTTTCCGTTTCCTAAGTGCATCATACTGATCACCTTTTCATGTGCTTATTAGCCATATATATACAAAATACATGTTAGCCATATGTGTGTGTGTGTGTGTGTATATATATATATTTCTAGACAAATGTCTGTTCAGACATGTTCATTTTCATAAATTTTTTGTATTATTGGGTTTTGACAGTTCTTAATATACACTGGACGTAAGTCAGGTAACTGTATTTGCGAATAGGCTCTCAGTCCACAGCTTACCTTTTCATTTCTTAACAATGTCTTTTGAAAAATAAAAGCTTTAAGTTTTGATAAAGTCTGATTTATTGGTTTCTTCTTCTTCTTCTTTTTTTTTTTTTTTAACTGTTCATGCCTTTGTGTTGTATTTAGGGAATCTTTGCCGAAGTCAAGGTCGCTAAGCCTGTCTCCTGTGATTTCCTCCGGAATTGCGATGCCTGATACCTACTACCTACGTACGGCTATTCTATTCTGCATTAAATCACGTAGAATTAAATTTTTAAAAATCCATTCCTCGATCACACTAGTCACATTTCGAGAGCTCAATAGTCCCATGAGGCTAATGGCTGTTACCTTGTGCAAACAAGGACTACTTTCTTTATCCCAGAAAGTTCTGGAGAACCACGCTCTAACATTCTGTTGGTTTAGTTCTCACATTCAGGTCTACGATGCATTTTGAACTAACTTTTGCATGTGGCACGAGGTAAAGGTTAATATTTTTTGCATACGGTTACTCAGTTGTTCCAGTATCACTGTTGAAAAGATTTTTTTTTTCCCCATTAAATTGCCTTGGCATCTTTGTCGAAAGTCAATCAACCATATACGTGTGGGTCTACGTAGGGTCTTTATCCTGCTCCATTGATCTGTTGCTGTATCTTCATGCCCATACTGCACAGTCTTGCTTACTACCGTTTTATAAGGCTTGAAAACAGACAGTGTAAATCCTTCCACTTTCTAAAATCTTTTTTCAAAAATAGTTTTGGCTCTTCTATGCCTTACTTTAAAATATAAAATTTAGATTAAGCGCGTCCATTTCTACAAAAAGCTTTCCGCCATTTTAAGTGGGATTTCAGGGAGTCGACAGAACACATCTCAGGAGAATTGGGATCTTAACAATACTGAGTCTTCCGATTCATTGACATGTGGTATTTCTCCACTTATTTACATCTCTTTTAATATCTCTCAGCAGTGTTTTGTAGTTTTCAGTGTACAGGTCTTGTACGCCGAACTATTCCATATTTGATTATGCTATTGTAAGTGGTACTGTTGTTTGAATTTCAGTTCTGACTGGTCATTGCTAATATAGAGAAATGCAATTGATTTTTGAATTTTGATCTTATATTTTGTAACTTTGATAAGTTTCTTTTAAGTTCTTCTAACTCTTTTCTCCAGCTTCTATAAAATTTTTGACAAAGACAATTCTACCATCAGCTAATAAAGACATTTTTGTTTCTACCTTTCTAACCTAAATGTCTTTTTCCTACCTTATCGCACTGGTTAGAAACTCCAGTACAACGTCGAAGAGAAGTGGCGAGTATCACGTTAATTGTACGTAATCCATTTTATTCGATTCCTGATCCTTTATATTTGACTTGTTTTTATTTTGTTTGCTTGTTTTTTAGTCTTTCTATGTGAGTTATTATGGGAACTTTTTTATTCCCTTTATTTCTGATTTTTGAAATTGCATGATGATGTGCATATTGTGTGAGTCTTTTTTTTTTCATTTATTATACTGGATATTTGGTGTGCTCTTTCCATCTTGAAAGTCACAGTCTTCAGTTCTGTGAAATTACATCAATTATTTCTTTGACGTTTCCTTCTTCCGTTTTTCTCTGTTCCCTCTTTCTGGAATTCCTTTTAGTCAGAGGCCACATTTTCTGCATCATCCTCTGATTTTCACAATTTTTCGCTCCTACTCCTTTTCCCTCCCTCTTCTCTTTTGGTTCATAAAATGAATTCTGTAAGCCAAGTCTGTATTGCCGTGTGAGAGAATTTTCAGTCACCTCCAAGTGAGAACACATGTTTCAGTGAGTCCGTGAGTAAAATTTCTATTATAATTTATTTACCAAGAGAAAGGGACTAATGATCCAGAACTCGCTAATGATGAGTTACTTGCAAAATGCATTCTGCTGACGTAAAAAGGGAAAGTACTCAGTTGGGACCCAGTATCTCAGTTCTCCCATCATTAACTTATTAGTGTGTGCAGGGCAAGTGTTTTCAGAGGTGGTTCACCCATCGGGCTAGATCCACTCTCTCAACAGACAAATAGCACCTGGTGCATATGCAAGGTTCTCATGTACGAACACATGATATTTTGACTCATCCGGAAAATGTAATTTGATTTGAGTAGAATAAAGTAAAAATGAGAAAAGAATATTGTTCTACATTTAAGAAGAGCTTAGCTGATGAATAACAACATAAGTAACAAAAAGAAAAATTAAAGAATTGCCCACATCGTGCACAGAAATCCGTACTGCTTGAGGTGTTAATATTTGGTTCGGATATTTGTGTACTTTTTAAAGCATTTCTTAAGGGGTGACCATGTACCAGAATTACCTGGGATGCTTCCTACGAAGATCGATTCCTGAGTCCCGTCCAGGAAGACACCCAGATTAGACACAACGTAACGTGAGCGTGGGTGTGGTTCAGAAATCTTCACTGACCACAAGCTCTCCAAGTAACTGCTTTGCCCATGAAAGTCTGTAAACCACTGTGTTCAGACAAGGCCTTCACGTGTCTGTTAACTTATTGACTAATAAAATGAGAAAAAATTTCCCACTTAATTTCCCCAGGGCATAAACTACTCTTCATGGAGTTATCGAGTTATTCTAACCTTTGGAAGTTGAATTAATTCTTTTAACACACAAAATATTCTATTTTAACAAAATTGACTTTAAGGCTATAAACATCTTCCTTAAGACCTTAGTGCATGCAAGGCTGTACGATGACCACTTGAACTGTGACTACTGTGATTGAGAAATTGAGTTTTTAACTAAGATACCTTTAAATAGCTACATGTGGCTAGTGGCTGCTGTGTTGGACAGAACAGGTGTTGACCGTTTTCATCAGCATAGAAGAGTCCATTACGCAGTGCTGTCTTAGGGAGTAGGTAGTGTCCAGTGGCGCCCAGTTCACTTTGAGCACACGTGCACAGGCTCGTGAGGTCCCCTGGCTTCCGTGCAGGGGAGCTGAGCTGCTGCAGTAGAACATGGTGCTACTAGTCTTATCGTGCATTTGAGCTATGGAGACATATATTTTGTATAGTGCATTATATGTATGGACAAGACAGAAATTATGACCAGAAAGTTTACAGTTGAATGGAAATATTTCATTACATTTTTTTAAAAGATTTTATTTATTTGACAGAGACAGAGACAGCCAGCGAGAGCGGGAACACAAGCAGGGGGAGTGGGAGAGGAAGAAGCAGGCTCATAGCGGAGGAGCCTGATGTGGGGCTCGATCCCACAACGCCGGGATCACGCCCTGAGCCGAAGGCAGACGCTCAACCGCTGTGCCACCCAGGCGCCCCGGAAATATTTCATTACATTTTATTACCATGTTTTAAAATTCCAGCACAGTTAACATACCGTGTTATATTAGTTTCGGGTGTACAATATAGTGATTCAACTGTTCGATATATTCCTCAAGGCTCATCATAAGTGCATCCCCATCCCCTATTTCCCCCATCCCCCACCCCACCCCTCCGGTAACCATCAGTGTGTTCTCTGTAGTCACGTCTGTTTCTTGGTTTGCCTCTCTTTTCTCCCCTTTGCTTGTTTGTTTTGTGTGTTAAATTCCACACGTGAGTGGGTGGCTCAGTCAGTCAAGCGTCCAACTCTTGGTTTCAGCTCAGGTCATGATCTCCGGGTCATAAGATTGAGCCCTGCGTCAGGCTCTGCAGTCAGGCTGGAGTCTGCCTGAGGATTCTCTCCCTCCCTCTCCCTCTGCCCCTCCCCCTGCTCTCGCACGTGTGCTCTCTCTCTCTCAAATAAATAAATAAAATCTTTTTTAAACATTCCACATATGACTGAGAACATACGGTATTTGTCTTTCAATGACCGACTTCCCTTAGCATAGCACACTCTAGCTCCACCCACACTGTTGCCGATGGTAAGATCTCATTCCTTTTTATGGGGGAATAATTCTCTCTCTCTCTCTCTCTACACACACACACACACACACACACACACACACACACACACCACATCTTCTTTATTCAACTGGTGATGGAACTTGGGCTGCTTCCATAATTTGGCTACTGTTGAGAATTCTGCTATAAACACAGGGTGTGAGTACCCTTTCAAGCTAGTGTTTTGTATCTCTAGGTAAATAGTAGTGCACTTACTGGATCATAGGGTAGCTCTATTTTTAATTCTTTGAGGAGCTCCACACTGTTTTCCACAGCTGCCCCAGTTTCCGTTCCCACCAACAGTGCAAGAAGTTTCCTTTTTGTCCACACCTTCACCAATATGTATTGTTGCTTGAGTTTTTGATTCTAGCCATTCTGACAGGTGTGAGATGATATCTCACGATGGTTTTGATCTGCGTTTCATTGATGATGAGTGATGTTGAGCATCTTTTCATGTGTCTGTTGGCATCTGGATGTCTTGTTTGGAGAAAAGTCTGTTCATGTCTTCTGCCCATTTTTAATTAGATTATTTGGTTTTTTGCTGTGAAGTTGTAACAGTTCTTTTTTTTTTCTTTTAAGAAAACTGTATGCCCAACATGGGTTTAAACTCATGACCCCAAGATCAAGAGTCACATACTCTACCAACTGACCCAGCCAGGCGCCCCAAGTTGTATAAGTTTTTATATATTTTGGATACTAACCCTTTATCAGATATGTCATTTGCAAATATCTTTTCCCATTCAGTAGGCTGCCTTTTAGTTTTGTTGGTTGTTTCCTTTCTGTGCAGAAGCTTTTTACTTTGATGAAGTCTCTATAGTTTACTTCTGCTTTTGTTTCCCTTGCTTCAGGGACATATCTAGAAAGATGTTGCTGAGACCGATGTCAGAGAAACTTACTGCCTGAGCTCTCTTCTAGGATTTTTATGGTTTCCCATCTCACACTTAGGTCTTTAATCCATTTTGAGTTTATGTCTGTGTATGGTGAAAGAAAGTGGTCCAGTTTCCTTCTTTTGCGTGTTGCCGTCCAGTTTTCCCAACGGCATCTGTTGAAGAGACTGTCCTCTTCCCATTGTATATTCTTTCCTGCTTCATCGAAGATTAATTGACCCTATAATTGTGGGTTTATTTCTGGGTTTTCTGTTCTGCTCCAGTGATCTACGTGTCTGTTTCTGTGCCGGTACCATACTGTTTTGATGACTACAGCTTTGTAATAGAGCTTGAAGTCTGGGATTAGGATCCCTCCAGCTGTGTTTTTCTTTTTCAGAGTTGCTTTGGCTATTTGGGGTCTTCTGTGGTTCCATATAAATTGTAGGATTGTTTGTTCTAGTTCTGTGAAAAATGCTGTTGGTATTTTGATAGAGATTGCATTAAATGTGTAGATTGCTTTTGATAATATAGACATTTTAACAATAATTGTCTTTCCAATCCACGAGCATGGAATGTCTTTACATTTCTTTGTGTCTTCTTGAATTTTTTATCAATGTTTTATTGTTTTGAGAGTATAGGTCTCTCATTTCTTTGGTTAGGTTTATTCCTAGGTATTTTATTATTTTTGGTGCAATTATAAATGGGATTGATTTCTTAATTTCTCTTTCTGCTGCTCCATTATTAATGTATAGAAATGCAATGGATTTCTGTATATTAATTTTGTATCCTTTGACTTTACTGAATTCATTTATCAATTCTAACAGTTTTTTGGTGGAGTGTCCAGGGTTTTCTATATATATTATCATGTCATCTGCAAATAGAGTTTTACTTCTTCCTTACCAGTTTGGATGCCTGTATTGCTTTATGTTGTCTGAGTGCTGAGGCTGGGACTTCCAGTACGGTGTTGAATCAAAGTGGTGAGAGGGGACATCGTTGTCTTGTTCCTGACCTTAGGGGGAGAGCTTGGGTATTGATGTTGGCTGTGGGTTTTTCATATATGGCCTTTATTATGTTGAGGTATGTTCCCTGTAGACCTACTTTGTTGAGGGTTTTTATCATGAATGGATGTTGTACTTTGTCAAATGCTTTTTCTGCATCTATTGAAATGGTTACATGGTTTTCATCCTTTCTCTTGTAGATGTGATGTATCATATTGATTGATTTATGAATTTTGAACCACCCTTGCATTCCAGAGTAAATACCACTTTATTGTGGTGAATGATTTTTTTAAGGTATTGTTGGATTTGGTTTGCTAGTATTTGGGAATTTTTTCATCTATGTACATCAGAGGTATTGGCCTGTAGTTCCTTTTTTTTTTTTTTTTAAGATTTTATTTTAAAGTAATCTTTACACTCAAAGTGGGGTTCAAACCCACAACCCGAGATCAGGTGCCCCACACTCCAGTGACTGAGCCAGCCAGGCGCCCCTGTCATTCTCTTTCTTAGTGGAGTCTTTATCAGGTTTTGATACCAAGTTAGTGCTGGCCTCATAGAATGAATTTGGACGTTTTCCTTCCTCTTCTATTTTTTTGGAAAAGTTTGAAAAGAACAGGTATTAACTCTCCTTTAAATGTTTGGTAGAATTCGCCTATGAAACCGTCTGGTCCTGGACTTTTGTTTGTTGGGAGTTTTTTTTTTTTATTATTACTGGTTCAGTCTCATTGTTGGTAATCAGTCCATTAAATTTTTGCATTTCTTCCTGACTCTGAGAGGTTATAGTTTCTGGGAAATTATCCATTTCTTCTAGGTTGTCCAATTTGTTGGCATACAATTTTTCATAATATTCTCTTACGATTATTGTATTTGTTTGGTATCCATTGTTATTTCCCTTTTTTTATTTCCGATTTTGTTTATTTGAGTCCCATCCCTCTCTTTCTTTCTTTCTTTCTTTCTTTCTTTCTTTCTTTCTTTCTTTCTTTCTTCTTAATTATTTTAGAGAGCAAAAATGAGAGAGAGAGAGAGAGAGCAGGGAGTGAGGAGCAGAGGGAGAGGGAGAGAGAGAGAGAATCTTAAGCAGGCTCCACACACTTAACTGACTGAGCCATCCAAGCACTCCCTCTCTTTTTTTTGGATGATTCTGACTGAAGGTTTATCGATTTTATTGATCTTTTCAAAGAATCAGCTTCTAGTTTCACTGATCTGTTCTCTTGTTGTTTTGGGGTGCTTTTTTAAAGTTTCTATTGGAAATATTTCATTTTACATTGTATGTTTCAGTTCTAGGATTCCCATGTGTTCTTTTCCAATCATTTTTTACTTCTCTGTTGATTTTGCCCATCGATTCCCACAATATGTCCATACTTTCAATTAAAATTTTCAACTTATTTATAATAGTTAAAGTCTCATTTCTGGTGTGCCTGGGTGGCCCAGTCAGTTAAGCGTCCAACTCTTGATCTCACTTCAGGTCTTGATCTCAGGGTCGTGAGTTCAAGCCCCATGTTGGGCTCTGCACAGGGTATGAAGCCTGCTTAAAAAAATAAAAATAAAGTCTGACATTTCTGTCATTGCAGGTCTGTTCCTTTAACTGCTGCTCCTGCTGCTCACAGTTTCCTCCCATGTTCTTGCTTCGTTACATGTCTGGCCATGTTTTACTATATCGTGGGCGTAGTGGGCGCCGCAGTGTTGAATGTCCCGATTTTATTGTTGTCACTTAAAGAGTAGAGAATTTATTTATTTTTTATTTTATTTATTTTTTTTAAAGATTTTATTTGTTTACTTGACAGAGATAGAGACAGCTAGTGAGAGAGGGAACACAAGCAGGGGGAGTGGGAGAGGAAAAAGCAGGCTCATAGCGGAGGAGCCCGATGTGGGGCTCGATCCCGTAACGCCAGGTCACGCCCTGAGCCGAAGGCAGACGCTTAACCGCTGTGCCACCCAGGCGCCCCAAGGGTAGAGAATTTAATCTGAGGCAGTTCATTTACTCGTGGGTCAGCTTGACATGTGAAGGCTTGTTCCTAAGCTTTGTTAGGACACACGTAGAGCAGTCTTTCCTCTAGGGTTTGAGTTGCCCTGTTCAGAGCCCTGTTCTCCTGGGGTATTAGCTGAGGGCTCGGTGTGTCCAGTGTGGTCCTGCCAGACCGGCCGGCCGGTGCTTCATTATTTCCCAGCCCCGTGTAAGCTCTGGAATCTCCACGTCGCTCACTTCTCGGTGTTGATCTCTGTCTCTGTGTCAGCACCTTGCCTTTACCACGGAGAGCCAGCTCTTCAGTCAGGTACTCAGGGGGGTGTTATGCAGATTTCTGGAATCCTTCTCTGGGCATCCCTTAGACCCCGCCATCAGGTCCCCCTTTGGTCCTAGTTTCCAGCTTCCGTCTCCTCACCTTAGCAGGACTGCCTCATTCCACCTGGGCTCCCCCTCCCTGCCGTGGGCTTTGGGAAACGCCTCCAGGCCGAAATCTCGGTGAACACGGGCTTGCCTCCTCCATGGGTCACAGTTTTATATTACTTGTTGCTCAACATCTGAAAACAGTTCTTTCATGTATTTTTTCCCGGTTTTATGGTTTCCTAACAGTAAGAGGTCTAGTTTGATACCAGTTTTCCATCATGTCCGGAAGTATAAGTGCAAATGGAAATTCACCATCATACAGCTAAAGGAACTGCTAGAATTCAAAAAAAAAATTTTTTTTTATGGTAGACTTTCTAGGAATCGAAAAAAATTTGCCCAGAGGACAAAGCCCAGATAAATTAAATTTACTTGGATAGGGAGGATTTTCAGCATTAAGCACAATAATTTGCCCCATGGTTTCATCAAGTTCGGTTTTAGACAGATACCCATTTATAAAATGAAATCAAAAGAAAGCCCCAGTTCTCCCGTGAGCACGGCCACTGGGCTGCGAAGCAGGGGGTGTTGGCTCTTCCGGATCCAGGGCCACGACCTGTATGACCTTGGGCTAGATGTCCTCCCTGGGGACGTCGCAGCACACTCACAGAGGTGCCATGGGATACTGTCAACGTTCAACAGAGACACAGTGACACTCATCACCCGGCGGACACCGTGCAAACTGCCGCACGTGGGTCGCTGTGTCCCGTTGGGTGACGCCACACCCCTCACAACAGCATCATTACCCGTGTGAAGCTGGATGCCGAGCAGCTTCTGGGGTAAAAAGCGAGCCCCACGCAGAAATCAACACAGAGCTCGACAGGAAGGTGGTGGCGGCCGGTCTGCTTCGGGCGGCGGCACACGTGCCCGGGGAGGGGACCGGTGACCGTCGGAGTAATCACGACGTCGCCTCCTGCCTTTACTTTCACGTGTATCACTTTTCCAGACGGCTGCCGATTCGTCAGTGCATACACGGGTTCTACGTCCAAACTACAGCCCGACGAGCACCTGTGACGCGGTGCGTGCGAGGCAGAGGGCGCGGGGCCGCGGCGGTGCGGAAGCCTCTGGACTGGACGGCTACCTGTCTGAGCGTCCCCGTTCGCACCTGCGAGACGCAGGCCTTGCGTGCGGTTTTCCTGTTACTCTGACATGTTAGGAATCTGCGGCTCTGTATCCCTGCAAGTGTTTCTTCCGTGGAATAGTGACCGTGGTGAGCTAAAGAGGCCACTTCCATCAGGGGGGCAGGGAAGAAATGCTAAGATTCCCAGCTCGTCTCTGAGGCCCCGGTGCCTCGGGCTCCCAAGGGAAAAGAGGAAACCGGAGACGATTCGCGAATGCCTCAAGCAGAGAAGAGCCACGATTTTTGAGTCCGTTCAGATCCCCACTGCAGATATGGGATGGCTCTAGCCCACGGTGAAAACACTCCGTTCACCCCAGAGTCTTCTGTGCCTTTAGACCAGGGGCTGTTAACCTGGGGTCGAAGGACCCCGTGCGCAGAATTCAGAATGCCCACTGACCTTGAGCAGAAAAATCTTCACCTTTATTTTTATTAACTTCCAGCTGAAATTTAGCATTTTCTTCAGTTACGAGCGTAGTCGGCAAACCACAGGGTATTAGCATTTCCTGTGGCGTTGTCACCCATTGAAATAATCAGTATTTTCATCTCATACTACGGTTTTATTCTCACAGCCACTTTGACATTGCAGTGGTTTGTAGACCTGCCACAGATTTTATTACTTAGTCCATTATGGAGGGAAATTATTACTATATCAGGAAATATTTTTAGAACATATTTTTAAAACATATTTGCATTTCAAAATATGGGTCGTTTCCTTGATAATCTTAAATGGTAGTTTTAATTTTTTCCGTGAAGAACGGAGAACATACGTGAAAGTAGACTGAATGGTATGTAGAATCCCACACATCTGTCATCCAGCTCTCCCCCCAACCCTTCCCAGTGCTGCCCCGTCTCATAGTAACTCCTAGACGTGATGTGGGTTGTCCACCCTGGAGAGTTCCCAACGGTCTAGCGTATGGTTGTGTCCCCATGATGTCGTTCCTCAGGTCCCTCTCTGCTCTGTGTTTCTTGTAAAGTGAACGTTGGGTCTAGGGGCTTGATGCCGTCAGGTTTTAGGGGCAGAAGAAGGGGCGAGAGTACTTCTGGTTTTCTCTGTTGGCCGCCATTGATCTTCTGTGCTTAGGTCCATTACTTAATTAGGGGTTACAAAATGGTTTGATTCTAGCATTTCTTATAATGTATTCTCTGTAATATTTCCACAAGGAAAACATACCTTCACCAGCTCTTTGGTTGCCCAGTGGCAGTGTTAGTACAGAAAGTCAGAATACGCATTCTTGATTCTTTCCCCTTATCTATCAGTTTTCCAAATAATGACTTGGTTCCTTTCATGCATCCCACTTCATACCTTCAGGAGAATTACCCTGAGAAGGGTTTGTGGGCTTCACCAGGCTCTCAGGTGGGGTGACATCACAAAGCAGTTAAGAACCCCTCCTGTAGGCCAACCTGAAGATACGGAGGCTCGCTCCGGCTCTTCTGCAGAGGCCTGGCCTCCGTGGCAACTGCCCATCTCCTCGAGGCCACAACTCTTCACCTCACGCACAGCGGTGCTGGTGAAACCCCCCCACGCTGCCCCGTGCTAGCTGCGTCCATGTACCCCGCGGTAGGCGTGTGGTGTAGCAAGAGCCCTGAGAATGGTCTGGTTGAAACACAGACGTGCTACTCACCTGTACAAACCAAGGCAAGTTCTCAACCTCTCTGAGCTTTAGTCTCTTCATATGCAAAATGGCGAAAGTGACCTGTACCTTGAAGAATTGAAGAGAACTAAAGAGGGGAACATTCCTGAGACGGTCCTCAACAAGTATTCGTCAGCTCTGATTCTTATTCCCACACAGAGCACCTGGTAATTCCATCTTTGGTCCTGGGCACGGTTGCAGAACACTGCTGACTGCCCTGGGCAGCACCCGTGACTTGGGGCCCCACGTCACAGCACGTGCCAGCCACTGCAGCCACCCCCATCCCCACTTCTCTCCACTCCTCCCGGCTTCCTTCCCCCCCTTTTTCTCCTCCCCCTTCCCGTCCCTCCTCCTCTCTTCTCTCTCTTGGCCATTCACTCTTGCCCCTGTGTCTCTCTCTCTCTTTCTGTCTCTCAGCTTTCTTCCAACTTCCCTCCTCCTGCAGGTCCAGCACAGCTCAGCTAGAGACAGAAATGCGCTTTATAGTGGGCCATGTTCCGTCCACAGCGCAGCACATCTCATCTGTCCCCTGGGCCTTTGCCAGGCTGCCCCCTTGAGAACTTACAAGCAAGTCGGCATCTCGCCCACCCTGGGCTTAAGGTGGCCGTGTCCCCTCCAATCCTGCTCTTATCTGCTGCGTTCCAGCCCATCCTTACCAGCTCGCGGTACATTCCATTTGGTTAGTTTGAACAATCAGCTGGGCCCTGAGCCTCCCTCCGGATTCCTTTTTTGCGCCAACCCCACCCCGGTCAGATTCTTCCTCCATTTCTGAGCTCTGTTACCTCAGTCTGTCAAGCACTCCCCTCAAGCACTTCGCCCGCCATACCTTTCCTTCCTCTTTCAGATGAACTGCTGATTCTTCTAAAGCAGAGGCGCCTGTCAGGATGGTTCCTATATTCACATCCTATGTAAGCAACGTCAGTGTCGCATCAGTGTCTCTCACCAGTGACTCATCAATGACTCATCAATATCTCATCAATGTTTCTCACCAGTGACTCATCAATGACTCATCAATATCTCATCAATGTTTCTCACCAGTGACTCATCAATGACTCATCAATATCTCATCAATGTTTCTCACCAGTGACTCATCAATGACTCATCAATATCTCATCAGTGTCTCTCACCAGTGTCTCATCGATGTCGCTCATCAATGTCATTTATAAATGTCTCTCCCTGATGTCTCATCCATGTCTCTCATCAGTGTCTCATCAATGACTCATCAGTGATTTACCAATGACTCAGCGATGTCTCATCAATCACTCATCAATGACTATCAGTATCTCATCAATGTCTCATCAATGACTCTATCAATGTCCCATTCATGTGTAATCCATGTTTATCCATGTCTCTCATTGATGTCTCTCCTCACCCCTCAGAGAGCCCATTGAGGGTAGCATGGCGGGCTGTTAGGAACATTTCAGTCTTTTGGGTGTAAGTTTGGATGTTGGCTTTCCTGCATATTAGCTGGGTTCCCCTGAGCTTCAGTTTTCTTACAGTAACATGGGCATTAAAGCCTCTGCCTCAGCTTTGTTGAGTCTAGTATGTCTGGTACACGGTGTGTCAAATGAGAGTCAGCAAGCATTCGCAGCTTTCCCTCTCTGCCACTGTCCCTGTCCACCATGTCCTAGGGTCCGGGTCCTCCTGGCGCCACCGTTCTTCTCAGCTGTTGCTTGTCCACTCTGCTTCCAGCTGGGAAAGGGCTCCAGTCTCCTCTGTGTAAACACACGGACGCCCCCGCCCCCTGCTCTCCTGTCCCCTCCTCACCTTGCCGCCGTGTGCGCTCTGCGCCAGCATCCCACCTCAGGCTCTCTGGTTACAGGAAACAGTGACTTCCTAGTTTCCCACAAACGGGGAACATTTGGGTGACTTTCACCATCTTGGTTTTCCGGTCTTGCCAATGTCTGGGAGCTCTTCCTTCTTGACTTTCACGACATGATCCCTTTCTTTTCCGCCTGCTACTTCTCTTGCGTCTCCTCTGTGGAAAACCATGTTGCCCACATGACATCTTCATCCTTCGTTCCTTTTCTTGGGACGTCATCCCCTCTCTCATCGACTGTATGGTTTCGACTGCTGCTTCTGACTCTGGAATCGTGTGATTCCACCCAGGCTGGACTCGATATACCCAAAAGGACTGAACATTTGTCAGTGTTTCTTGTTGCCTATGGAATGATTACCTTTTAATGAGTGGGTCATTCAAGGCTCCTTGTGATGGCTCCTGCCCTTGCTTCCAGCCTTATTTTCTGCTGTTCCCTCAAATGTACCCCATCCCTTACTAATACCAAAAACCCTGATATCTTGGCAGATAGCAAATTTTGTGGTCCTCTGCCCTAGTCCACGTAGAAAATTCCCACTCAGGCTGTAAGAGTCAATCCATGTCCTCCCTTCTGAGATGAACAAGGCCTTCCCGGGGGGCATGGAGCAAGGAACCAGGGGAGCAAGACTCCCTGAGTTTTCTCAGGTTTTGTGTCTGCACAGAACCATCTCCAGCCAACAGCTCTGTCACCGGACCTGGTGTATGAATATTGGCTCACACTGCTGTGACCACAACAGCCGAGCGTGTGTCATCCTCACTGTGGGCCGCGGTGTGTGTGGGCTGCCGCCTGGCTCCAGGCTCGGGCTCCTCACTGCCCTCCCTACGGAGGCCCACACACTTCTGGAGCTTTCTCTCAGTCTGGGAGGGCATTTCCCTGACCCTCATTCCCGTCCGCACACTCAAAGTTCCAGGCAGTAAGAAATAAGCTGAGAGCTGAGCTCCTCTGTGACCTCACCTGTGGTAAGCAAAGTGAAACAGGGTCATTTCACAGAGTTAAAGACCGGGAAGAGCTTCTGATTTAGGAAGAACAATTTTTGAAATGGATTTGTATGCATAATATCCATTGTGGTCGGTGATAGTGGAGTCAGTGACTAATAAAAATGTCATTTCCTGTGATTTTTATAAATTACAGTAAATATGCCAGTAATCATCCACATTAGCTGCTCAGATGCAGGCAGCCGTCTGGAGTGGAGGCCAGGGGGCCGCACTGAGGCCTCAAGAGGTGCAAATTGACACCCAGGAAAACAGTAGTTAATACGTTCCAGAATTTGGAGAAAGAGAGAATGTTAAAGTAAACGTATGTCAAGCAGACAAATCTGGACTTCCAGGAGCATCTGTCACGTCAAACAGGAAATAGCTA
Source organism: Ursus maritimus (assembly GCF_017311325.1). Classification (NCBI taxonomy): domain Eukaryota; kingdom Metazoa; phylum Chordata; class Mammalia; order Carnivora; family Ursidae; genus Ursus; species Ursus maritimus. Next base: position 78,189,026 of record NW_024423344.1, read on the forward strand.
TAAATTACTTGTAACAGCAAAAATCTTGTCATTTATAACCTTTAAAGCAACGGGCTCATTTAACACATCAACTCACAGATCGTAATCCAGGGCAGTCAGCCTGGGTATTTATCTCGCTTCGAATGTGTGGAAGCCAGAGCAAACCGTGCCCGATCCGCAAGACCCCACAGCACGCCGTCAGCATTTGGAGCCTCCGAGTGAGCTGGAGAGATAACTGCCTCAGGCCCAGGGTGGCGAATATGTCAAGATATGAAAACCCTTTCTGCGCCTAAAAAGAAAATTAAGACGTGATTGGAAATGTCATGCCTTGGGTAGTCTCATAGTGAATAATTCCAAATAAATCCCACCATTATTCTGTTTATTTGTTTTACTTAGAAGCTATTTGAAGTCATTGGAGCTGAAAGTATGTTTCAACATGCCAAGCGTATTCACCGTATCTTGTACTCATCTTGCTAACCAGTTCCCAGGCAAACAATAATTGGAGTTCCGTGTGTGTTTCAGATACCTCAACGTATACTGCCCACAGATAAGCCGCGCAGCTCGGAGACCTTTTTAGAGGGGCTGAGATGCCCTCGCCGGAGTGCTCCAGGAAGACGAACACGTGAAGCCATCTGTGGGGTTTAGAGATCCGACGGGAACAAGGTACCTATGACACGGATGCTTCATGAAGTTTGCATGCACTGGATAAATATGTGATGTTAGTTGATACGGGGAGAGGAACGTTCTGGAAAGAAAGAATAAGAACACCAAACTAACCACTCACTTTATAGCGAGAAAAAGCCCCCAAAGTGGGAGCCAAGCGTCAAGCTCGTATCTGGCATCACGGGCGACGAGGAAGGACAAAGGTGGTCCCTGGAAGGACAGTAACTCAGAGTTACACTGGATCCTGCTTCTCGGATCTTCTCTCCGGCGACTCCCCACCCCTCCGTGTTTTCTCCCCCAGCCGGATCCATCAGGACTGAACTCTGCCAGGAGCAAGTGCCGTGCCGTTTGCACAGCACCCATGAGTGGTCTGTCGGTTGGGTGGCTTTTGCCCGTTCTGCTTTTCCACATTCTCAAGGGACGCTTCTAGTGGGGTAAAAATTTGCCTCTGTCCGAATGTATGAACACGAGCCAATTAAACACACACACTAAATTTAATCTTAGAAAGAAGTTAAAATTTAAAAGTTCACTTCTACTGGCAAGTAGTTTAACGGTTCCTTTAAAAATGGTTGTTGCCCTCCCTCTGAATGGACTCCTGTTTTCACAGTAGCGGCCGGTTTCCACAGACCAGCGGTTGTCGGTGAGGGGAGCGCGGTGTGAGGATGAGAGCGTGTGTAGCTGGGGTTTGGGCACTGTTCGGAGCACACAGGTAAAAATCCTGTATCTCTGGGAGAGGAGCCGACCCTGGGAACCAAGTCATCCAGGTCGACACCCCTGTCTGGAGCACCAGAACCAAACCAACCAATTCTTCGCTTTGGCCGCCACCAAGCGGACATGTGTGCAATGTAACACACCGATGTGGGGGGTGTGCGTGCGTCAAATAAGTGAAAGGATTGGGTTCTTTCTGTGGCCTCGGTAATTTCCAGAAACACCAGCAACCTACATCTTAGGCTCAATTGTTAGATTACTACCGAGGAAAGAATAATTTTTTTGGGGGGGATGGGTGAATTGAATGGATAATTGTCTCAATTCTACATTTTCAAATTACATAAAACCGAGTGTGCATTGCATGCGTTGACTGCATATCACTTTAACACATCTGCTAATTTTTAACAAAGTTAATTTCTACAGAATGGTGGGTAATGCTGAAAATATTGTGGGCAGAATGTTACAAACTCATCATTTGACTCTTCCCTTGGTTCGAAGACACCCATTTCAGTTCCGCCGTCTCTGGACTGTGCACACATCACTAGTACCAGCGACGACTCACCGCTGTCACTGGCAGAGCTGTTGCCTTTCGCGGGGGCGCGGAAAGTAAAGATGCAGCCTGTGATGAATGGCATCTTTGGCTTGTTGAAAACACAAGGGCGTGGGTGTGCTGTTGACCTGTAGATACTTTCTCGTCCATATGGTTTTAGGGTGAGAATAAATGGTCACCTATTCTTTCCCGATACTTGGTTACGTAGGAATTATATATCCCCAAACTTCAGCACGGCTGTTTGTATTCTAAGAAGTCTTGCATTTATAAGTGGTTCACACTAGATTGCCATATGGGTGTTTGACAGAGGGCTGCTCTTGTCTCGTCCATCACCAACGGGAAGAGTTACAAATGAAAACTCTGGAAGACGCTGGAAGGATGAAGCAAGGAGGTCAGTTTCCCAACTGGTACCAAATGTGATGATGAGTCAAAAAAAATCACCAAGTTAGTCCCACTGAATGGGATTTAATTAATATTTTAAATTTCAGGATGAGCGTGCAAATGTGCAGCAAAACACTGAGCTATATTTGGGCTGGTTTTCTGGAAACTTGACAAGGCAATTATCATAATACATAAAATCTCCTCCACTGACCCCTCAACCGTGCTGCACAGAATTTCCAGCCGGAATTCGTTCTACGTCTCTCCTCAGAGCCAGAAGTCTTGGAGAGGACTGGGTGCCAATTTGAAACATCAGGTCAGCTGGAGGTGGTGTGAAGACAGTAGAGAGAAGAGAAAGAACATGCTTAGGTCTTCAGATTTTTCAGTGATAAGGATTCCATATGGGAGCACAGACACGTTGGCGTGGTGCTCCCACACCTGCTTCCTGCCACGGCTTGCTGGCTGGTGGGGCGTGGGACACGCATGCACACACGTGTGCTGACCGTCTGCTCGTCTGTTCTCCGGCAGAAGGCTGGTCCGCTGGCTGAGATCACTGCTGCCCCACTGTTAGCCCCTCTGCTCCTTGCCTAGTCCTGTTCTTGCTGCTGGCATCACCTCACCGTCCTATATGTACTGTTTAAAGGGAATTACCTATTACCTCAATTATCTGTCCCTTATCGACAGAGGTTACACTACAAGGATTTGCACTGAAAGGACACAAAGAAAGAGCAAGTCATGGCACATGGCCAAATAAAAGAGTAATGTCCTGGTGAATTTGGCCTAAATAATTTACTGCTATGGAAAAGTGGGAAAGTGGAAGGTGAACTCTTTGACCAATAAATCTCTCCTGCCCATGAAACCCTTATCTGGTCCCCTCCGACATACTCCACATGAGGAAGCCATCATCGTTGGCTCTGGTTTGTTATTTGTAAACCTTGATCTCCTGCGCTCGGTGCCCTAAATACCGGTAATTAGCATGAGTTTATCGCGCTTCCGCATATTTTCTCTTCTCTCCAAACATACGCGCTTCTATTGGCTGCCATTCTGCCACCGAAGATTATGGAGACAGATTGCAGAGAATGAATGTGCTCGACGAGATTAGGAAGGAATAGAAATAGCAACTTGGCCAATAAATTCCTCGTGAGAGCCTTATCGTACAATTACACGTTGACTTGTTTCACACTCTCCCAGCCTCTTAATCCAACGCCCCCACCAAGAGTAAAATTTCACTGATTTCTGAATTACTGCATACCCCCCTGACTTGTTACCGAGAGTGGTTGGAAGGAGAGATACTGCTGGAAACAGCACATCGAACTTTACAATAAAAACATTAAACTTGAAATGTCAAAAATGGGTGGTATGGATTTGGGATGTTTTAAAGCACGTTAGCCATCCAGGAATGAATGTACAGAGCCTTGGCATGGAGAGGTATTTAACTTCTCTTCGAGCCCCCAGATTCTCTCCTTGTGCCCCTGCTGGGGGTTCCGAGCTGCGTGGACGGGAGGATTACCTTGCTGTCACGCAGAGCTGTCTGCTGCTTTAGGACAGGACCAAGCCTTCGCTTTTCTTCCGATTACTGCTGATAGCAGCCCGGTGCCCCTGAGGACTTGCGGGCCCATCACTAGAACTCGCGGATACTGTCCCCTCCTCGCCCAGACACGCCTCCCGCGGTGGTTCCTGACGCACGGTGAGGTGCCTCCGCAGAATTCACGCCCATTCCGTGTCTCAGAAGACAGTGTGAGCAGGGACGCTGGCACAGGGCAGCCACCCTCCTCTCCTTCCCCGCCATGACTGTCACTGCCCCAAGGCTTTACTATCCGGTATTTAAAGAGGCTCATGGAGCCTTTCCACCTGCCAGGGGGCTGTTCCCAGCACGGAGCTGGGCCCGCAGTCAGGCCCGAGGACGCGCCCGCGAAGCCAGGCACCGGGGCGGGAAGCGCGTGTGCAGGACTGAGGCGGTGTGCTGGCAGGAGCGGACATCCAGCTTACACCCTCAACAGGATGTGCTGCGGAAGAGGACAGGCTTCCAGTTCATGGTGAGAGAAATTCAGTAGCTAAAGAAATCCACAGCAACCGTAAACAGCTTTTAACACAGATCATCATGCTGCCTTCACTTTTTTTCCCTCCGAGGCATGTCTGTCAGGACTCACGGAAGGGGACCTCATCCACGATCTGAGGAGCGATTCCACACCCCAAGCCCTGCTTCCAGGCTCTGAGCGCCGAGATGAGCGTGGACGACATTCACTCAGCAAGCGTGCACCGAGCGCCTCCTCCGCGCCGGGCGCCGTTCGGAGAGGGTGCCGTGCAGCAGCACGGAGAATCCGGCCCTGGGCACGGGGCGGCGAAAGGGTGCGGCTCTGTCTTGACCTGATGAGTGTGCGTTTGCCTTTTGCAAGCTGGCGCATCTATTGACTGTCAAGACTTTCCTTTTTCAGAGACACAGCCAGCCTGGACCGGCTTTCCCTCTGTTAACCTGGACAGGGAGAGTGAACCAAGGCCTGCCAGGAAGGCCTCCAGCCCCAGCACCATCAACAGAGGCCCGAGGCGGTCTCCAGGGCTCCAGCACCGCGGCACCGCAGGTCCTGAAGTCATCTGTCTAGAAACACACACACATCTCAGATGGCACAGCAGTTCCACCTTGCCTGGATCTTCCTCCTTTCCAAAGCCACTGGGGCCCCCACAGAAGGGATAGGACTGGTCTGTTGTTTGCCTTTCCTGAGGGAAAGGCTTGGAAGCTTTGCAGTGCTCATAGAGGGGACCCTGAGCTTTGGCTTCATCTCAAGCAAGGTGCACAGCCCAGGTGGCCAACAAGGCCCCAGGCGGGAGGCTCCTGGGGGACCAGAGCGGTGGGGGGGGGAAGCTCTGTGGAAAATGTGAAATCAGATGGGGAGTCATAATAACTGGCCTCTCCTCCCTGTGTCATGTCTCCTGGGCCGGGAGCTAAGCTGGGGGGTGGGAGGGCAGTGAGAAGGAGCCGTTTGCCATTAATCTGGGAACAAACGGCTAACCTTGGTGACTGGAATTTTCGCTTTTCTTTTCTCACTTTTCTCAGTGTGGGGAAGCGCGGAGCCCGCGCGGAGCGATTGTGAGGGGCTCTGCTGGAATTTGGCAGCGTGGAGGCTTGGAGAGCAGCCCCATGCTGGCTCCTATTCAGCGGGCCAGTTTTCCTCGAGCTTTGGAAGTTTCGCTCAGCCGTGCACTCAATGGCTTCACAAAGCTGATTACAAGCTTCAGCGCATTCCTGAAGGAGCCAAAAGCGACGCAGGTGCAAACGAGCCGAGGGAGCCCCTTATCCCGGTGACAGAATGGGACAAGCTGGGAAAGGCTTGGACCACACAAATCCAAGCTCACCAGGCAGCAGAAAGCCTGCCTTGGGAACCGGGGGTCATTATCCGCCCTATTCAGCAGGGCCCAGGGACCCTGGGGGCCCGGAGGCCGGCCGGAGCGGGAGCGCCAGCTTGCCTGCGGCAGTGGGGTCCCCGCCGGGGCCTGAGGCTGGGCCGGGTCGCTGGGCGGAGGGCTGTTGCGTTTGCACGCTCAGCGTGAGCAAACTCCGGGCTCCGACGTGCCCGTGTCAACACGGAGAAAAAGCGCGCGGGAGGCAACCGGCTGCGTGGACGGGATGCACCGCCGCTCATCCAGCGTCCAGACCGCACTGCCCTGTCCCTGCCCTAGCCTGGCGCTGCGGGTCCCGATGGTCCCCCAGGCCACTGACATTCTGCGCTTCTCCCCCATCCCCCTTTCCCATCAGTCCTCCCGGCGACGGAGTCCCGCTGAGGGCTGCTGGCCGCAGTGCAGGGGGGGGGGAGCAGGTCACGGGGTCGCCCCTTCGAAGAGCTCTCGGCTTGGCCGCCGAGACCTTTGCTGCGAGTGTGATTCCGCGGAGGGGAGGAGGGCCCGGCCCCTCTGGGAGAACGAAGGACGTCCCCTGCTCGCGCTCAAGGACCGGCCGCGGGACGGGGGGAGGGGGGAGGACGCGGGCCCAAGACGGGGTCGAGGCGGGGGAGCTGGCACGCGGGGAAGCGGGCGCTGGGTTGGGTCTGGCGCGCGGGCGGCTCCCGGGGGCCGCCACCAACCCGCGTCAGGTGCCGGGCAGTGAGTCCGGGTGAGCGCGGCCCTGCGTGGGGCCCGGGCCGGGGTCCGCCTGGTGCGCGCCCCCTCGCCCCGCGCCCTGCCCGCCGCGCGCTGGGCCTGGCTGCGCCCGGGGGTCCCCGCGGGCAGGGCCCGGGCAGGGCGCTCGCGCCGACGCTCTTTTGTCTGATAACTAATTTGAGTTAATGCGATCTTTATGTAAAGCTAACAGCGGATAATTGTCTATTTTCTCGCCAACAATCTCCATCACAATCACTTATCTGGAAACCTGCGGCTGGATTAATCGTTATATTCCCGAGATGAGCGTCGCCGCAATCCGCAGCGAACGCGGGTGGGGACAGGGAAAGGCCTCCCCGGCGCTGGCGGGGCGGGGTGCGGACCATCCCGGCTACTGCCCGCAACTCGGCGTGCCCGGGGTTGGTGCCCACGTGCGCGCAGCAGAGCGCCTTCTGCGGGACTCGCTTGTACTCGGGTGGGTTGCAGGGAGGGGTGCAGGAGGCGGAGGGAGGAGCAGGAGGAGGAGAGGAGGAGGAGGTCCCGCAGAGCCGCGGGGCGGGGCGGGGCGCAGCCTGGCTCTAGCTGGGCCGGCGCTGGGCGCCCGGTGACAGGCCTCCAGGTCCACGCGGCTGCGGAGCCGTCAGTGCCAGTATCAATCTGATGCTGTGGAAGAAAGCGTGGGCCCTTATCTTTTGCAGAAATGTTCTCCCCCCTTCACGTGGGTCACTCTAGCTTCGTGTCCCGCCCCAGCCACCGTTCCCGCCGTAGGTCCCTCCTTCAGGATCCCCGTATCTGCAGATTGTCGGCAATATTTACACTCCCGGGACTGAAATGCCGAGAGGACCAGGGGTGTGAAGGCAGGTCCCAGGCGGCGGTCCCCACCGTGCTCCTGTGCTGGGGTGAAACACCTCGCAGATGGAGTTGAGGCTGCTGGGGGAAAGAAAGGCACTTGCATGGCAAACATTGTGTCTTTGGAGCTGAAGTCAAAACGTCAGTGTGTAATGAAATCGTGTTGGTGGCGTTCTCTGTGCCTGTGACTGGCTGTGCGCACTGAAGTGTGCGTCTGACCTGGGAGGGAAGCCGAGTGCCATGCGTCTGGTGACTGGGAAGTAAACCCGTTCTATTTACTTCCACTCAGACTTGCCACCCAAGGGAGCCTCATGGCCACTTTTCAAAATGGTATTTTTGGGAAAGAGAAACCCGGTCTCGATTTGTGACAGTTTTTGGCCTCACAGAAAGAAACTATTTGTTTCCCTTTTGGCAGACTCTTAGAATTCGAAGAGCAAAGGCATACCCTGAAATAAAATTCCATAAAATGATTGGATTTTTGCATAAAGGGGGACCCCAGATTACCCCCCAAACAGGGCATTGTAAAGTCCTGTTACAATCCGCAAGTCTTCAATTTTCCCCTCCAGCAACTTGAAGAGGTCTCTGAAGGCAAACAAGTAAATCCACCCTCCGAGCCAGCGAGCCGGCCCCTGCCGAGTTTCCCAGGGCGGCTTTTTGTTGTGGCCTTCGGGAATCACCCCGCTTCATCTCTCACCTGAATCTTGTCATCTCGGCCATCTTGAAGTGATCTGTGAACAATGCCGATCCCCGCGACAGACCCGCTGGTCAATCAGGCAGAACAGACTCTGCAGATGGAGTGGAGAGGCGAAGCGCCGGGAACACTGGCGCCCATTGTCTTGGGCATTTCAAAGCGCCGAGCAGCTGCGCAGACTTGTCGCCCTGGACCCTCGCTTGCCACACTAATGTCATCATTGCAAAACATCAGATTTTGAGCACTATACAATCCGAATTCATTAGCAGCCTTCTCAGCAAAGGTCTCTCTTCTCCGTGACGAGTTTCAAACTCCAGATCCCCTTCTGTCGGGAGGGGAAGGAGGGGATTTGCAAGTGACAACCACTGATCATCCGTAGTTTCCTCTTTCTGGTGAATTTGAAAACTTTAAAACGGTCCTTGGGGTCCGGAGCTCAGACGTCTGACTCAAGCGAGTCAGATTTTGGGGTTTTCGCATTTTCTAAGTGTTGTTTGCAAGTTTAAGTCACCGAGAGCAGCCAACGTAACAGGTGGAGTGCAACAAAGACACGGTCTTCTGCTCTCCGGATGAGGCAGTGAGAGTTCTTCAAGTTTTTTCTTTAGATTGAACTCAGAACAACACATATGAGAGCAGTTGTGCCCCAAAACAAACAAGTTAGTTCCGCAAGGCAATGCCCCTCACCGGCCTTACTACACACTGCTCACCATCTCTGAGCGCCAGCCAGACACGCGCCCGGGGCTGCAGGAACTGCCACGACCACGTCTCGTCTCCCTCTCGGCCACCTTGCACCCCCACCCTCCCTTCCAGGGTGACCTCGTTATTCCAGAACTGTGGGGTGGGAGGGGCGGGAGGGGCTGGCTGCTGTGGTCCGCTGCATCCCTGAGCCTCCCCGCGGCCAGGTCCCAGGGACGCAGAGGCCGGGAGGACCTGGGGAGGCCTGGGTGCCAGCGAAGGCAGCTTTCCTCCTCTAACAACCGACCTATGTTAACGTGTCCTTCCTCTGCCTCTTCACACAGGATCCCGTATGGGTCGTCCCCTCCCTTCCTCATCACAGGCTGGAAGTTTTTCCCAGAAGGCAGTCAACATGGAGAGAGGCTCTAGGCCATTCCCAGCCCGGGAGTCAGCCGAGAAGCAGAGAAGCAGAGGTGGCAGCTTAAGGCGTCCCAGAGCCAAGTCTCCCTGGGGCGCCTGGAAGCCTCTCTAGGTGACTCTGGTTTCTTGAGAAACTGAGGGGCTAGGATCTGGAAGGGGTGCCACCAAATAATGTTTTTGTAAACAGAAGGAGAACGGGGAGATAAATGGAGAAGAGGCTCCATTAGGTGCGCCCCGTTTGTCTGGGGCTGGGGGTGCAGGGTGCAGGTGAGATGGGCCCCCAGCCATAGTCGTCTCTGGTTAAATGTGGACGCCTTTAGGGACGTGACCTGGAACACTCCTTTTTGTCCCTGGAAAACTGTAGGGTTTGGGCCTGGACTCTGTGGTTGCTCTTCAAAGTCTCTGAGTGTCTCCATCTTCCCACATCTCCCCGCATCTCCCTGCATCCCTGGCCCCAAACCCTCTCCCACAAGGTCCACAGTGGCCAAGGCGGAGCCGGAAGCCCACTGTTGGGTGGTCCCGCCCATGGGGCACAGGGTGATGCGAGTTCCGGGGAGAGCAGGTTTTGGCAGGGTGGGATCACCAATGTCTCTCCGGGGTATAGACAGCGTCTGGGTCATCGGGAGTGTCCAAAATATGTTTGCCGAAGGCGTGAAGAGGCCGTGGCCGTGGGCAGAGCTGATGGGCACAGGAACGCTGCAGTGGCCCCGTGGGCGTCCTCCTGGCAGAGGCCGCTCCAGGGTGGCCGGGTGCTGAACCCCAGGCTGTGAGCCTGCGCTTGCCCTTGCCTCCCTCCCCTTCTCAACCTTCACACACGACACACGCACCCTCCACACTCACGGCCCCACGCAGCACGCAGAGTGCGCTTACCTTCACAAGATGACCAGAGGCTCTCTCACACAGACACATGTACTACAGAGAGCCACACGCGTGTGCTCCGCGCATTCCCACACGCGCAGCTCACCAGGGGTTCCGGGCGCAGGCTGGCTGGCTGGTGTGGGGGCGGGGTGTGTATGGCCGGTGACCCCCGGCTCCTTGAGGGGGGAGAAACCACAGTCTGGGAAGAATACTGTGTTAGGTACACACGTGGGATTTGTGAGCTCATCTTTACAGGAATCAACCAATACTGCAGCGAAGTGAGGCCCGTGAGGACAAGGGGGCTCCTTCCCGACGCCCTTCTTCTGAGCTTTCCGAGCAGACCCCTCCGAGCTTGTTTCCCGGGCTTCCCGTGTGTTCTCTCTCCCAGGATACTCTCCCGGCTGCCCTCTCGCACTTCTGTGACCTGGCCGAGGGGGCGCTGGCCACGGGTAGCCCCGGAGCATTTAGAAGTGGCCAGTCCACGCGGACACGTGCAGGAGCGTGCTGTACACGCCAGCTCCGGCAGGTGTGCGGGAAAGACAGCCATGCAATACCTCACGGGTCGTGGAAACACCCTGATTTCATGTTGAAATGATTGTATTGTGGTGTAGGGGGGGAAATAAAATACATTTTTGAAGTTAATTTCACTTGCTTCTTTTACTTTTTTAAAAATGTAGCTATTGGGGCACTTCAAGTGACCCGTGTGGCCCCCGCTCGTGGCTCACATGGGGTCTGTAGGGCGGCCTTCGACCTTGCCCAGCTCCTTCGGGAAACAGAAGAGGAAAAGCGAACATGGAGGAAAACGCTGAGCCCGCGGCTTCACAGGAGGCAAAGCAGAACCTGCGAGTTCCAGCTGCTTTTGTCAGACGACACACGATCACGGCTGCCTGTCCTCCGCGAGCGTGCGCGGTGGGCTGGGTGGCAGCGCACGTTGTAGTTTATTGCCTGATTCGTTTTCTTTCCGTTTTAACTTTAATTCTGCCTAATTGCTGTATTGTGATCTCAGTCAGCAATCTTAAATGAACTCCCCAGTAACTGTGGAAGAATCTGGCTACAAATGTTGGATCTTGATGAAACGTAAATCACGACGGGTTACCGCGTCACGTCCGCCCCGGGCCGAAGCAACCCTTTCCCGTCATTTTCAAATCTCAGGTCAGCGCTTGGGTACTTTTCTGCTGTACCTCGTCCCTTGCTAGGCGTTCCCACCACTTCCCGCCTAAACAAACAAACGGGAGATTTGAGCAAGAATTCACAGCCCCTGCAAATGCTTTCTGCTGAGCAACAGTGCGGTTCCTCCCGTGGCTCTGGAAATCTGTGGAGTGACACCTTGGTCAAAAAGATTATAATAAATAAAACATGCATGTTTATTGTAAATAGAATATTTTTTAAGGGTCTATGTTAACATTTTAGAGACAAGATTTCTAGAAGTAAAGTTATACAACTTAGAAATTATATATCACCTTCTGATGATAGCAAGAAAGCAGACACTGTGCCCAGAATGTTGGTTATAATGAATGCAGTAGAACAGCAACGTGGGAATTCCACAGGCGTACGTGCTCGGGATTCACGCCTTGTACTTTTACACTTTACTTTTGGAGCGTTATAAAATTAATGAGGAATCAATTCAGCAAAAATGTGAGCTGAGTCTACTTGGCCAATAATTGGAAGTATCTCATAAACAATTTTGGGTAAGATTTAAAAATTATTTTTATCGTAAAAGGGACTCTCCTGTTGCTCGTTGTTAGTATGTCATTAATGTTCTATTTTTGGCCAAATTAAATTTAACTAAGGGAAAAACAAAATATAGAGTACCAAGAATAATCAAGATTTTATGGGTAAACTAATTGAAATGGTTTATTCTTTGTACTAATTCCTGGAAAATATCACTCTTGTTATTTGAGGCTTGTGTTCAATTAATAAGAAACTAATAGAAATAATTACTTAATCTGACTGCCTGTTTTTTAAAGAGCTTCCAGGGAAATAACTAAAATGTAGCACGTATCTTGCTGAAGAGCCACGGACATCCCATTAGAAACTCAGGTGACCTCGCTTTGGCTGTGTAGGATGGCATATTTATGAGTATGACAGGTGGTTTATTTCCATGATGATTCACGTTTGCTGTCATTGAACTTACTGGAATAACTCTTAAGAAGGAAATTGTAAGAATTTAACCACTTACTGTCAACTCTCCTCTTCCACTTTCTTGTGATCATCTCGGAATAAAAGAACCAAATGTGATTAACGAACATTGAGGAGAGAAATCCAGGCACACGGCAGTATGAAAATTCTACATGCCTGCAAAGTTCCTGGCTGACTTGTTCTGCTCCTTGAATGTGCGAATTCATATTATAAAACTAGAGAGACTCTCGTTCACTTTCCTGTTTTTCTTTTTCCCTAAAGACCATAATGGTTATACACTTTCAAATATTTGCAGACAAGATATTCTGGATAAATAATCTAAGATTAGCTAAATTAGGTCAATGTCCATACAGGGCCAGTGAGATATGTCCCTTGTGTTCAAATTATCTGGTGTCAGCTACTTTGATTGAAAAAGCACCACCGACCAAAAAAAAAAAAAAAGTCTTATTACAAGATGTCTCAAAAACAGATAAGAAAGCAACGAAGCCCTCTTGTAAATGAGGGAGCTTATCTAGATTTTAATATGGTGGTAAGCAAATTGTACATGTTTTTGCAAGTTAGACAACTTACATGGGAAGCGGACATTTCTCAAGTTTCTGTGATTCTAAGCCAGTCGCTATAGTTTGCATATCCGTCTATGGCTCATAGGGTCTTTGTTCTTTTATTCAAAATACATTCCATAGAAAGGCTCAAATATTATCAAATTTGGGGCAGGGCACATTGTCTGGACTGTTTAACTCCTTCTAGGACAGACAAGAGCCTGATGATGCCAAGTACCTCTGTGAAAGGGCCCTTCCTGCTTATCTGTTGATTTTTGATACCTGACTTCACACACTGTTTCTCTCTGAAAATGCTAATAACACTGGGGAGATTCCTTGTAAACAGGACCAAAACGAGAGTTGGGAAAGAAAGTCCGTGAGCCTTCCCTCTAGAGCCCGCACTGCTGGTGTCAGGATGCCCGCAGGCGGTTCTGGCCCGCTGCTGTCCTGGTGGAGGGAGTGCATGCCCCGTCCCCTTACCCATCCTCCCCACCAGCCTTCTCTTACCAAAGCTTAAGTAACTGTTCTTCCTGTTGCCATTGGGATTTATCTACGATCACCGAAGAGATTTAAGAAGTTGATCATTTGATCTTATTAATAGAACGGCTATCGATAAATTTATTTCAAGAACACAGACTAGTCTGACAACTAGGGATGGCATCCCATTTAAAAGGCACTATATTTAGACCATATTTCTGCGTGGCAATAACTGTGATAGCCTTTATCTTCAGGTTTAAACTGCATTTTGAATGTAAACATACTGGCTCCGGCATGCAATAAATTGTAATGAAATAAAACCAAGAGGAAAACCCGACAGCCCAGAGCTGAATGTTCGGGACTCACTGTGATAGGACGCGAGCACTGCGTAGAGGAGCGCTGCAGGGAGCGACAGCTGCGGGTGGGTGTGCGCCCCCGGAAAACAGCTGCCAAAACAAAAATAGAAAAGCAAAATAAATCGGAGTTTGAGGTCTGGAATAAAGAATGTTTTTTAATTTAAAATACTACACTTTACATGACGACGAGGGCCGATCACTGCCCAGCTCTGCTCACAGGTCTGGTCTGGGTAAGTTGACCTCCCCACCCCCAGCCTCCAACAGTGTTCTCGGCGCAGCGGCTACGCTCCGGCCACCGGTGTGCGGCTACCGTGCCTGCTTCCGGCAGGTGCGCCCGCGCCCCGGGCACGCATGCGCAGATGGGAGTCCGCAGGGCTCAGACGTGGTCCTTAATTAACCCTTCCCCCCTTCCCCGGGTCACAGAAACTTGCATGGCACCATAAGGATTTGACTTTAGACTTCTGAGGGCTGGTTCACAATACGCCTGGTGTTCAAAGCACACGCTTCTCGCTAAAGGGTTTGCGGGCCCTTCTGCACTTTATTTGCTCTGACCTTTCCTGAGCTTTCTGGCTCTTCTGCGTCTAGACCCCCATGTGCACCTACACCAGGGTTGTGTCTGAGGAGCAGGGGTGGTGCCCTGAGCCCTCCCCCACGCCCCCAGCTCTTCTTGTGAGGCCCCTTTCTGCGCTGGGAGAGCAACAGTCCACCCCTCTCTCCGCTGCCCCAGACCACGGGCGTTCGACGGCAGCGGGTGGAGGGAGGGGCGTCCTCTCCATTCACGAGCCAAGCTCCCACGTGCAGCTCCTTCCTCCTTGATCTGAGCAGGCCCGCAGCTTATGGCTTTTGAAAACTTCTATTTCCTGTGCTTCTCTCTCAAGGAAGAAAGATGTAGCAGGCGGAGGGAGTTCTGGCGGAGCTCATCGTGTGAGAGCATCTTCCTGCAGACGTGAACCTCGTCTTTTATTTGTAACCTGCAAACGCGAACAGATCTCTTCACTGGGGTTTATTCATAAACTGCGACAGTAACGTTTATTTCTTGCCATGAGAAAGTAGAAGACCGTAGGGTCAGAGTTCAGTTCAATGGCTATTTGTTAGATATCTATTATAATCATGGTACTTTGCAAAATACAGCAGATAAAACTCAAAAAGATCCTGGTATGATCCATGCTCTCAAGAAATTCTCAGCGAAAGAAAAAAGAAAGAAATTCTCAACCGTGTGGGGAAGAGAGCAAACACTTGAACACTACGAGGTCGGTGATGCGGCGGTGGGCGTCTGCTTCTGGCAAGGTCACAGCCCACGTCCGGAGACCTCAGTCTTGAAGAAAGAGGAGGGGAAGGGAATGGCATTCCAGGCGGGGAACAGCATCTACAAAGGTGCAGAGGCAAAAAAGAGAAGGTCACTGTGAGCAAAGTGCAAGCCCCCTGTGTTGGAGGCGGGGTGTTTGCAGGAAGGAATGCCTTACTCATTCTGGGTGCAGCAGGGTTGGGAGCTGGGCGGTCGGGGAAAGCTCCCAGAGGGAGATGGCATTTGCTCGGGCCTTAAAACAAAGGCCGCTTCTGGAAAGCCTGAGCGGAAGGGAGCCTTTCTGGGCAGAGGGGCTGCAGTGTGGTTGGCGTGGGGCACCCCTGAGTTTGGTTAGAACAGAAGACTTTGGGGGCGCCTGGGTAGCACAGCGGTTAAGCGTCTGCCTTCGGCTCAGGGCGTGATCCCAGCGTTATGGGATCGAGCCCCACATCAGGCTCCTCCGCTATGAGCCTGCTTCTTCCTCTCCCACTCCCCCTGCTTGTGCTCCCTCTCTCGCTGGCTGTCTCTATCTCTGTCAAATAAATAAATAAAATCTTAAAAAAAAAAAAAAAGAACAGAAGACTTTGACTATGTGAAGAGGGTGATGCTGCTGGGGAAGAGGTCTGGCCTTGACCAAACTGCAGGAATGTAGTTCTGGTTCTGCGCGATTCTTGAAAGTGCACGATTCTTTGGCAACAGGGACCCAGCGAGTGATTGTGAGCAGATGGGAGGTTTGCAATTCCGGGTGTGTCACCGCGTCCAGGATATCTCACTGCTGGCGCCATTCCGAACAGCATGGCCTGCTCCTTGGTCCCTGAGAACTGTCCTTGACAAGAATCTGAGAACAGCCGAACCCAGACAGAGAGAGACTGATAGAGAGACAGAGATAGGTGAGAGAGACAAAGAGAAAGACACACACGCAGAGACAGAGGGAAAGAGAGACAGATGGAGACAGAGAGAAACAAAGACACAGAGACATGGAGAGACAGAGACAGACCGAGAGAGAGAGACACAGAGACACGAGGAGACAGAGACGGAGGATGGCTGCCGGTGGAGACTGGGGTGTTAGAGCCATGGCACTGGGAACCCTGGAGGCAGATGGTCATGACCCTGGGGGCAGATGGCCCCTTACGGTGATATGAGGAGGCCTGTGTTTTTCTCAAGCCGTTCAGTGGAGAAGAAGGCCTGAGGGGCCGAGTGTGGGATCGCGCAGCCGGGGTTTGCCAAGTGAGGGCCCTGCAGGGCTCAGTATGGCAACCCACCACCCTTCCGCGTGGCTGCGCGGGACGTGCCTGCAGGGGCGGGAGGCAGGACAAGGCAGACGCGATCTTGCGCACTTGGGAGCGACAGGGCAGCGCAGACATGAGGCTCGTTGGGTAAGAATAGTTTTCTAGGCTTTTTTAATAAAAATATCAAATTAACAAAATTGATACAGCATAAAATGTTTCTCCTGCCATGATGGGCTTTTGATTAAAAGTTGGTGATGAACAAATACATAATTAACGCTTACCTATTTATCGATGTCACTTGTTGGTTTTTCAAAGAATCAATGACATGAACACCGAATGAAACTATGGAGTTTCAAAGAGACATCTCAATACCTTCCCTACGCTGGCCTGGAAAATGCTTCCGCTTCAACCTTGTTAAAGCCGCGTTTGAACCGGCACCGCACACTTGGAGAAAACTACGTTGCACCTTCATCCGCACACGGACGTGGCGTATCCATTCAAGATGAGGTTTTCTCTGCTTCAGATCAGAGGCAAAGTGGGGCTGGCGGGCGTGGAGGGTCTCGGTTTGGCGTCTGTGCCCCCCACCCCCTTGGCCTCCGGGGAGCCGGGCAGCACTCCCAGCCCTCGGCTGGAGGACCTCCCAGGATCTTCGGAATGACCCCCGACCCCCGGGGCTGCTCTGCCTCCTGGCTGTGAGCACAGCCCTGAGGAGGACTCGGAGCGGGTGGGGAGCTCAGGTGTCGAAGGCAACAATCTGGCCCCAGGGCCACAAGCACTCGGCCTCAGGCTTCACAGACTTCTGAGGAGAAGCATGAACAAGAACGAGAGATGCTTGTCATCCATCAGCGCCAAGACGGCGGTGCCCCCCACACTTTTCGGTGGAGAAACCATGTGAATTTCTTTTTCCCAAGTTAGCAGAGAGGGGCTGAACAATGGAGCCGCAGGCTGGCCAGGCCGTCGACCTCAGAAAGAGAAAGGCTTGAGAAGGGAGTTTGAAGTGGGTAGGAGGGAGGTGTGCCTGAGGCGGCCCTGGCTCCTTTCTGTCCTCCAGCTTGTCTGCAGCACCGGGAGGCCCACGTGGCCTGAGTGATGACACACAACCTCGTAGGAGGGAAAGAAGTGGAGGAAGGTGGGATTGTGGGTCACGAGCCTCCCGTGAAGACCGGGAGGACACCGGACGCTAGTCCCACTGGGATGGGTGTTGGGTGCCTGAGGCCTGACATGCCCCGAGCAGGAAGTGGAACAGGAAGCATGAGCTTTGGGGAGGGTCAACCAGCCCAGCAGTGGGGCTAGAGGATGACTTGAGTCCCCAAAACAGACATGTCGAACCTTTGAATGTGGCCGTGTTTGGAAATTGGGTTGTTGCAGACGGGATTAGTTGAGGTGGGGCCAGCCTGCAGCAGGGGCCTCCTCCCACACCACGGTGCACTGTGAGGAGCAGAGACTCGGGCCAGAAGGCCACGCAAAGTGGGAGGCAGAGATTGGAGTGGTGCGTCTCTGAGCCAAGGAACGCCAAACATTGCCAACAAAAACCAGAATCTAGGAGGAGGAGGAGAAGGCTCGGAACAAGGTGCTGCGAGGGCCCCTGAAGACGCCCCGTTTTCAAAGGCGGGCTAGCATGCAGGGAAAGCAGAAGTCACGGTGCAGGGCTCCACCTTCCCACCCCCAGGCCCGAGGGAGGAAGGGG
Organism: Ursus maritimus; assembly: GCF_017311325.1. Lineage (NCBI taxonomy): Eukaryota > Metazoa > Chordata > Mammalia > Carnivora > Ursidae > Ursus > Ursus maritimus. The sequence goes on from NW_024423344.1 coordinate 78,206,595, forward strand.
GGCAGCAGTCAGCCAACCAGGGTGGTGGGGGAAGAGGTGGTGTGGAAAGGACCGTGACCTCCAGCTGAGGGCGTCGCACTCCCGCCATCTCTCTGAGGCCCCCCTGTCCTAGGCCCCCAGCTGGAGCAGGGCAGGCTGGGAGAGCACTACCCGGGGACGGAGATGGGCCCTGGCTGGCCAGCTCCGGAGCCTTCCCTGTCGAAGGGGACGCTCTGCCGGCCAGTCTTGCTTCTGTACAAACTGCGTGGGGCTGTGGGCAGCGAAGAGTTGTCTCCACCTGCAAGGGGGAGGGGTTACCAGTAGACCAGCAGGCGGCATGGGGGCGGGGGGGGGG
>NW_024423344.1:78206938-78243343 GCF_017311325.1 Ursus maritimus
GGGGGGGGGGGGGGGGGGGGCACGGGCACGGCGACAGCTCCCCCGTAGGCTGTCAGGGGCCCATCAGAGGCCGCCCTTTCCCGAGACCCTGGGGAGCCTGGATGACCTCTGGGGCCTTAATGAGCCGGGCAGCGGGGGGCTTGCCGTGGGAGCACTGGGGCTCACAGCCGCCGGGCGGGCCCACTGCTCCCACCCCCACCATGCAGGCTCTGGCTGTGTGACCCACAGCAGTGGCCCCGTGGCCTGGCCCAGAGTGGGCTCCAAAGTGAGGTCGCGGGGCCAGTTCAGGAGGCCGCGCCCCTGGGAGGTGAGGGCCGGTCCAATTCACTCCCGGTCCTCCTCAGAGCCCTCAGGGTGACATGGCATGATCTGAATTTGAATACAAAGAATAGTAAACGAGAAATGAAATCAGAACGCCTCGTATACCAAGTGCACGCCTGCGAGGGAGACAGGACTTCAGACTCATGGACACACGTTTCCAAGCAGACAATTTGCACATTAAAACACAAATGCTATTAGTGGCTTTGGGGAGCAGTGGCAGCCCAGACGGTGGGGGCTGGGCCGCTGCACACCCCTGTCCCTGATCCTGCCAGCCACCGTCCCCCCAGCCCCGGGGATTTCAGACGCCGCCTCTCAGCGAGAACCTGCGACATGGCCTTGTCATCGTGGGGTCATCCTGTGTTCCCCTGGACCCTTCAGGACGGGCCGCTCGCCTCAGTCAGCCTTGTCTGTGCTGCCCGGAGGACAGTGTGTGCGCTGGACCCACGGGGCAGGGGTGGGGAAGGGAGGGGAGTAAAGCGGGGAGAGCAGGAGCCTGAGTAGAACCTGGCTCCTACACGTCGGCTGCGGAGAGGCCACTGGCTGTTTCTGGGACCGAAGAGAGCACCGTGCCCCTCGTGGCACCAGGAAGGCCGGCTGTCCCCCCATGATGGTCAGAGGCTGTCCCACAGACTGGCCGGCAAGACCGGTGGGACGTTCTATTTCTCGTTTTTATTGTTACCATCCCTTAATTTCATTCCCTAGAAAGAAGACATTCTGTTAGGATTGGTTAAGGAGGGGCATGAAATAAAAGACTGGACAGTAAGAAGCGGTTCCTCTGATCTTATGGGAGGCCCAACCCTCGGGAAGGCTCTGGTCCAGTTTTCAACATGAAAATAACTCTCGTGCACGGACAGACACGGCCGCATCCGCCAGCATGAGAACCACGTCTGGGGAAACCGGCAATGTTGCCGACTGGCCCAGGACCCATCAGTGTGTGAGCGAGGTAAACACATGGACTTCGACCAGAAGATGGAGGACTGAGATCTTTGCTTTTTCCTTCGTATCAACCTCCCAACACCTAGACTAGGGTTGGAGAATCTGAGCCCAAGAGCCATTACATCTCCGATTCAAAGCCATAAGCTATAAAGCTCGAAATTTGGGGCCAAAAAGATTTTCTGGGCAAAGGAAATGTGATATTTTACTTTTGATAAAAGATCCTAGACCCAGCCATGGACAGTTCTAACTTGAAGTCTTTGGGCAGGGGTGGGGGGCGAATTGGTGGGACAAACACGTGGGCCTCAGTGGGTCCAGTGGCCCCAGAGACGTGCGTGTAATGTGCCACTTTTCTGGGCGTCAGGCTTCCTCTCCAAGATATGTTTGTGCTAAGAAACTGAGCCATCATTCTGTTCTCCGAGAAGTGTTAAAGACAATTACTTAAGGATGTTCCAGAAATTCCCAAATACAAAGATTAATTATAGTCATTTTTAGATTTCATGAAAACAGTTGTTTAAGAGAAACGGCCATAAAACTGCTTTGTGATGTTGCTCGATTTATCAAGGTACAGGCGAATACGGTGTAATTACTGTGGGGTTTTGGTTATTTGAATTAAGAAGTACTAAACTCATTTTGCAGCTATTTTGGGAAAGAGCAGGAAGAAATGACTAATATAATGAATGACTTCTTTTTGTGTGCAGATTTCAAAATACATGCTCTGTACTAGAGGGCATCAGTGTGCGTGTGTGTGTGTGTGTGTGTGCGCGCGCGCACGTGTGCGTGCTGAAATCGAGTGTCTTTTCCTCTTTCTCAATTTTTTTTTCTTTAATCTCAGAAGGCAGCATTCCATGGACGTAAGAAGGAGAGAAAGAAGCCTGTTCAAAGACCATGTGCTCCTTGAGTGGCCCGGAGCCCACGGGCAGGTCCTGGGATTCTTGGCATCTGTGGGAGCAGGAACGGGCTCTGCCCACTGGAGACCCCAGGCGGCCAAGGGCGGCGAGCTCTCAGGCCTGAGGCTCTTCCTCCAGCAGAGCAGAGGGAGACACCGCGTCCACGCGCTCTGTGCTGAGCCAAGAAAACAAAGGCAGAACTTTAAAACTGTGTGCAAAGGACAGAGGCTCTTTCCTTCTGCAGCTGTGTTCTCAACACCAGCCAGGGCTCATCGGTCTTCCCTCCCTGTAAGGCAGGTGTCCCCACAACCGAACCATCGATTTTGTGCCTTTACTTAACCTGGTACATTACCATTTCAGAATTCCATACTAATGTTCATAAGGTAAAGAATAATTTATTTCTTTCTGTCCTGTTAGAGACTTTAGGAATCATCTTTTGCAAACTTTACCTTGTGTTCACTAATTATACTGCCTCAAATGGATATTAATAAACGTGGCTTTTGAAACCAAGGATGGGGTCTGTGGAAGTTCCTCAGAATAAAGACACTTGTCTGGATGTCTCAGAGCACTTGTCTTTCATAACCAAACCCTCGTCCACTCCCTAAGGGTCAGCAGAGAAGAGGACAGAGGACCTCTGTTCTCGTGGGGACGATGTGGGCTACCCAACCAGGACTTACCTAATTGCTTTGACATTTTTTTTTTCATAAGTCAAATTTTCTTTTGTTATCTTTGTTTTCCCAGGTATTTCAGTGCTGAAAATACCAGAAACGTCTTTTCCCCCCAAGCTTATATTTCATACCTAAAATCATTAAAAGCCAGAGTATGGCACTTCCAGGTAACAGACTGATGGCTCACTGTGATCTCAAGGCATTTGTCTCTCTTGCTTTTGCTAAACCACTATACCAATCACCTACTGCAGTGGAAAACATCGCCCAGAACTCAGCATCGGCACTGCCCGTCTCACGGACTCTGAGAGTCAGCGGCCAGGAGTGACTGGGCTCAGGGTCCCTCGTGGGGTTGTGTTCCAGACCTCAGTGGGGCGGCCGTCACCTGAGGCCTGAACCGGGCGACTCTTTGCAGGAGAAATGGCTGGTGACACTTCCGGGGGTGATGGTTAATGTTCAGGCTTCAATTCTTCCCTACCCTGTGCAGAACCTACTCTGGAAGAGACTTTCTGATGCTGATAAAGATTGATAGCCACGGATGTTTATAGAGACATTATTCTAAACCAGGAGCCATTGGGAATGCTCTGCGGTGGCGACTCGGACGCCGAACCTTCAGGAGATGTGCCGCGCCCAGAGCCGGTGCGGCGGCAGTGGAGGGAATGCGGACACGTCTGCTTGCAGGAAGCCGGTCACGCTGGGGCCGGTCTTGGCTTCACGCTGCCGGGAAGATGAGGTATCGGCAAGGACATCAGAGCAGACGTGGGCAGGGCGAAGGCCAGCTGCCAGAAGACCCCCAGGGAAGTGAAGGAACGGGAAGAGGGGCGGGTGAGCAAAAGTGGAGGGGCCCGGACCTGCCTCCGTGGCTCTGACGGAGGAAGAGCTTGGAGCCCGGGGGAGGTGGCCGTGGATTACATACGTGGTAACCAGCGCACAGAAAACCAAAAACTAAGAAAAACGTCTGCATCGAAAAATGAGAAGAAATCCAGCACAGTGTCGATTGTGATCATCCTTGGATAAGGACTTCGGTGATTTCCCTTCATTTCAGTTTTAATTTTAAAAAATTACAAGTTTAAATTTTTATAGGAAGAATGGGTCAATGTTGAATGTACCTTCTTTTTACTGAAACGTGAAGAATTCACACACATTAAAATCCATTGTTTTAGTGCACGGTTGTATGAGTTCGACAAACGCAAGTGTGTGATCACCGTCACACCTGAAAGACAAAACGACCCCACGCCCCCCCCACTCTTCAGATTTCTCTCATTCCGCCCTTCGTGGTCAGCCGTTGAAGCCCAGGCGACGCCAAGGGGTCCTCGGCAGTTCCCAGGATGTCCCGTCAGCGCAGTCCTGCAGAGTGCAGCCTTCCGCTCCCGCTCCTGGCTCTGCCCACCAGGTCTGAGCCCGCCCGGCGCCTGAGCAGCCTGCCGGGCCTGCTTGCGGGCCGCCTCCTGTGCTGTCATGAGCGGGAACCAGCGTGTTTTCCTGCTCCTGTCCTCGGGACGCCTGTGTTCTTCCCAGTTTTTGACCATTGCCAAAAAAGATATGAAAGGCTTTTGTGAATGTCATTTTTTTAAAATGAACACTGGTTTTCATTTCATCTGGGTAATTGCAAATGCATATGGGTAGGAGCACGCCATCTTATGGTAAGATTGTGTTTACAAGAAACTTCAGACCGTGTTTCAGAATGGCTGTACCATTTGCAGTGTATGAGAATTCCAGTTGCCCCATATCCTCACTGACACTTAGTATTGTAATTACTTTTTTTAGCCATTTAACAGACACACTAAATATACTAAGGATAGTGGTGTCTCACTGTGGTTTTAGTTTGCAACTCCCTACTAACGGTATTGAGCATTTTCTCATGTGCCTGTTGGCCATCGATATATCTACTTTGGTAAAATCTATGCCCAAATACTTCACCAATTTTATTTGGGTTGTTAGGTCTCTTATTGCCAAGTTGAGGTTCTTCATAAACTCTGTACACGAGTACTTGGCCAGGCATGTGATTTACAAGTATCTTTCCTAATCTACATCTTGTATTTTTCTTCTCTTAAGAGTGATGGGAGCAGAGCAGAAGTTTTTCATTTTGATGAAGGCCAGTGTATAATCCATTTGTCCTTTGTAGATTATGCTTGCGATGCTGCATTTAAGACCTTCTCACTGAACTCAAGCTCACAAAGGTTTTCTGTATTTTCTACCATTTTTATAGTTTTATGTTTTACATTTGGGGCTATAATCAATTCTGAGTTAACAGAGAAAGGTTTTTTGTTTTGTTTTGTTTTTTTGCATACAAAGTCACGTGGTTCCAGTGCCATTTGTTGGAAAGACTGTTTTCTCCCACTGAATTGTCTTTGTAACTTTGCCCAAAATCAGTTGACCATATCCATGTGCCTCTATTTCTAGTGATCTATCTACCTGTCCTTTTGCCACAACACTGTCTTGATTCTGGGAGCTTTAAAGTAGGAATCAAAGTCAGGTAGTTTTAATTTTGTTCTTTTTCAAAATTGTTTTGGTAATTCTAGTAACCTTGCCTTCTCATGTAAATTTTAGAGTCCATTTGTCTATTCTAAAAGAATCCTGCTGGCGTTTGGACTGGGATTGCCTTGGCTCCACAGATCAGCTTTGGAAGAATTGACATGCTAACCACATTAAATCTTCCAATCTGTGCACTTTTCTCCATTTATTTGGGTCTTTGATTTCTCTCGTCAGTGTTTTGTAGTTATCAGCACACAGATCCTGCACATATTTTGTGATACAAATACCTAAATATTTCATTTTTCATACTACCATTGAAATCGTAGGGTTTTTCTAATTTAAAAAAATTTTTTTAAGTTCTTTATTTAAATTCAATTTAGTTAACATATATATTGTATTATGAGTTTCAGGAGTAGAATTAAGTGATTCATCACTTGAATGAAACACCCAGTGCTCATTCCATCATGAGCCCTCCTTAATGCCCATCCCCCAGTTACGCCCTCCCCCACCCCTCTCCCCTGCTGCAACCGTCAATTTTTTCTCTATATTGAAGAGTCTCTTATGGTTTGTCCCCTCTCTGATTTCATCTTGTTTTATTTTTTCCTCTTTTCCCCTATGATCCTCTGTTTTGTTTCTTAAATTCCACATATGAGTGAGATCATATGATAATTGTCTTTCTCTGATTAACTTATTTCACTTAGCAATTTCCACTCTAGCTCCATTCATCTCATTGCAAATGGTAAGCTTTCTTTCTTTCTTCTTTCTTTTTCTTTCTTCTTTCTTTCTTTCTTCTTTCTTTCTTTCTTTCTTCTTTCTTTCTTTCATCTTTCTTTCTTTTTGATGGCTAATATTCCATTTTATAGATTTCACATCTTTTTTCTTTTTTTAAAGATTTTATTTATTTATTTGACAGAGAAAGACAGCAAAAAAGGGAACACAAGCAAGGGGAGTGTGAGAGGGAGAAGCAGGCTTCCCGCCGAGCAGGGAGCCCGATGGGGGGCTAGATCCCAGGACCCTGGGATCAAGACGTGAGCTGAAGGCAGATGCTTAACGGCTGAGCCACCCAGGCGCCCCTCCACATCTTCTTTATCCATTTATCTGTCAATGGACATCTGGGCTTTTTCCATAGTTTGGCTATTTTGAATGGTGCTGCTATGAACATTGGGGTGCATGTACCCCTTTGAATCCCTATGCTTGTATCCTCTGGATAAATGCCTAGTACTGCTGGGTTGTAGGGTAGCTCTATTTGTAACTTTTTGAGGAACCTCCAAACTGTTTTCCAGAGTGGCTGCACCAGCTTGCATTCCCACCAACAGTGTAGGAAGGTTCCCCTTTTGCTGCATCCTCTCCAACATCTGTCATTTCCTGACTTGTTAATTTCAGCCATTCTGACTGGTGTGAGGTGGTATCTCAGTGTGGTTTTGTTTGTATTTCCCTGATGCCAAGTGATGTTGAGCATCTTTCGTGTGTCTGTTGGCCATTTGTGTGTCTTCTTTAGAAAAATGTCTGTTCATGTCTTCTGCCCATTTCTTGACTGGAGTTTTTGGTTTTTGGGTGTTGGGTTTGATAAGTTCTTTATAGATTTTGGATCCTAGCCATTTTATCTGACGACATTTACAAATATCTTCTCCCATTCTGTCGGTTGTCTTTTGGTTTTGTGGACTGTTTCCTTTGCTGTGCAGAAGCTTTTTATCTTGATGAAGTCCCAATCGTTCATTTTTGCCTTTGTTTCCCTTTGCCTCTGGAGACGTGTCATGAAAGAAGTTGCTGCGGGTGGAAGTCGAAGAGGTGGCTGCCTGGGTTCTCCTCAAGGATTTTGTTGGATTCCTGTCTCACATTTAGGTCTTTCATCCATTTTGAGTCTATTTTTGCGTATGGTGTAAGAGAATGGTCCCGTTTCATTCTGCATGTGGCTGTCCAGTTTTCCCAACTCCATTAGTTGAAGAGACTGTCTTTTTACAATTGATATTCTTTCCTGCTTTGTCGAAGATTAGTTGACCACAGAGTAGAGGACCCATTTCTGGGCTCTGTATTCTGTTTCATTGATCCATGTGTCTGTTTCTGTGCCAGCACCATACTGTCTTGATGATGACAGCTTTGTAATAGAGCTTGAAGTCCGGAATTGTGATGCCACCAGCTTTGGTTTTCTTTTTCACCTTTCCTTCAGCTATTTGGGGTCTTTTGTGGTTCCATACAAATTTAAGGATTATTTGTTCCAACTCTGTGAAAAATGTCGATGGTGATTTGATAGGGATTGCATTAAATGTGTAGATTGCTCTGGGTAGCATAGACATTTTAACAATATTTGTTCTTCCAGAAATGATAGTTTTAAAAAGTTTTATTTCTAGTTGTTTATTTCTAGTATATAGATATACAATTGCGGGGTTTTTTTGTTTTTTGCATTTTGACTTTGTATCTGACCTTTTAGGTAGATTCCACAGGATTTGTGATGGAGATGACCATGTCCTCTGTGAATAGGGATATTTCTTCCTTTACAATCTGCAGGTTATATTTCTTTCCTTTGCCTAGTTTCAATGGCAAGGATTTCCAGTATGCTGTTGAATAGAAAACAGAACTGGTGAGACCAGACAATCTTACCTTGTTCCTGTTTTATGAGGGAAAACATTCCATCTTTACCCTTAGGTACGATGTTAGCTATAGGTTTTTCACAGATTATCAGGTAAGGAAGTTCCTTTTCATTCCTAGTTTGCTTAGAGTTTATATTGAGCATGAGTGTTGCTTTGTCTGCACCTAACGCGACGATCATGCGAGTTTTCTTGTTTGGTTTGTTAGTACAATGGCATGTTTGCTGATTTCTAAATGTTGAGCCTGCCTTGCATTCTTGGAATAAACCCCACTTGGTCATGGTATATTGTTCTTTGCTATTTTTTTTCTTTTTTCTTTTTCTTTGTTTTTTGCTGAGGATTTCTGGGTCTAATGTCCATGAAGAATGCTGGTCTACAGTTTTCTTATAAATTCTTTGTCTGTGTTTTGTATCCAGGTAATGCTGACCTCATAAAGTGAGCTGGGAAGGCTCCCCCCTCTTCTGTTCTCTGAAAGAAATTGTGTAAATCAGTATCATATTTTGCTTAGATGTTTGATAGAATTTTCCAGTGAAACTATCTGAACTTAGAAGGTTATTTTTTTTTAAGTTTTCAAGTACGAGTTCAATTTCTTTAATAGTTTAATGTTATCTCTTTCTTTTTGAGTGGGTTTTGGTTGTCTTTTAAGAAATTGGCCATTTCCTCTAAGCAATCAAGTATGCTGAAGAGTTGTTCTCGGTATTTTTGTGTCAGCCCGTGATGTCTCTTGGCCTGTGGTGACAGCCTCTCTCTCTCCCGATGCTCATCACTGTGTCTTTTCTCTTTTTCTCTTGGTCAGTCTAGCTGAGATCTTATCATTTCACAGATCTCTCCAAAGAACCAGCTACTGGTTTCATTAGTTTCCTCTATGGCTTTCAGTTTTCACTCCATGGATGTCTGCTTTATTATTTTCTTTCCTCTGTTCACTTTGGTTTACTTTGCTCGTATTTTTCCAGCTTTTTAAGGTGGGTAGCTAGAATCATGGTTTGAGACATTGTGTATTTTTAGATGTGAACATTTAAATCTTATACTCTTTGTCTGAACACTGCTCCAGCTGCATCTCTCTATTTTTGATATGTTGTGTTTTAGTTTTTATTCAGATAAAAATATTTTCTAAGTTTCCTTGATAATTTCTTCTTGACCTATGGGTTATTCAGAAATGTGTTGTTTAATATTCAAATAATTGGGAATTTTCCAGGTATCTTTTTGTTATCGACTTCGTTCTTTTTTTTTTTTTAAGATTTATTTATTCACTTGAGAGGGAGAGAGAGACCGTGTGTGCGTGCCAGTATGGGGAGGGGCAGAGGGAGACAGATAAGCAGACTCCCCCATGAGCGTTAGCTCGATCTCAGGACCCTGAGATCATGACCTGAGCCAAAACCAACAGTTGGACCCTTAACCAACAGAGCCCCCCAGGTACCACCTGACTTCCTTCTTAATTTCACTGTGTTTAAACACTTCAATTTATATGGCTTCAATTCTTCTAAATTGTGAAAGTTGTGGCTACTGGCACGCGGCACGAGCAGTCCCATGGACGCTCCACGTGGCGCTGCTGTGGGGCTGCTCTGTGATGCCCTCTCGCATGCGGGAACCGTCCTGTCCTCTCTGTCTGCTGATCACTGCGTCATCTCGGCGCTGATGTCCTTTGGTTGTTTTTCCCTTTGAACACCGGCCAGATTCAGTTTGCTCTTTGGATGTCGAGCAGGCTTAGACACTCTCCCGGACACTTTGGGTGATACGTTCCGAGACTCTGGAGCTTACTGAAATCTTCTTGAGGACGTTAATTCTTGCTGGTTTCTCTCAGCAGGCCGTCACCCTGCTTAGGTGCCAAATGCAAATTCTTCCTGACTTTTACGGATGGGGATCCCAACGCCAGCTAGGTTTGCAAAACCTGTGCGGTGCTGCTGGGGGCCGGCCCTCCCATGCACCACAGTGCTGGTTCCTGTCACTGCTCACTTTCCACAGACCTCCCTATGCTTCTGGTGTGTTGTTAACATGTCAGCTTCATACAGAATCGGGGAAACCCCTTCTCCCCTCTGGAATTTCTTCCACACTTGGCAGCATCTAATGGTCGCTTTTCCAAATGCCTCTGGCCAGATAAATGGGATTCACTCAGAATTTCTCTAGAATTTTGGCTGTTTCAGGGCCAAAGAACAAGAGGAAAGAGATAGAAAGATATAACAGGGATTTCTTTCATTCTTCATAGGACAGAGTCCTTTTCCCTGGATCCTGCGTCCACAGAGATGGGTTTTCTCTCGGGATCTTAGGTGACGGCAGCATTACTGTGCCAGTGTAGCTCCAAGGTGAGGCCGGCAGCAGCTGGGGCCAGGAGAGAAATACATACAGAGAAAAATAAGGATTATCCGTAGAGCCTCTGGCTCACAAGGCTGACTTCTGCCAGTCCCCTGGGAAAACGCTGGGTTTCTGCTGGAGTTTTGCTGCACGCACCTGGCAAGCGAGGAGGTCCCCAGCGAGTGCGCCCGTGGGTCAAAGCTGACAGGTTCGGAGAGGAAAGGAGGCGCCAGAAGTCTCACCACTGACATGGCGATTGTTCGCATGTGTACGTTCTCCCCAGCCTGCCTTCTCGTGGTCACGTCCATGGCCAGGTCACTGCGATGGGTATTTTGTCCGGGGTGTCCAGTGCACTGGGGGACCCGCGGCAACAGTGCCTCACAGCCTCGCGGCCCGCAGAAGCCCACTCATTTCTCGACTTTTTCTCACTTTCCAACACAAAAAGCTATTCTGAGTTCAAGACCTAAAATCAGATTTTCTCCAAGGAGTCTTGCCTCCTTTGACAAGGGTTCCTGGGAGCAGATCTGGCTGGTGGGGCGCTCGCTGCTCGTGGCCTGTGGTGCTTCTGGGCGCGTGGAGTGGCTGGAGGTGGGGACTGAAGTTGGGCTCATACTGGCCCCTGCAGCACGAAGGTCCCTGCAGACCACACTCGGCTCCGGCCTTCCTCACACCCCTGGCTCCCAGATTCCAAAGGATCTGCTCACCTGCTCTATTCTTCAGTGGACACAAGCCCATTCAGAACCAGTACGTCAGAACGAGCCCACAAAGCAAAGGTCAGCATTTCTTTGCAGTTCTGCCGTGTGTGGTTTAAAACTAGAGAACACACACCAGGTGCTGCGAGAAATCTCAACCCGTTCTCCTTCCACCTGATTTCCACTCACCCCAGGGGCAAATATTTTTGTTGGTTGGCTTATCCAGGTGTGTTACTTTTTAAAAAATATGTGTGTGTGTTGTTTCCACTTCTTTCTTATAGGAAAGGTAGCAGGTGTGCACACCCTTTCACCTCATCTGTGAGCAGCGAGCGCTGGAACTCCCTCATGTCGGCTCATGAGGGTCACGGGGATACAGCCCATGGCGTGCTGGGCAGCCCCCCGCGCCTGGCTACACCCGACTAATTCTCTGTCCTGTCCTGTCAGGCCAGGGGGACTTCTTACCCTGGCGGTAGAAACCCCACCCTGCGTTCCCCTCTGCCAGCTGGGGCCGTGGCTGTTTCCCTCCTCTCTCTACGGTGGGTAGGAAATTACAGAAATCCAGACCACACTGGCCATCCTCTGCCCCGCTGGCTGGCCCTCTCTCATCTTGTAATGTCCTTCACGAATTTGTCCCTGAAGAAACATGCCAAGTCTTGGGCCCTGTCCGCGTGAATCTGCCCATTTCCCATCACTAGCCCCCTGCGTGGGCACGCTGCCCGTGGGAGAGCACCGCGCTCACAGCGGGTGTGCTCCCTGCGGACGCGCCAAGGAAGCCCCAGGACTCGATGCCAATTGTGCAGCCGGAGAGCTGGCGGTGAGAAGGGTCCTGGGTTGCTGGGCGGGACCCCGTCTGAGCAGCGGGCCCCCTGGTCTCCGAAGGCCGCGGGGAGCAGGAGGAGGCGCACGGTCAGAGCTCGCCACGGGGCGCAGGGCACAGCGCAGAGCTCTCCAAGCCGCGGCCTCGCTGTCCGTGCAAAGCGCGGGTCTTTGTTCCGGCGGCTCTACCTGCAGGCGCTCTGCTGCTCCCGGGGACGTGGTCTCTGGTTGGTCACTAACCCGGAGTCGGGGCCTTTCCCCGGACACTGGGCGGCCTGCCCTGCAGCGTCTGGTCTTCAGGACCAACCAACGGCTCCAGCCGCTCTGAGCTCTGCCCTCCACCTCCCTGCTGCTGGGCTCTGTCCGGCTTCCCTGCTGGCATCCTCCCCGCCCCCCCCAAGGCCTCCCCCAGTCCCTCGGAGCCTTTCCCACATCGCCGCACCACAGCCGCCTGATACAGAGTCTGTTTAGTTATTCTGTTTCTTTTAAATAAAAAAGCATGCTATACAAACCTAAAATCATACTTTAAAAACCAAAATCAAAATGCCCTGAATAGACAGTAAAGGTCACGAGGCCCTGCTATCAGGGAGGGAGCGGGTGTCAGGCCCCAGGGCAGAGGCGTGGGCAGCGAATTTCAGTCAGGGAAGAGCCGTCGGGGCAGGAACCTCACATGCAGTCCCTGCGGAGGGTGAGGCACCAAGTAAGACACTCAGAAGAGGTGAGTGATGTTTAGAAACCGAATAAAAACGCCAGTGGGATCCCGATGACACCAAATAACACCACAGCTCACCAGAAATTCCTGGAAAGTATTAACGGGAATAATCTACTTCTGTTAGATTGTCCAATTAACTAAAAAGTGCACCTATAATCTGGCCTGAGATAACAGCTCCTTTCGCGGTTTTTCCTTCCGCTTGGTTCCGTCCCCATCAGAAGGAGCTGACTTCATGGGGGGCCCGGAGCCTGGGCCGTCAGGGACTCACAAGCACACCTGCCCGGGTGCCCGACAGGCTCTCAGCGCGGCTGCTTCCCGAGGCAGAAAGAAGGGGCACGGGGAGCGGCAGGGCTGTGAGTCTCCTTTGTTCAGATTGTAACAGCCCCAGATCTCATCCGTGTTTCCTAAACATGCATTTTCAAAGTCTCTGATGGCAGCTAAGAGATATTGGGGTAAAAACTAGCTCAAGAATTAGTCTAACAAACTAAATTTTAAGTGCCCCCTCCATTGTCTCTGTAGTGAATTGATATCCGGTGTGCAAAATAAGGGGCCTGCACACTAACCCGAAATCAGGAGGCGCCTTGAACCCGAATCAAGCCAAGCTCGAAGTTCCTTTATGCGTAAGCGCAGTGCGGTCCTGCTCCTCTGGGAGCCGGCAATCTCAAAGTGCCCAGACATGAGCCTGGAGCCCCCTGGAGCCTCGTCCCAGTGCCAGCCCTCCCTTCCCCCACCGTCCAGACCTACCAGGGCCCCTGCGTCCCCCACACCACTCTCCCCAGCTGGACCGGAGCCTCCTGCTTCCAGGCCATTCCCCACAGGGCGTCAGGGATAACCTCTTGGGTCATCCCTCAGATCGCGAGACTTCCTCGCCAGCCAGCCTCCCGCCGTCCCTCCCTTGGAGGCCCCAGGGTCCTGCCCCGGAGCCCGCGCCCCCCCGTCAGCCCAGCCTCCTCCTGCTCAGCCGCGGGCCTCTGCCATCGAACGGTGGCCACCTCAGGACACCTGCATTTGCTGTCCCGTCTGCCCAGAGAGCTGTTCCTGCCAGCAGGACTCGACCTGCTCGTCCCCTCCGAGGGGCCGCCATGGGGCGTGGCCTTGGTGCCGTGTTGCCCTCGCCCGCTCTGGCGTCCTTTGTGGGGACAGCCCGCTGCATCTGTGCCTCGGCGTGCAAGGGGGTAATTCCTTCCTTCTTTCCCTCTGTCTAGTTCACGGCAGGGACAGTGCTGACCCAGCCGCCCCGGGGAACCCAGTGCCTGGCATGTCCCAGGTGCCCGGGAATGTTCGTCCGTCGAAACAGCAGACAGAAGGTCTTCGCAGAGGAACCCAGTCCCCGGCCAAGAGCAACCGCGAGGGTCTGTTCAAACTGTTCAGCGTTTATGTAGAGCTTGTCAGGCGCCAGAGAGAGGTAGGATGGCAGACGGACAGATGGACAGACGTCCCGCAGCTGCTGGCTGGGCAGGTGACTGTCACGGCAGCAGGGCGGGCAGAAGAGACATCACAGACCGCGGCCTCATAGCCTCGAGCAGAGGGCGTCGCTGGGATGCCGAGAAGAGATGCGGCTCCGCGGGGCGGGTGAGGGGCCGTGTCCTGAGTCCCTGCTGCCCCCCGGGAGCCTCTGCGTCATCAGATCTAATGAGATCGACAGTGAAACACCGCCTTGGGATGCATCCGAGGATCGGGTGGCTTTTTTTGACCCACGACACGTGGTAAACGTGAAGCGAGGGCCCAAAGCCGTCGGCCGGGCGTCCAGGGAGTCCTGGCAGCAGACCCGCAGACCCAGGCCTTTCCAGTCCCGTCATCCACACGTTCGCCGAGGGATGTGAGTCCCATCACCGCACTGTCACCCGGGGCGAGCGCCGCCCGCCCACCCTGCCCAACGCCCTCCGACGTGCCAGCGCGCGTCTGAGTGAGCTCGGAATCTGCAAGCGGCAGCCGCAGGCGGAAGCGGTCACCGGACCCCTCCAGCAGCAAGAGTTGCTGCAGCGACGTGTCCCAAATCCCTCCCTCTCTTCCGCTCTCTCTCCCCACACACAGGGCCTGGCACACAGCAGAGGTTCAGTTGAATAGAATCAAATTGACAGGACCTCCAACAAGCTGCCCTTGCCCAGAGCAGAGCCATGAATATGGTGGAGACATCAGACCCTGTCGTACCCACGATGGGAGGTGCATCTGGGGGGTTAGGACAGGACACAGATGGCTTAGAGCATCATGACGTCTCTGGAGGTGCGGAGACCCCTCACATAGGAGTGAACGTTGAATTTTCGTAGCCGCTGGGCTGAGCTAGGATTCCTGGATACAAGTTGGTTCAAGGTAGAACTTTGTCCCCGCGTGTCCAGCAGTGGCGTGGACTCTGCAGGCCGCTCTGGGAGTGCTTGCGCAGTGGCCAGGGGCCTCCTTTCTGTAAAGCTGTGGAGGGACGTGCTGTCTGGGAGGGACGCTGAGCTCCAAGGCCTGGAATTCCATCTGAAATTCCAATGACACATTGAAATAAGGGGACCCCCACCCACCTCCTGGGGTTCCTTCTGCCCCGAGGAGGTCCTGCCATCCAGCCGCCAGGCCGGAGCTTCTTCCCCAGAGAGGAGCCTGGGCAGCGCCTCCGCCAAGGGCAGACCCTCCAATTATTCGCGCCTCTGGATGATTATGAAAAACAGCGTCAGCGCCTGAATTGGCCCCATGCTTTTATTCCAAAATTCCTCTACGTTTTCAGTTTTGAGCTAAGAGTAAAAATAAGCCTTTTGCCTCATGTGGCTACTTCCACTCATTTATATTGTCAAAAGTTATTACTTCTTTCCATTCAAAGAGCCGTTCATCAATTTGCTGAGCAGGGTTTACCATTTCAACGCTGTACGCGCCCTAGGTCTTCATTTGCACCAGCGAGCGATGCTCGGACGCACCCGCAAGCAGGAATTAAAGTACGGGGGTTTGTTTGCGTGTCATTCAGTCCTCTGCATCATTTCCAGACGCGGGTACAAGGAGTGCTTGCTCACCTCCCCGCAGGTCTGGCGAGAAGAGCAGCCGGCGTGCCGGGAGCAGGCGGTCGTGGGGCTGCCCGGGGCGGTGGGCGCCCGTGTGGGTCAGGAGCAAGACCTGCTGCTCCAGCAGGCACCCCGGAGTTTGCGGGATCTTTTCTCCTGGAACTAGGAACAAAGTCCCAACGATAACTGCATCGCTAATTCTGCTTCGGATCCTTTTTTCCTTAATAGAGCTCATTACACAAAGAGAAGTCTCAGTGCCTTTTGTTGTGTTTTGTTTTATTGCGGCAATATTTGCCAAAGATTCAGGCAACCCATTGTTTCAGTCGAGACAATTGGGAGTCAAGGGATGACTGAGGCTTCCCTTGTCTGCACACGGGAGTCTCGGGACGGACGGGCACCCAGACCAGGGTAGTCATCTCCCCAGCCTCCAGGCCGGAGTGGCTATGGATGATCAAACTCGGGCAAGTAGCTCCTTCGCAAGGGGCGGCTCTGTAAGCACAGGTGACTTCCGACCCCGGGGTGAACGTAGAAATGTGCGTAAACTCTTAGAAGCAGCATCCAGCCTTGGTCAACAAGCAAGACTATTTCACGGCCGGTTGGCCAACGGCACGACCTCCACGGGAGCTCACACCGTCCACCCAGTGCGCGTGGCCGGCGTGTGGGTGGGGAGCTCCGTGTGCCGGACTGCCATGTGCGGTACACAGACGTGCGTGCACATAAAGTCCTGTTTGCCAAACTCGCGGTAATTTATGTAATTATACACATAATGTATTTTAACCAAATACACAAAGAAGATCTTTATAATGCCACTTAGGGTCTAGATTTAACTTAAACCACTACTTAGTCTATCTCTCTAATAGGATACTAAAAGGGAATTTTATGACAACATTATCAGTAGCATTTTGCTGATAATTAGAATAACAATAATAATACTGAGATATTTTTTCAGTAATAATGGTGTTATTAATGAGATTTTTATGAAAGACAGACTTCTGTGGTGTAATTATGAAAATTGATCTTTTACATTTTACTTATTCACTGAAATCAGATAAGTGGCTTAACTACATGTATTATTTCTAATAAATATTCAAAAGAATGCATTTAAACAAGGCTCCTCATTCTATTCTTGCTCATATTCCTTGCATTTAAATAAAAGTGTAATTGCTCTGCTTTTTAAACTGCTAGTTTGGATTAGCTGTCTAACCTGTACAGTGTAGCTGTTTGCTGTTTGCATTTTTAATAGCTTTATTACCATTTGGTGAAGCCTTAATTTCTGGCTTCCTTGAAGAGTCCTGCCTGTAAGTCAGCACTACAATTTAACCAGCAATAACCTGTCAAGATAAGATAAAGGCCCACACCAGATGAGACGCAGTATTTTTGTGGGGCTTTCTGTCATTGTTAAAGGCGAGATCCCAGTGTGTCAAAATGTAACCTCTGAAAGTTTTCCAAACTTTGCGGCATAATTTTACAGTTCACATTTTTAATCGATGGCTCCAGAATGCATTATCTTGTTCACCAGGGAAAGCAAATTGGAATCTGCCTCGTTATCATGAATAAACGGGCTCGAGGACGTTGGCAGGAATACACACTTAGGTGTGAGCGCACACCTGGAGCCCATGCTGGTCGGGGCAGGAAGTCTTTGGGTTTTCAGTGATGTGCCTACTTTCTAAGAATCTGAGACTATACAGATGTGAGTACAGGCTTTGTTTTTAAAATTATGTCAAATGTGTACAAGCGGAGAGATTAGGCTAAAAAGACCCCCACCCCCACGCACCCATCGCTGATCTGAGCAGTTGACAATTCATAGACCTGGTTCTGCCCCTTGAAATCCTCACTTCCCACCCTAGCAATCCCCGAGCGCCATATGTGCTAATGTGTAAATATTCATGTGGGATCTTTAAAAAAAACAAGGCACCGATGGGGGCGCCTGGGTGGCTCAGCGGTTGAGCATCTGACTGCTGATTTCGGCTCAGGTCGTGATCTCGGGGTTGTGAGATCAAGCCCCGTGTCAGGCTCCGTGCTGAATGTGGAGCCTGCTTAAGATTCTCTCCCTCGGTACCTCCCCCTGCATCATCTCTCTCTCTCCCTCGCTCTAAAAAGTATAAGAAAATAAAATAAAAAATTTTTTAAAACCCCAGAGGATGATTTTCTAAAAATCGTGATTGCATACATTGTCACACCTAAAAAATCAGCAATAATTCCTGAATGTCATAAAATACCTGGCCAGTGTTTACATTTTCCATCCAGTTGTCTCCTTTAGTGCTAAGTATCTGACTTACGTATGACACAACAGATATGTTTTTTCAGTTTTTCCAGAAGATTCACTTGAGCCAGGAACAAACTCAGGCCGCGGCACTGTGACTGGCCGGAACCCTTCCTGAGTCTTCGGCAGTGGGTGTGTTCCCGTCACCGCCGCCTCTCCTTGCTTTTATCTTGGGATTTATTCGTGGAAGGGGACAGTCGTGGGGCTGTCGTGCTTCCCGTCTGGGGCAGCTTCCCGGGGGCAGCCCCTGGTTTCGTGGGACACGCCCCTCTGGAGCCCCGCGAACTGTAACTTCATCTAGGGTTTCGGTGGGGTTCCCGCCGGGTGGGAGGGCAAGGTCACTGCCCGGGTGGGTCTCTGTCAGGAGGCAGCCACGCCTGGCTGAGCCTCCCTCTTGCCGATGTGAGCGGCTGTTGCCGCTCAGCGTGAGACACTCTCACACAGTAGGGCTGGAACACGGTGCTGTTCTAATTCTGTCACTTCCTCTCCACGTAGTAACAAGCCAGAGCCCTTCTAGGAAGAGACAGTGTCCTCGTACCGTGTCCGGCTGCCCAGCCGCGTCTTCGATTGCGAAGGCGGGTTAAGTACTTGATTTCCTCCCTTTGCTCGCTAGTTTTCAAAATAATGAATTATTCATTAACATCCTCTAGCGGTACCACTCAGTTTTTTTAACATTTTTATGAGGGATTTGTGGACTTACACGTATGTGTTGTGTTTCAGTCCATTGTGGTTACTACCCATGGACGCTCTGATCGTCCGGTCTTCGGTCGGTAGAAGTCCCCACCGGTTGTTAGCTCCCCCACTGTGTGGTGCGATGGCAAGTCCCAGGTCGGCTGCTTCTCCGACAAGCTCCGGTTCTTCTCACCGAGCAGCGGTGTTTCCAGAGCGCGGCGCGGTGCTTGGAGTGGTCCGCATACACACCTGTGCGTAGACTCGGTGTATCTGCTCTTCCTCCGACGTGTATCAGATCAGCCGTCAGTGAAAAACAGTCCAGGCAGTTCCCCCAAATCATCGCTGAACCCACCACGCTGAGCAGGTTGGAGGCAGTCCCTCTGGCAATGGAGTGGAGCCTGGGTGGGGGGACAGCCGCGGAGGAGAGAACTGTGACCAGCCATGGCAGAGGCCCTCCTAGCCTTTTTGGGACAACAAAGAGCCCTGCATCCTTTTTTTAAAACAAAATTTTTAATGGAATGCTTCACCAAGTTGCATGTGATCCTTGTGTGGGGGCCGTGCTGATCTCTGTATCTCCCAAATCCAGGACACGCGCTGCTGAGGCGACCACAAGAGCATCTTAGCTCAGGGCAGGTCTGTGAAATGGGGGTAAGACAGCCCTGGCCCAGGAATCAAACCAGACTGAGGCACAGGCACCCTCCATGGCAGGACAGCCCTGACCGCTGGGTCATTGGGACGGTCGGGGCAGCTGGCTCACCGTTTGTCCTGTGCCCTGTGGGAGGGAACCAGGGGACCACTGTCCTCAGGGGAGAGAGAGCTGCCGTTGTCAGCGGTGATGGGGCCGCGGACAGGACAGGAGTAAAGAAGGCCCTCGGCTCTGTTGGCTCAGGACTGGTGTTGTGGGGACCACTCCTCACACATCTGTGCCCAGATGTGGGGAGGGGAGCTCTGACCAGGGCCCTGACTGGCCCAGCAGACGTTCTCAGGTGACCCAAGGTCACTGGCAGCAAAAGGAGGACACCTACTCTTGCAGACCCCGGTGCGTCCTGAAGGGCACACTTGCTGGGGCAGCTGATGAGGGCGAGAGGTGGGAGAAGCCGATCCAGAGCAGACGATGCAGGAAATAGGGTCAGAACTAGAACCGGACGTTCACGTCATCCACCTTGGCTGAGGGCCCAGCGAAGTGGGGGAGTTAGCACCCGACGCGCACCGTTAGAGCCTCTGAGCCTGCTGTCATAGGCTGCACGCGCCCTTCTTACTTGAACTGCTGGACTGATGGCACACAGTCCGTTTACAGCAGGCTGCTCCACGGGGGTCAGCAAGGACGCTTTCCCCCGAGCTCTGAGACCACCCCCGAAGTCCCGGCTGCTGGGCTGGGCCAGGTTCCTGCAGCCAGCCCCTCCTAGGGTGGCCAGCCGTCATCGAGCGTTGTGGGTGCAGACATGAGGCCACATGTTTGTCAGGTCCTGGGCTTGGAAGGCTCTTTCACCCAAATTGTCTCACGTGATGCATATGTGGCCTCAAGGAGGTGGCCGTGGCCTCAAGGAGGTGGCCGTGGCCACAGGGATGAGATATGACGCAGTGAGAACCACTGTTTCCCTTTTACAGATGAGAAAGACTAAATGCAAAGCAACAGAGTTCACTGCAGGTCCAATCCATGACACAGGGAAAGTTCTAGAAAAGAAGCATCCAGAATCCCAAGGCCGTCTCAGCTCACTACATCACGATGCTTCAGGTGCTCGGTTGAGGCAGCCATGGAGAAGACTGTTGGTACGTGCATGCTACTCCTTCTTCCCTTCCAGGGATGTGGTTCATCCTTGAATCTTACTTTGTCCTCGACATTCTCTTCCTCTAATCCGTTTTGGAGCCAGCTGACATTCATCATGAATATTAATTAATAAACAGTCTCTGAGAGGATGAAATGACAGATACGGAGCATACTACTACAGAAGCTGCCTCTGGAAACAGAGACGTGTTACATGGAGTCGTTCCTATGAAGCCAGGTGTTGGCAAGACAAGCCATTTATAGATCGTTCCCGTGTGGGGTTCCCGTGTGGGGTTCTAAATTATGCCGCGTGAAAGAACACATGGTGTTTCACAATCTCTAAAGAATCCATCTTCAAGTTCCAGCTGGGGGGGCGCCTGGGTGGCTCAGTCGTTAAGCCTCTGCCTTTGGCTCAGGGCGTGATCCTGGCGTTCTGGGATCGAGCCCCACATCAGGCTCCTCTGCTGGGAGCCTGCTTCTTCCTCTCCCACTCCCCCTGCTTGTGTTCCTTCTCTCACTGGCTGTCTCTATCTCTGTCAAACAAATAAATAAAATCTTTAAGACTATGGACTATGAGAAACAAACTGAGGGCTACAGAGGGGAGGGTGGTGGGGGAATGGGATAGGCCGGTGATGGGTAGTAAGGAGGGCACGTATTGCATGGTGCACTGGGTGTTATACACAACTGATGAATCATCGAGCCTTACATCGAAAACCGGGGATGTACTGTATGGTGACTAACATAATATAATAAAAAATCATTATAAAAAAAATAAATAAATAAAAAATAAAAAAAAAAAGAAAAGTTCCAGCTAGGATGCCTCTGAAGAGACAGTGACCCCAGAGCTAGATGGCAAATGCCAAGGTTTCTTCTGCTTATAGAAACTTGGGCAAATCATGCAGCCTGGTCCACGGCCTGATGGCAGCACCTACAGCGGGAATCACAAGGACTGGGTGAGACGGTGTTTGCAGAAGGGCTGGACCACCCCTGGCTCGCACTGAGTGCCCGAGAAACATTGGCTATCGTCGTGATGGGGGGACAGCTCACGGCATTTCAACAGTGCCTAGCGGGCATCCGAGTGGTAACCTGACTGGTTTCCCGTTGAACAGAGACATAGACAGCATCCCCACAGACATCATTTTCCTCAAGCATGAAAGAAGTTCCTGACTCTATTTTGGGCCCCGATTTTTCCTTATTTCCTCTCTGAAGGTGGGATTAACGTGAACACTGGGTAATGCCAGGGCGTGGGAGGAGGTGGGTGCGGAGGGAGCTGGGGCCCTAGGAGGCATGGGGCCGCATCCTGAAAGGAAAGACTCCTGTGGAAAGGAGAGGCTTGTGACAATATCATATTCTTATTCGTTTGTGAGTGACACGATGGGGGAAAAAAGCACGAGCAGGTGTTTTATGTACTAAACATGGTGCATGGGTCAGAAACAAGCCTGAAGGTTGACCAGGATTTCTCTGACGACTTCCTCCCGTGGTGACCAGGGCAGGTTCAGGGGAACCAGACCTGGATCAATGCAAAACTCGAGACAATGAACTTGACAGACTGCCAGATTTCTGTTTTCAGCCAGTTTAGGGTTACTATGATGTCATTATTATGCTTGAAAGACGACAGGTAATAGAATCTGAGGGGGCCGCTCGGGCTCCGCGGGCCACACCTTCCCCCGATGCCAATTTCCCTTGATTACCTGGCCCGACGAGGCTGTTTCCAACAGCTTCTCCCGCACACACGATCATCTGGTCAGCCTACGAGCTTCTCCCTGCAGTCCGCGGTTTCAATGGGTCAAGCATTACATTGGCCCTTTGGCCCCGTCCCCCTGAGAATAGCACGCTTACTACTTTCAATCATTGTCACATTGGTGACAGGGCAGGCGCTAGTAAGCAAGCTTCCTGGCTCTCTCCCTCAGTGTCCAGCCTTTTTAGGATGGTTCTGCATGTTTTTCACCAAACACAGGGGCTGGCATCACGAGGAGTTCTTCTGCTTTGCTTGCTCTCATAATCTGGAACCAAACACTTGTGGGTATTTCACATTCTGTGCAAAGACAATAGAGCGAAGTTCGACAGAGGCTGGATGAATTATTAATTGCACTTTATGGAAAAACACATCTATTAGGAATGTGACTCATCAAGCAGAAAGGTTTCCTGAGATGCGTGGTTTTCGTGATTTGGCTTACAGCTCTGTCACACTCGATCTTGCCAAAAGTCCGACTCTGTAAACCAGATGCTGTCGGACTCCACAGATGGAACGTTGAGGGCTCGGAGAGAATGGCTGTAACTTTCTGCGTAGTCTGGGGTGTGGGGCAACCCCCCAGAAACACAGTGGGAATGGAGGTCTGTACAACTTGACACCACAAACACCTACCCCTGACTTTGACTTCGTTACGTCTTGGAGGAGTTCCTGTGTGGGTTTCTGTGTATTACAAACTCAAAGGAACACTGGGAAGTGTGTGGCTTAACAAAGTGTATCAGCAATACCACCAACTTGGCTTCCATTTTTGCCATATCTGAGGTTAGGACCGTGTCCAAAAAGAAGCCCTTAGGATGCTTCCGTTGGAAGCACCATGGTGGCCGAAAGACATGCAGCTGGGCACTGGGTTGAGCTCATGGACGCTACGCATGACCTTGGACTTCATCCAGATTGCTTTCACTTTACCCCAAGCTGAAAGGAGGTTGCACAAAGGGTATGAGTGAGGGAATGATGTTGGCAGGCAGACAGTGCTCTGTGGTGCCCTCCCCGTGTCTTCTGACACTTGACCACATTCAGGGGTCTTCACAGCCAAGGGCGACTAAGATGCCCGTTACTTCTGGTGAGCCCAAAACCAGAGGTTCGCAGCCTTTCAGACACCCAGCCAGGATGCCTTGTACTGCCCAGTGCATTCGGAACTCTGTTCTTCACCCAGAAGCTAGACAAGGAGGAGGCTTCCAAGCCCTTGCTTCACACGGGGAGTCACCCCTCTGCAGCTGCACTGAGGTCTGGAAGCTCTTCTCTGGTGCCCCTGCAGGGTCTCCTGGGGGCAGCGGTGACCCAGCCCACCCGGGGAGCACAGTGGTGGTGACAGAGGTACATCGGCGTGTGAACCGATGGTGTTGACATCTCTAGATCAGTCCTAAAGGCCCCCGACAAACCCCCAGCAACAGCTATCAGTAATCTGAGGAGGCTGGCACAAAAGAATTCCATCGTGACTAGTCTGTCACCGGTGCCATGGCTGAATCGTGCTCCCCCAACCCAGGTCCATATGTTGAAGCCCAAACTCCCGAAGTGATGTGGTATTCGGGCGGTAATTAGGGTTAGATGAGGTCATGAGGATGGGGCCTCATGATGGGGTTAGTGTCCTCCTAAGAAAAGAGACCAGAGCGCTCGCACACTCTGTCTGTCTGTCTCCCCTTCTCTCTTTCCCTCCTTCTCTACCACATGAGGACACAGCTATTTACAAATAAGGACGTGGGCTTGCACCGGGGTCCGAATGGACCAGAACCTTGGTCCTGGACTTCCCAGCCTCTGGGACTGTAATAAATAAATTCCTGTTGCTTAAGCCGCCCAGTAGATGGTATTTTGTTATGGAAACTACTAGCTGGTCCAAGGGGGGCGGGATTGACGTTTCTATATATGAGACATAGCCGTGTTTACACAGTCACATGGAAAGACAAAAAAATGAATTCTGTTTTGGAACAATTTAGCTATTTTTTGTACAGACCCGTTTCCACATGAAACGACAGAAAGTCCTACAAGTTGTTATTGTAGCATATTTTCTGCAGTGGAATATTAACATGAAGTATGAGAAGTGGGAGAGTTTATGCCAAAATGAGGTTATTAATAAGAACAATACTCTGCAGCTGCGTGGTGCTTTTTATCCAGGAAGAGGTTTACAAAACCGAACCTGCAGGCAACAAATATTCATGACTTCCACCTGCACTTGAAAGATGAACAAGAAATCAGCCGCAGAGATACCAAACAGAAGAAGCAGCTTCTGCAAGGTCACACGTCAAGGTCATGGAAGAGCCAAGAATAAGACTCAAGTGCCTGCCTCCCCGCCGCCGACACCGCCTTGTCCACCTGCCTTCCGAGAGCCGGCTCAATGGCACTTAGGGAACAAAGGTGAAGTCCTTCAGCTCCAGCATTTTGCCGTAAGTGCTGCTGGTTCTAACATTCCTCAGAACCATTTCCACGTGTTGTTCTGTCCTGTGGGCAATGTGGTCTCATCCACACTCGCTCACGACTAGAGAAGGCAGGAGTACGGGTGGAGTGCGCCGCGTGCCAAGCGCCAGGGCATCGATTCGCCTGGACGACGCCCCCAGTGGGGATGGCGTTAGCAACCCCGCTTACCCAGCCAGGTCCCGGCAGGTGAAATAATCTGCCCAGCATTTCATGCTCAGGATTCTCTTTTTGATCCAGACGATGAACAAACAACACATTTTAAAGCAAATGACGTAGATTCCACCATGACATTGAGTGGTAAGTCCAGTTATGCGGCCAACAGCGAAAATCTGAACTTCTTGGGTTCAATCGTGTCTCGCAAAAAGACAGGTAGAAGTCCTCAACCACAGTAGCTCAATCAGAATGCAACCTGATTTGGAAAGGGGGTCACTGCAGACGTAATTCATTCAGATGAGGTCATAGCGGAGTAGGGTGGGCCCTCATCCAGCGTGGCTGGTGTGTTTGTCAAGGAGACACACAGGGTCAGAGGGCAGCACGGCATCCGCAGGCCAGGGAAGGCCAGGGACTGGCGGCTCTGGAAGAGGCAGGAAGGATCCTCCCCGGGAACTTCTGGACAGAGCACAGCCCTGCTGACATGGTGGGGTCTCGCACACCAGCCTGGGACCCTGAAAGAATAAACCTCTGTGTTCTCAGCACCAGTTTGGTGCTTAGTTCTAGTAGGCCTCGGAAACTAATACACTGGGGCTCAGTGATGTGGGTTATAAAGTTCTAGGATTAATATTAGTATAGCTTCACACAGATGAGAGACATGAAGTTCAAAAGAACGTCCACATACGTCGCAGGGAACGTGGGATACATAAGTCTTCAAGAGTGGAGTGAAAACCAGAAGGCAGTCTTCTCACCTGGTCTCCGATCTTCATTGTCACATGGCTTGTGGGACAGTGGGCTGGAGCTGCTGATGCAGAAGCCAGCACACATGAGCTGTCTCCCCTCAAGTGAGGTTTGCACACCCTAGAACCAGAGTCAGTCTAAGCTGACATGGCCAATGTGGCCGAATCTGTCCCTTGAGGGCCGGCCCTCCTCCACCTCATACTCCCTGAGTCTTCCGGACACACAGCATGTTGGAGCCGGATGGAACCAGGGTCCCGGCTGGATGAGAACGCGGTGTCTGATGCCCTCAGCCACCTGGGGCGCTCCTGACACCTGCCCCACCTCCTCCCAACTTACTTGAACATTATTTTCGATGTCTTGTTGATTATTTTCTGATTCTGAAAGCCACACAAATTCACCAAAAATAGTCAAGCATTTCACAATTATAGAACGCAGAACGTGGATGTTCCCTCGCGCCCTCTCCCACAGATAACTGTAAGTAAGAGTTGAGTGAAATGCTGTGGGTACCTGCTGACATACTTGCGGTTGTACGTTAAGTGATAAAATCATCAAGAGGAGAACATGGAATCCAAAGGATGGCAGGACTGGGGGGAACTGTGCTGTTAAAATCCCTCACTTTCCTGTACCCTGCCCATGATGTTTAGACTCCTGAAGGATGGGATCCTCGGAGTGTTTCAGCCAAATGTCTGCTCCCAGGCTGAGCGTTTACCCTGAGTCTCTGTCTCTTTGATGTGCTGGGTTAAAACTATGCAGAGAAAAATACAAACCCCTAATCGTAGCCTCATCTGACTCTGCGGGCAAGGTCCTTTTTCCCACTCTTTGGTGCCCCATCCTGGCTTCTTGGGCACAGGGCCCATGAGAAGTCCACGTGCCCAGGCTCCTTCCAAAGCCAATGCTCAAGAAGGACGCCCAAGTCTGGAAGCCACTCGCTCTTTCTCCAGGATTGCTCCTGGCAATGTTTCCCTGTGGAGTCTGTATACATTCGGGGATGACCAAGTTACTCTACTGAGTTAAAGTCCGTGATGCATTTATTGATTCCACAAGCATTTATTAGGGACTGAATACGTGCAGAGTCTGGAGCACAGACTAAGGCAGACAGAGCTCCTCCCTCTCGACTCCTGGAGGTCAGGCAGAGACGAAAGACGCTGAGCAGAAGCACGGAGCCTGGGATGAAAGATCAACAGGGACTGGCATGAGCTGAACATCTATGTCTTCCACCCAAAATTCACATGTTGAAGCCCTAACCCCCAATGTGATGGGAGTGGGAGTGGGTCTGCTGATTATGTTGAGACAGGTTCCAGAGCGTGAGGCCCGCATGATGGAAGCAGTGCCCTTATAAGAAGAAGAGACCAGAGAAGCTCCCCCACACACACCCACGCTCACACCAAGAAAGGCCCAGTGAGGACACAGCAAGGAAGGCGTGTCTACAAGCCGGGAAGAAAGCCCTCGCCAAGAACCAAACATGCCAGGACGTGGGATTTGGTGATATTTGGAGATGAGGGAATCTCCCGTGCACCTTTCAAATCACATGCACAATCAAGGGTCACTGTCATGAAGGGGATCTAGGACCTCCCGTAGGATTTGAGTCTTTAGCTTTTGTGGAGAAATGAGTGAGGGAGAAGAGTGGATGATGAATGCACTTTTGATTGCCAGGGAACAGAATTCAGTGTCTTACACGTTTTTACTTTGGGTCTTATGCCATTCATTCTAACCAACAGAATGCAAAAGCTCTGTCAGAAACCTCGACAAGAGCCTGAGCCCTTGGGAGATACTGCCAATCCGTTCTGTGATTCTGGGCAAGAGCCACAGCCTGTTTCCAAATATGTCTTGAGACCAATGGCCGCTACTGTCGTGGAAAATACAATAAGGCAGTTAGCTGAGGTGTCTCTTCTCTAAATAGGGACTCCCATGTCCAGACATGCACAGAGTTCCCTAGCTTCTACATTCTCATGCAGATGTGGGTTCTTTCAAATGTTTTCAATGCACGGGGTACATGACTTAGGACTTAGGAAAGCTAAGGAGTCCACTTTTTAGAAATTTCAATGGTGCCATTAGAAAACTCTCCTCCTTTGATAGAGAAAGCACCCAGATGTAGACTTGCAGCCCCTGGGGATCACTCGCTCTGGGAAGGACCATGAAAAGGACCCTAGAACCTTACTTCTCAGAACAGTTACTCTGTGCACAAATATTACAACTATGTTGATTAAAGAAATGTTAGCAATTACCTTTGTTAGATAAGTGGATGCTTTTTGTAAGAAAATTTAGTCCACAAAAATTCAAACTTTTAATGTCTGAAGTCATGCTGAGGTTGCAAGAGAGAAAAAACCCATTCTAAGCTTGCCTAGATAAAAAAAAAAAAGAAAAAGAAAAGAAACAAAACAAATTAATTGGTTCACCTAAAATGAACACTCATAGGTAGGACTGGTTTCCAGCATGAGCATTTCAAGAGTCAAACAATATAATCAGGAGTTGAATTCTTTTTGCTCTGACTTCTGCTATGTTGGCTTTGGTCTTAATCTTCACACGCTAACAAGATGGAGTCACTGGTTCCTCGTGGGTTCCTGCTCTAATGGCAAACGCGTTCTCTCATCCAGGAGTCACACTCAGAAGCCTCTGCATCTCTGCCTGTGGCTGAGCAAGGGGCTCACCGTGCACGGACCCAGTGGGGGTGGAAACTGCATTGCTCTCCCTGGTGGGGACTGGGCCTGGAGGTGGGAAGGGAATCCTGCCCTGGGACCACGTGGACTGAGAACAGATGATTTCACAGAGCTTTCACTGCCGAAGGTATGGTTACTGGAGGAGGGCAACGAAGCTGCAGAACAAAGAGAGAGCTCCACTACACTTTCCAAACAGAGAAATTATGGGGTTACTATTCACACTACAGAGGAGCCTTCACTTAACAAAAGGGTACTTTACAGAAGGATTCACTGAAGGTTTCCTTTGAGCCGTTGTCTCCAAAGGCAGCTAATCCCTTGTTTAGTGATCATTAATGCTTCAGTAGAAAAGCTGAAGGAAGAAAACCTTACAGCTAAAATGTAAGAGCCACTGTCAATTGAGAATCAATCAAGAAAGAAATAAAACAAATTTGAAATGGTAGGTTAGTCAACTGGAAAATGGGATTTAATTTACATAAAACTCACAAACACGTCTAGGCAGGAAGCAAGGTCACGTCGATTGAGGGAAAATTGCACATATTTAGGAATACAGTTAGTGATGGTCCTAATTCTCCTAAGGAAGCAGAATCATTCTGTAGGATCTAGATGTCCATACATAAGGCAGTGGTTAGAGAGAGCCCCACATAGCACCAGTCCTTAACCTTGAGAAATTCAGCCAAGTAATTGACCACTTATAGTATGGGCTACCTTGTTGTTGGGGTCACCTATTAATGTTAGAGCTGTCTGGGGTAACTGAGAAGCCCAAGATAGTTCTTGGGGTTGGTTCTTGTATTGACTGTTACAATCTAAATTAAGAATGCAAGTGAGATTTACATTTCAAGAAGTTCTAATTACTTATTGGCCGTTGAATGCATGTTGAAAATGAATGCGTTGGAATCTCTCATTAAGTCACATAGGTCAATGTTCATTTGTTTTGTGATATTTTAGTTCCATTGTAATGGAATCACGTTACTTTATTATTTTATTTATTTTTACTGTTATTTCTATTTAGTTGCTACATTCTTTGGCAATTCAGGTTAATGGCTCATCTTCATCAACTGTGACTTTTATTATTACATAATGCCTGCTTTCGTCTGGTTTAGAGCCATTAGTCCTATATTCTTCATTATGTGTTATTAATATTGCCACGTCTTTCTGTTTGCATGTGTTTATATTGTGTGCATGTTCCTTATTGTCAAATTTTCCTTACCACTTTGCTAGAAAGATTTTTTGGAAACAACATATAGCTGCGTTTAAAAAAAACCCACAGTCTAACAACCTGATTTTAAGAGCAATTTATCTCATTCACATTTAGTGTAAAACAGATATTTTATTCTTTTATCTTATGTCATGATCATTATTGGTTAAACTTTACTCTGCTTTCTTCATTTTAGAGGTTCGATTTAGTTGACATTCATTCCCATTTTTCCTTCTGTTAATTTTGCGTTTCTGCACTTTTCATTCAGCTACAGATTATGCATCCTTTCCTCATTCTCATAATTCACACACACTTTCAACTGTTGGATGACAACCGGAAACCAAAGTAATGGATTCCTTAACTTTCCCTTTTACACAAAGCAGATGGGATAAAACAGTTGTACTCTAATCTGTTCCCTCCCGTAACTCTTCATTTTTGCTAAGGTAGTTTAGCATTTTACGGCAAGAATGTTAATTGTTTTCCTTGGAGCATGTCTTTTCTCTCTTAATGCAATAGTGCACCATTTATTACAAATGTTCAATCTTTATTATTGTTATTTATTATTGGAGCCGACTCCAAGGGGGTACAAAGTTCATTGCTTCCCAGTATTTCTCTCATTTACCTTCTTTTTTCCTGAAGTTGGCAACCAGTGGAAGGTTGACACTCAAGTTTGTTTCAAAATCCATTCACATGGATCTTTCCAAAGCACTCATTTGCACTATCCCATTATCATCATCATGACTTGGTGAATTAGGGAAGTAGATATTATTATCCCCCTTTTACTAGTGAGAAAAAAATGATATACAATCATGTTTTATATCCCCCACCCCACTTTCCTAATGCTCTGCCTCCCTAAGATGCCAAAAGGATTCTCTGGAACTGTTCATATGTCAAGGATAAACGCCAGTAAATCAACAAAAGCTTTTTAAGTAAATGAGGCCACTGCCCCAATAGGATAATTGAAATGCAGCAATCGACGTTAGTGAAACTTACATAAAAGAAACAAAATAAAATATTAATTTTCTTCAAAAATCACTTATCTCTTTGTATCACAGTTTTTATTGACTCTTTAGAGCAGAGATGTTTTATCTGGACTTGGTGTATCTTTACATTGGTAATTGCCAGAGAGCAAATACGGCAGGGCAGGATGGGGTGGGCAGGGTGGGGGAGGGGAGCAGTGTGGTCGGATGATAAAGAGGTCTGTTGGGGTTCCTTTCCCTTGGTCCTTCATTTGGCTCCAAAATGTAGCTGCGTGCTGTGATTTCATCCATCTGTCTGTCGTTCCATTTAGTAGACATTTCTGGACCAGGCTGGGAGTTGAAATTCTGGGATGCATGAGCCCATCCTTGACACTGAGAAGCTCACAGCCTGATGGGGAAGACAGACAAGAAAACTGAAAATCACAAAATGATGCAGTGTGTGCTATTTCCAACGGGAGCTGCTGTTTGCAGTCTCCATCACCCAAGACAGGCTCACCTCCTTTTAGCTCTCCTGAGATGCAGACAATGCCCCACCCCTGACATCAGTGTCAGGCAGGGCCTGAGCTCAGCTCTGCTGTCCTGCTCTGGAGTCCAGCCTCCACAGCCGATGCCTCGATGCCTCGGGATCTTTGTCTAGGCCTGTCCTGCATACCAGCCTTACAGGAAGGTTCTTGAACAGAGGATGCAAATTCAGGTCAAAGATTAATGGAGGAGAATTACGTTAGGCTTAATCCACACCGTCATCCCTGGAGGTGGGGGGGAGGTGAGGAGAATGCAGGTGCTGTGCTGGCCACATGTCCCTGCACCCCCATCATGGTCTCCAGTGTCTCCATGGTCTCTCCGAGGTACTCTCAAAAGAACCCATCAGCCCTGATGTACCCCCACTCCTTCGATGACTCAGAGCCCACCCTGGGACCTGGGGGGTTTTGTCCTTACACACACAGCAAATAGTCAAAGCATTGCAATCCCACTTGTTCTTTGCCTGTTGCTGCTGCTGTGCCGTCATAGTCAAGGGGACAGTGGGGAGCATTATCACACAGCCCCTAGCTGTAAGCAGCTCATGCGCCCTGACGTCCCCGTGTCTGCTGACTCACTGGGCAGTCTTGCTGGCACTTTCCCCAGCAAGCCCTGCAGCCCCACCGGGAAGTGTTCACTGAACACTTACCGTGTGCTCAGAGCCGTGTCTACGCGCAGCGTCGTTTCCAGGGCCTTGCTCTCCTTCTCCAAGATCAGAACCCGCCACCTACATCTTCATCAGACCAATCGAGAGAATAAATGCCAGGTCCCATGTATTCAGCCTTTTTAAAAGACAAATCCCTCTGGTGTCTGCTCAGCTCTGAGTCCCCAGGCAGTCAGAGGCGGGTCACAGTTTGCTGGCACATTCTAGGATCGCTCCCTACTCACTTCTATTTTTTTAAAAATTCATTTCTTGGATTCCCAGAGATCCAGGTAATCAGAGCGAACATTTCAAAACTCAGTAAAGGCAGCTTCCTAAGCAATGAGAGAGCTGACACTTTTGGTCGCTCTGAAAAATCAAGGCGGTTTCTACCCATCATAACTTCGTTTGTCTTTGCACAAAACAGTCTCATTATTTTTGAAACGTCCAATTTGGAGGTGATTTGGCTCTGTGAGCTATGCAAGCATCATCCCCTTGTGACTTCAAGGCTGGAGATTCGATCGTTCGCTGCAGGGCCATCACTGGAAACTGGCTCACCTGCGCGAGGCGCCTCCTTCCCGCCAAGCCGCCGGAATATTAATTCCTACCGCGGACATGGTGAGAGGTCGGTGACTTTTCACCTTTAAAAAAGGAGTTTCCATGGTAACAAAAACACGATGGATGATTCGCAGTTAAAAACAAAGCAAAAACAAAACAAGCCTGAAGTCCAGGCCGTCCTGGGACTCGGCCACGAAGATTCACTACGCCCCCAACCGTGGCTGGCTGGCGGCGCGGAGCGCTGGGGACCCCGCGGCCGGCAGGCCCTGGGCGCCTGCCATTCGGCCTTGTGGAGAACACTCGGAATTGTGTCTTGCACTCGATGGCACGCCCCTTGCACATCAAGTACGAAGGGCAGCGTCGCTGGCTGATGGCAGATGGGGAAACATCGTGGTACGAAGCCCACGGACCCTGGAAGCAGCCCCGTTGGGTAGGGAAATACGTGGACTCAGAAACCCCCGTACTTCGGGGTTGCTTTTGTTTGTGCGGTTTAATCACACGGGTAGGGCCACGCGAGCACACAATTCACAGATTCCTGTTTCTCGCCGAGGAGGGAGAAAGTGATCTATTTGCAGGAGTTATATATTTTTTTCAGGCACTTTACGGAGACACCCCAGCCCCCTCGGTTGCTGACTGTAAAATAAGAAAACTATTACCCAGCTGGGGTAACAATGGGCTCCCACAGGGCCTTTCTGCTCTGCCTGCAGCTGCAGCGAAAGTGGAAGCTCAGCAGCAGGGTAACATTCTTTCCTTGCAGCCTGTTTCTATGGGCGAGGAGCCCTCCCACTGATCCCATGTATTTTCTATGCAAAACTGCAGAAGAAGTGACATTTTAAAAGTTTTGACCTTTGTTTTTTTTTTTTGCATGAACCGAGGCATACATTTTTTAAACCTTCTGACAGGGTGTCTGTTAGAAACAGCAATAGCCATTACTGTAATAATAAAATGTTTCAAAATTTGAAAATTCTATATTGAATATAATGCACAGATAACCTTTGTCTGGAAAATGATAGTGATGTGGGGCTTGGAACCACTTCTTTATTGTTCCAGGAAAACAGATTATGACAGATTTCAGGCATATTTGGGAAACAATTCCACTGGACACGATGTTTTCATTTGCTCAATTAAGACTTTCATGTTTTTTTCCCAAAAAAAGGATTTGGAAGAGTTTTGCGTTTATACTCGGAGGTGTTTCCACTTAATGTTAATCGTCATGGTATTTGTTCAGAAAACTGTTCTTTGCATAACAAAAATATTATAAAAAATTCAGTTTTGTATATCAGTACATTCAGGTTTTCTTTTCCTTTGAGAAAAGTTTAATTCTTATTTGAATCTAAAACTTCTCTACTGAAAAAAAAAAAAGGAACACAAAATAACTGAGAGACCAAATGTCAAAGAGAACTTTCTTTAAAAGACCTTCCAATTAGTAAGGGACATGAATGGGGAAAAGAGCTCAGCTACAAAGATATAAAGAAAGAAAATTAGGGCAAATGAGATGTTGAATTATTTGCAACAAAAGGTGGGTGAACGGGGATGGATGAGGAAATCCCACATTCTCCAGTTAAAGGATTATGCTGCTTTCGGACCTCAGCCCAGCCCTCGCCTTGCCGCTCCACCGGCCACCGGGCTGGACGCTCTTCCCTAATCTGATTTGAACTTTCATGTTTAAGGCTAGAAGATTTTCAGGGATAAATGGGAGTTTGTCTTTTCTAAGATGTTTCGGAATAAGTACTGGCCCCTCCCTGGCTCCTCCGAAGCAGAGAGCAAGTGACCACAGCTCCGGAAAGCAGGGCCGCATTCTGAACGGGGGTCGAAGCTCCAGGAAACCGCTCTGAGTTTGAAGTCTGTGTCCCCCTTTCCCTCTTGCTCCGGGCTGACCTCTTCACTTTAGTCTCTGCCCCTTGAAAACAGAGAAGCAATCATCACCACCAGACGGTTGGTCCCTGGCTAACAAGGGAATCACTGTGAATTGCTAATTTGATTTCTACCGTGAACTTTTAGACAAGAGTGCTGTCTCCAAATCACAAACTTGTTAAAATCCTGCAGGTATAACTAGAGTGGGTTTAATTCAGAAAATTCAGATTGTTTCAATAGCACCACACTACCTGTCAACTCAGACTCACTCAAGGAAAAGACATCCGTTGAGTCGGGGTACTATGAGCTTATTAAAATTTTGCATCATATATGAGAAAAAAATCTTTTTATGCCGTTATAAAGAGAAGTACTTTAGAATTACACTGACATTTTCTTAACCCGTTGGTACTATTTAGAAGTTTAAATAATGGAATTTTAGAGCTAGGAATATTAAACTCACCTAATCCAAACCTGAAGAAACTGGAGCTCAGGGAGGTTAAGTGACTTACCCAAGGTCACAGAGCTACCAGCAAGAGCTGGGCTCCTTTTCCCTAGCCCATGCTGGGAGCGCCCCCTCCCCT
Source organism: Ursus maritimus (assembly GCF_017311325.1). Taxonomy (NCBI): domain Eukaryota; kingdom Metazoa; phylum Chordata; class Mammalia; order Carnivora; family Ursidae; genus Ursus; species Ursus maritimus. Next base: position 78,241,023 of record NW_024423344.1, read on the forward strand.
CTCTCCTCCCTTCTTTCCCTCCCCTTCCCCCACACCCCTCCTTATTATTTTGCTAAAACTTAAGCAAGGCAGCTGCTTTAATGCCGAGCTGCCCCAAAGACCCTCCCCTTATGCCCACTGCCTGAGCTCTCGCCAGCGTGGCCCCACCGGTCTTGGTGGCATCGACTGGGGTACATCTTCCTTCTAAGAGCACACCTGCAGATAATACCTGTTAGAACAGATCTCCCTGAAAGGCAGGGCGGAGGGACACTGCAAGGTGTGAAAGGTTTGGGGCCACCTCCTGAAGACCTGGTCCTGAGACAAGGATGGGTCACGTAGCCGGACCCCAGGAGCCCACCCCTGCAAGTTCTCTCCTCCAGCTATTAAGACAAATTTGAACTGTATGACTTTGTGAATTGCAGAGTCTCTCCTGTCAATACAGGGATGAAAAAGGACACCAACGAGGATGAATAGCCCATTTAGTCTCTGCCTTGTTTACAAGGGACACCTGGCTCCGGCAGACTCGGTGACGTGGGTCACCTGCCCGACGGGGCCAGGGTCCCACGGGTTTGGGCGGCAGAGGTCTGAGCTTACCCACACCACGGAGGTGGCAGGTGGGATGGTGTGAGGTACCCACCGCTGACAGTGGAGAGCAGCCCGAAGTTCTGGTCGGGACGGGAAGGACAAGACCGAGCAGTGGAAGTACAGATAGCATGGGGGGAATGACCTTTCAGACCAAACCAGGACGGAAGCCCGTCCCAGTCAGCACGCTGCTGTGATGATTACTTAACACACCTGCAGGGGTGGACCACTTAGCAGAGCGATGGAAATGCAGCGGGGGAACAATTAGGGGGTCCGGGTGATCCCACAGGGAGATTCTCAGGGGGGCGGAGGCCATTACACCCACAGAGGATGGGGCAGGTGTGACGAACTCACCTTGTACCGGGAAGGAAGTGCCTGCCATTTGGAGACTTAAGAATACACGAAAAGTGTATGGTTCTGACTCACTAAGAAAAATGAGATGCCAAATATTTTATCAGGGAATTATTTCAAAAGCTATATGTGACTGGAGAGTGATTGTGAATCCTGACTACACACTGGAAAAGTCAGCTCTGTCTTGGATGGTTCGTTCATCCTTTTTTTTTTTTTTTAAGATTTTATTTATGTATTTGGGGTGGGGGAGAGGAGGGGGAGGGGCAGAAAGGGAGGGAGAAACAGACTCCCCGCTGAGCAGGGAAGCCAACAGACAGACAGACAGCGGGCTCCATCCCAGGACCCTGAGATCAGGACCTGAGCAGAAGGCACTTAACCCACTGAGCCCCCCAGACACCCTCATTTACCCTTTAAAGCAACATTGTTTTTAGTAAACTCTTTCTTTCCTCCATTTGTTCTGGGCTGGCTTTTCAGAGCCTACTGGTACGTATAGACCTGGCCAAGGTCAGACTGGGCACCATTTCAACCAAAGCTAAACAAGAGCCTCATCTCGGGCTGTGGGACAGTTTAGGAAGCAGGATGGAGGCAGGTCCCACACCAGGGTCCCCGGCACCCGTCTCACCTGAGCGGCCCTGGGAGCGTTGCTGGTCCCTGAGGGTGGGGTTTGCCTCCACGACTTCCAAGCCAGGCGTTCCAACATCAAAACAAGCCAGGTAAGCCCAGAGCGGATAGGGAGAGCCATGCACCCTTTTCTTTTCTCGCGACTGGAGAAATCTCTGCCAGATTTTGGGAAAAGTTCTGAGGGTTCAAAACAAATCCCAACCACCAGAGATGTAATCCGTATTAAACCCTGATTTTTCTTTTCTGTATGTGTTCTACTAAGCCCCAGTTACTGCCTGTAAAACGGCGTAATCCTAGTGTAGTCACCCCGGTTGGGGACTCTCCCGATACAGCCCGAGCACACCTAACACGGGAGAGCACACGAGAGCGTTTATTATGAAAAACGTCCACACAGGAAAACACCGAGTACGACAGCGGCTTCAGAGGAGCCACAGACCCTTGGGAGACAGGACACCCACACGTGCTCTCGCAGCGCGCCGGCTTTTCAGAAGAACCTCGGCGCCGCTGGTCGCGACCTCCCCTGGCCCAAGAACGGCATTTACAGAAGGCGCTCAGCTACAACCATTTTCCGAAAGCGTCCGGGGGAAAGCCCAGCGCGGCAGACCTGGCCCAGGACGGCATCGAGCGTCAAGGGTCTTTTATGCTCGAGCCGCCGTGCACACCGTGGCTCGACCTGGTCTGTCAGTCGTTCCCCTGCGCCCTCCGCCTGCGGCTGCGGGACACGAAGTGCGGGCGCACCTGTGCAGGGCGGGGGGGGGGGAGGGTTACAGTAATTCGTCACGCGTGCG
>NW_024423344.1:78243353-78276899 GCF_017311325.1 Ursus maritimus
GGGCGGGGGGGGGGGAGGGTTACAGTAATTCGTCACGCGTGCGCCAAGATGGGAAACTTAACGCCAACTGCACTCGACAATTTAGCTTGAGGATGATCGTTGTGCGATGTCATGTGAAAAGCTGCAAATGGGTAAGTGGTCCTGTAATTAGGTTTCATGTCTGTAGCTCACTCGGCAGAAGAAGGTCCTGGAGGGTTAGGGACGTAGACCGAAGGCGGCTACAAAGTCTGGTGGACACGCACACGACACTCTGGGTCGAGATGAGCGAGGAAAGCCTCTGCTTTCTCCGCAGGCGCATCTCTTGCCTGGGCCCCGCTGCCCTTCTTCCCGTCTTCCCCGAAGTCGGGCTGTTGAGGTCAAACTTGGTTTTTATTCGTGCATCTCCCCCAGTGCAGGGCTCTCCTCGGGGCGGTGAGGAGGTGGCCTGGTACCGTGACCTCGCCTGTCTTCCCTCCAGCCCAGCGGGGCCCGTTTGGGTGCGGAGCCTGGGGCTGGGGCAATCACCCCACAGGCCACCGTGCACGTGGAGGGGCGGGTCTGGCCGGAGGGCCACAGCGGCCTGTGTGTCTTCAGCCGCACTGGGGTCCCGGCCTTGCGTCGTGCAGACCAGCACAACGTTGCTTTAACAACGGGGCAGGTGCCATTGTACGCATCAGAACCACACACAAAATAAGATCTTTAAAAAATCGGGGAGCCTGGCTGGCTCAGTTGGAAGACCACATGACTCTTGATCTCGGGGTCGTGAGTTTGAGTCCCACGTCGGGTGTGGAGATTACTGAAAAAATAAATAAGACTGGACAAGGTCTATCTTGCTATTAAAAAGAAATCCACCTAAAGGACAGCTGTCCTCTTCGGAGCCCCTCGGATCTGGAAGACACGGAAGTACTCCTACTCCATAACTAACATGTGCAAAGTTCATCCAAAGTTCGTTGAGGAAAAACATCTCCTTTAGTTGCCGTGCAAAGTGGGAACTGTTTGTATAATTATTTAAAATTAGTCCTCGAAGAAGATCTATTGACTGAAAGAACATTTACCGCGTGTCTCTAAAACTTGGGCTTTCTCTGGCGTGAATATACGTCCCCTCTTCCTTGCTGCTCCCCGTGTAAATGAGAATATTAAAATGCCCCCCAGAACCCGCCCCCAAAAGGCTCTGCGTGTTCACGTGTTAGAGACTTGCCTTCTCTCAGTAAACAGCAAAAGGTCGGGGCTCCGTCTGCTCATTTACATGACCCTCCTCTATCCTCGCGAATTGACTTAACAACCAGCTGGTCGATGAACTAAGATGTATTGAGGGACCGAATCCGGAGGCTTTGCTGGGTCCCCGGAGCACAGCTGCGAACAAAACAAAGGTCCAGTCCGACTCGTCGTTACCTGTCTGCATAGCTTCTTGGTGAGAACTAGTGGTCTGAGCAGAAGCTCATTCTTCGTTTTCCTCCTGTCCGTTCGTACTTCCCTCTCGGGACCGCACGCTTGCTGGGAAAGTTGTCCCAGCAAAGTAGTTAAATTCTATTATCCCAAACGTACAAGGTATTAACTTAAAAGTAGGTGCCACCTTGAATAGTATTGACCCAAGTTATTAGTTGACTCCATATAACCTTTTTGGTTTGCCACAGTCATAATGTTTGAGGGGCTGGGATTCGGAAAGTGAGCCCCCGGCCGGAGGAAGCACCCTGCTCCGAGCGGCCGCGGCTCCTCTGCGAGCCCAGCGGCTAGACAGCGCCCGAGAAATGCCCACCTTGCCCATCGAACCGCTTCCGGACAACGAGGCGGGTAAGAAGGGAGTGAGGAGGCTGGCAGGGCGGCATCAGTCTCCCCGCGAGAGGCAGCCTTGGCAGAGGCCGACCAGGAGAAGAGCCCGGAGCAGAGAAACTGCAGGCGGGAAGGCAGGGGTGCCCCGAGAAGGAGGGCCCGTGCAGGGCCTTGCTTCAGGCACTGGCCAGCCTCTGCACAGGCCCCCGGTGGTGGGAGCTGCCATCAGCCCTCACGCCGCCCCCAGCGGGAACACCCCAGCCCCGACCTGCAGTACTGTGGGCGAAGCTCCGTGGATCACGAGGGCGAGCCCACCCAACCTTGGGAAGCAGTGTGCTGTTCCTCGTCTTTATCTTCATTCTGCTGTGTTTTATGGTCATCTCTTCAGCTTCTCAGGCATTCTCTGAAGGGATTTTGTACCTGAGAGCATGGGGGGCGCGAGGCAGGCGGGGGGCCGTCCCACCGTGGGCCAGCAGGTGCGACTCGGCACCTGTGCCCGTCCCTGTGTCTGTTACCACTTCACCAGCAGACACCCAACGAGAGCACCCCAACCTCCCGTGTGCAGCTCTTGTCTTGAGCTCCTCTGTTTCCCACGGCGCGTCAGTAAGAAGGAAGAAGACCCCGTGATCCTGGACTTCAGATGACTTTGAAGCATAAAGGAGAGGAATTTGGGGAAACCTGCTAACCACGCAGTGTCGACAGCGGCCAGAGGCAGTCACGCGTCTTCAGCAGCGGCTCGGCCCTCTGGCCGTGTGTCTGTGCTCGGACGTTAGCCTCGCCAGGGCGACGCTGTGCGGGTGAGGACGGGTTGGAGGTCAGGAAAGGGAAGGGGCAGAGACACAGTGCTCTCCCGGCTCCTCAGGGCTGCTCCCCAAAACCACTGGAGTGACTGTGTGCTCAGACTCCACCCATCATTATTCAATCCGGAGAAGCACGATTCACGGGGCCTCCTACACGTGGGAAGCACGGTCTCCACTTGTGGGCCCGGATTCGTCAGATGGGCTGCTTTCCTTCCGGGAGGTTCTGAGCCAGAGATGCAGACTACAGGCCATCAGTTCTGACTTCGGCAGGGGAGATCCAGGAAGTCTTTCTGCAAAAGCAGCATCTGAGCTGAGCCCGGGAGGACACTAGGAATGTCGGAGGAGGGGCAGCTGGGAGGCCGTTCTGCCAGGTGGAAGGAGCAGTGTGAGCAAGGCCATGTGGCCTGGGGGGGCATAAGCTGGTGGGAAGAGAGCATGGGGGGGGGGCGTCGGACACCAGTGACAGGGTGAGACCAGACGGCCCTCGGGACTTCCAGCTTTGTTCTGGAAAAAGGTTCTTGTACGGAGTGTGAATCGGGGCCTGGCAGGTTCTATGGAAAGGCAGGAGATGGGCAGGCTGGGGCTTCTGGGCAGCCCTTTGACGTTGGTGTAAGACAGTGACGGGGGGATATGCAGAGGGATGAAGGGAGGATTCATCAAAGATCCAGGATCCATGCGAGGAGTACAGTTTTGTAGGAAAAAAATGGGTGAATGATAATTTTATTTTTACCCAAATCCAATGAAAACGTTTACTGTCCCCTTGTATTTGTTTAGCCCGACGCTGTTTGCATTGGTTCCTGGTAACAAAGCCCCGCAGACACGGCTCAAACAGCAGGAGGTGCTGGTCTCCCAGGACCGAGGCTGGAAGTCTGAGGCCCGGGGGACAGGACCTGCTCTGTCTGAGGCCAAGGCAGGGTCTGTTCTGGGCTCCCCGGCCTCGGGCGTTGCTGGCGACGGTTGGTGTTCCCAGGCCTCTGGATGCATCGCCCGCTCTGCCTTCGTCTCCTCCTGGTGTGTGAGTCCGAATCCCCCTTCTTGTAAGGACAGCGGTCTCACTGGATTAGGGACCCACCCTAAGACCTCATCTTAACTGCTTCTACCTGCAACAACCTCACTTCCAAATAAGGTCATGTCTGAGGTTCTGGGGGTCAGGACCGCCACATATCTTTTTGGGGGACACAACTCAACTCATAACACTCGTTTTTAGGGGCTAAAAATGTATATTATTTGAAAGCAAGAGAAAGTTTCCAGTTCCCCTTCACCCATGACCTCAGAGGGGATATATTTTGCAAATCGTAGTCCAAATATCAATCAGAAAAAGCCAAGTCTTTTGTCCGGGCCCATTGAAAGGCCCTATGAAAAAATGTTTATTTCCTCAGCCAGGCTGAATTGGCCAATGTTTTAGACTTTACTGGACATCTGGGGTTAAAGTTGCAGGCTGGATAGCTTCCCGGACTGATGGACAATGGAGGGACCACACAGGCCGCGCTCAGCCTCCCCACCCCAACTGCCAAAGGAGCTGCTCCCCCAGCAACGCGGCCCAGGGGCGAGGGGAACGGGCAAAAGGCGGCACGGAGCCCAAAAAGCACGCTGCAAGTCTGTAATTTGGGCTAATGAAAAGCTCCAGACCCAGCTGATTTAGTTACATAAGAACGCTCGGAACTGCCTGCCGGGTTCCTGCTCTGCGGTATTTTCACTGCCTCTCTGTGGGGTTCGTTCAAGGTCATCGGTGGCTGAGGTATTTTAGCCTGAGTAGATGGTGGCGAACAGTGTGTCCTTGTGTAGACGTGCAAGGCTGACCGCGGGGGTGGGTGTCGGGGGAAGACAGCCGCCAAGAACTCCGCCATCCGCGACTCACAGAGGCGCACAGGTCGAGCCGCGTCTCCGTCACATCAGGATCAGACATCAAGGGAAGGGTGGCCACAGCAAACCCTTCGGGAAGCAAACCTCCCCCTGAATTCGTGGGGAAGTGAGATGCAAAGCAAGCAATTAACCAAGAAAAAATATCCCAGGAGCTACCGGGAAAATCGTTGAACACAGAGAAACAAGCAGGATAATGACACAAACTGCATCCAGCAGCTCGGAGGAAGAGAGGGGCTGAGGACGGAAGGTAACAGCTGGATCGCACCCTCCTACCCGGCAATCGGATGTTTCGAGGAATACATTTTCTTTAAGATGGAAATACATTCGTTCTTGGGGGAGGGATACCTAATACCGTTGGGGTTTTACAAGAGTGTGGAAAGCTTCCCTGCTGAAGGCAAGGCAGACTGAGCTGCGGATTTGGGACAAAGGAAGAGTTTGTCCTCACTGGTGTCTCTATGATCCACGGGGTCAGGAGAAAAGGGCTTTTTAGGGTTTCGGCTGCCAAAGCCGGGACCGTCGTCTCCTGCCCTGTTTTGGTTTGGTTTGAGGGTTTCTCCCCCAAGCGACTGCACACCCCCCGAGTCTTTGAGCAAAGCAGTGTGGGCAATACAGACACTGCAAATACGGGGCTCACCCTACCCTCGGGGACAGTCAAGCCAGTAGGAGGGGCAAACAGGTGCCCAGATAACGTGTTAAAACGCCTAAGACGGGGGGCGGGTGCGGGGTGCGCCTGGGTGGCTCCATCCGTGAAGCCAAAGCGTCTGACTCTTGGTTTTGGCTCAGGTCATGATCTTCCGGGTCCGGGGATGGAACCCCGTGTCTCAGGGTCCGGGCTCAGGGGGGTCTGCTTCCCCTCTGCCCCTCCCCCTGCTCCCGCCCACGCCCTCACGCGCACGCTCTCGCTCTCTCTCTCTCTCTCTCTCGTGCTTTCTCTCGCAAGTAAATAAATGAATACATCTTTAAATAAAGAAAAAGCTTAAGACAGGAGAAGGTGATGGTATTGAGGGTGAAGAAATGATGAGAACCGGAGGCGAGGGCTCTGGGGGAATGGTCGGTGGGCGTTCTGCTCTCCCGCGCCGGGTGCCGCTCTGCTGTTTGCTGCAACGCCGAGGGCTACGCTGTGCGCCTCCGACACGTCCTCCCTGCGCCCCGTGAAGAGGCTCGGCCATGGTGGTCGAGGGGGGGCTCTGGGGGAAGCCATGTGAAGCTTCGCCCCGCGCCCCACGCAACGCAGTCCCACACTCCTGCGGGAGGAAGGAAACGGTCATGAGTGAGGCAGGGTAGCCAGCTGTAGAAAAGCAGGGGTGATGACTTCAGACGAATGACCCCGCAAAGGAGTTGTGCTGCTTTTTTGTCGCTGTTGCCTGTTCTGGAAACCCAGCGTTATCTGGGAGGTCTGGCTCTGATGGAGAACCCTGGGACTCCCGGGCATTGCCGCACTTCTGTTTTCATCCATGGCACGAAGTCCCTCTGCCAACGAGTCGGGGCTGACCCAGAGCGGGACACTTTGACCAGGTCTGTGCTCTTTGAGGGATGTTCTCCTTGCTTTCTGGCCGGCCGGCCGCCACACGCGGCTGGAGGACAGCAGCACCGCAGAGGGCGCACCCTCAAGGTCTCGGCCCCGCTCTGACCAGCGAGCAGGTGTGTGGGGACACATCACAACACGTCACACCCCAGAGGCCACGGCAGTGAGTGATATGACTCTGCCTTCACGGAGCTCATTTCCCGATCTTTCCTGATTTGTGTTGTTCACCGGTCTGTGTGACGGGTTAAACTGTGTCCCCCCAAAGATACATGACACCCCGAACCTGCAGCACTGGGGGTGTGACCTTGTTGGAAATAGAGTGAAGACTGTCATCGAGAGAAGATTCGCTTCAGCTGGTGTCCCTCTAGGAGGACAGGCACACAGACGCAGACGGGGAGGGGTGTGGCCGCAAGCCAAGGAGCAGCTGGGGCTGCCGGGAGCTGGAAGAGGAGGAAAGGACCCCCCAAGTCTTCAGAGAGAGCGCGAACTTGCCGACGCCCTGATTTCGGATGTGTGGCCTCCAGAACTGGGAGACGGCATATTTCTCTTGCGGTAAGTTACCATTTCCGGCAACTTCTTACGGCAGCCCTCGGATGCTAACGCAGTCGGCATGGAGGGACGTTGTGGGAAATGAGCCATAATGGGTCCATTCTGTGCCACTGCAGCCATCTGGTTGAGGACGTAGTCCTTGGTGCCCCCGGGGCCCCCGGGTTTGGGGAGATGCTGGTACCCACTGCAAACAGGGCTTTTTGCTGGAGGCAGCATGACGCACCAGGAGTGGTCCCCCTCATCTCTGGGTGGGGGCCCGGGGACGGCTGCAGCACCGGAGCGACGGGGCCGCTGGTAGCTGTGAGTGAGCTCACCTGCAAGCCTCCGTGTGCCACACGCTCCAGACTCCCCTGTAGCACGTGTCGTTGGGTGAGAAAGGCAGGACCGCCCCGCATTTGTCTCATGACCAGTCTGCGCGCTGACGTCCTGGGGGCTCAGAGGTGCCGCACACCTCGCCTCGCTGTGGTCGGTTCCTCAGCCTTGTTTTATGCGGCACTCAAAGCCCTCTAGGATGAAGGAATGGTAGGGATGGACGAAGTTAAGCAAGCGAGTGAGGACGGGATACTCGGCCCGGGGGCTGCCCTCCCAGAATCCAGGACCGCTGGCACTCCCGTGGACGTCTGTTGTCTCCTGAGCTTTCCTTCCGCTGGAAGCCTGTGAGTTTAGTGTCTTCTGATTATGCAAAGTACCATCTCGCCTCACCTGGAACCATGACAGTCGTGCCTGTCTAGCTCTCTTCTTATTTTTTACATCATTATCACTAGATAAATGCCGGCTGGCACCTGCTGCGTCCTAACACTCTGCTGGGCCCGAGGCATCCAGCCCTGAGTGAGAAAGAAGGCCCATTTCAGCTGTTTACTTGCTAATTTCTCTGCAGAGAGAATGGCTCTATATTCAGAATTTTTAGAATGAGCAGGAATTAACATTAGCAATGAATTGAATGCCAGAGCCAATCCACTCTGTAAGTAAATCCTTCCCATAAGTCCTTTTAATTTTTATTGGATTATAAATAACTTCTGGGCCAACGGCCAAAGGGAAGCTGCTCAGAGAGAAAGCCCAACGACCAAACACGTGATGTGCTCGCCTCGGCTGCAACTTGCCGTTCTCCTCGGTCTCCTCACGACCCATTGCAGTGATTTTGCTCGTGCATTTAGGACCTGGTCCCAGGATGCGAGGTACAGATGGGGGATGCCGCGGAAGGCAGCCGTTGGGAGAGGAGACGGGGTGAGGAGGATGTCTGTCTACGGCAATGTTACAGCCGCTACAGCCACGTCCCTTCCTGTGACCCACATACACGTCGTCGTCCCTCGCCTCGAGGCGGAGATGCCGTGGAGGAAGCAAGAGAAGAAGAGGAGGAAGATCAGCCGATGACAACGGAGGCAGAGGTTGGCCCGTGGGGCTGAGCCCTGGGCCCAGCAAAGTCACGGTTCCCGCTTGAAGGCTCCCACTTGAAGATGTGGGTGCTCTGCTGGGAGCCCCTACCCGCAGCCTGAGAGCAGGCCAGGACGCGGAGGCTGCACCGGCCGCCCCGACTTAGCGGCTCCGGGTTGGCCGCCATGATACTCAACCTGCTGTCCAACCCAGTCGCTGAATACCCAGGTTGACAGCATCGCAAGACAAGGTTGCTTGTGCACCTTGTCCACCTCATCAAGGGTCAACTCTGAAAGGCCAGGATGCTCGGCTTCAGTGGTTTTCACGGATCACATCGCAAAACAACATCTCAGGGCTGTTACAAGACCCCATTCAAAGTGCTTTACATTATATGAAGTCAAAGTCTGATTTCTAAGCAGCTCGTGGGGTGGCAGGTGAGCGTGGGCGAGGCCAGCATCTATCCTCTGTGAGAGTGGCTTGGACCACCTATTTGGGCCCTCGGCGCATCCTATCTATGGCGTACCTTGCCCCGGGAGGGGGGGGGGTTCACCACGGAGAAGGCCGTCCGGTCTCACAGACAGCTGGCAGTTTTTCCACGTGACTCCAGAGCCGCTCGTGCTCATGGTTTGGTTCTCCGGCTCTTTCGCTACCTCTGTTCCATGGCCCCCAGAGGAATAGAGCAGACTAGTTTAACTCTTCGCGCACCCGACTTTGCTGTGTGTTCATCAGCTTCACTGGGAACTTCTGATTTAATGGGAAGTGTCCAAATCCGCAAGGGCTGACTCACTAGAGGTATGTCGGAGGCTCAGCAGTGCCTATCAGGTCCCAAGTCTAGGAAAATCCAATTTTAAAAACTCAACTTACGGAAGGCCAGGAGCCGATTAGAGAGGGCTGACCCCCGGAGCCGAGCGAGTCAGGTGTTCTCCCCAGCTCGCGGAGGAGGAGGAAGGAGGCACAGGTGTGACCGCCTGATGGAGAGCCAGCAAAGGAGCCTCTTGGGCAGAAACGGAGGATGCGGCACCTTCCCTGAGAGGGAAGGGAAGCAGGCCTCCAGCCCCAGGGGTGAGGGCACTCACGGTCACTGGGGAGCCAGGCGCAGGCAGGATGGACGTGGCGGGGGCCAGACCCGATGCGAAGTACCTGGCTCATGCCCCCACTCAGTCCGGGCTGGAGGCCAGCTTCTCCGTCTCTGGTGACTTGGTGACTGCTGTCAGAGCGAGACAGGACAGATCCTGAGAAGGACTGCAGTGACACCCCCTCCGACCTCGTCCTTCGAGGGGGGCGAATTATACTGCTAAATTCTGTGCTTTCCCACTTGGTGGGGATCGCAACCGAGGCCACGTCTGAGGGAAGTCGGGAAGTCATTTAGGACACTGGCTTTCGAACATTTTTAAAGCATTTTCCTTGAACAAAAGCTGTAGGAAATCCAATGTAGGAAACTCACAGAAGCAGCGGGTCTGTTTGCGATGGGATGTGGGCTGGATTCGGGACCCTCGCTCACTGGCAGCAGGACTCAGGGTGCTCAGAGTGAGAGCAGTGATGAGCTCGAGGCCACTGAGAGTTAACCTGCGGCACATTATGTCCAAATAAAAAATAGCTCACAATACATTACACGCCAACCTGAAAGGCTAAAGTTAAAATTTTTTAACTAAAAAACACCCCAACCTGATTATACCAAGCATTGGCAAAGGTGTGCAGAAGCTGGAACTCTGCTGGTGGGGTGTAAGCACTTGGGAAACACAGGTTGGCAATTTCTTAAAAGTTCAGACATACACCTAGCATATGACCCAGGCTTCCCCCACCCCAGGATTTGCCCCAAATACATAAAAGCATTTAGCTTTCACACCAGGATTGGTACATGAATGTTCACGGCAGTCTATTTAAAACAGTCAGAAACTGAAAACAGCCCAAACGTCCCTCAACAGCTGAATGGATACACAAACCGTGCTGTATCCATGCACGGGGTACTTTCCAGCAATAAAAAGGAGCAAGCCAGGGGTACACAGTAACGGGGATGAATCTCACAGTCGCTATTCTGTGTGGCGGAAAAAGCCTGAAAGTAGAGGCGGCACTCTACATTCCATTTATACAAGTGTGTAGGACACAAACAAAACTACCGGGACGGAGGCAGAGCTGTGACTGCTGGGAGGGGCCTGGGGTGGTGGGCACAGGAAGGAAGGGATTACAGGGGAGTGTGGAAGACCATGCACCGAACAGCTTGCACATCTGCACCGTGTAATCGAGCGTGCCCTCTAAGGCTTGTTTCAGAGGCGAGCACTCTGATGCGTAAAGTGAAAAGGTGCGGGAAACGCTCATAAAAGATACGAAGGAAGCGAGGGAAATGTGGGAAGTGATGGGAGGGTAGGGGTGTGCTGGAAGTGTGTGTGTGCATGTGCGTGCAAGTGTGCGTGGGGTGTACACGTGAACACGTGTGTGCGTGTGTGTGTGTGAGTGTGCATAGGTGTGTGTGATGTGTGTGCGAGTATGTGTGGTGTGCTGTGAACACGTGTGTGTGTGTAAGTGTGTGCTGTGTGTACAGGTGTACAGGTATGTGGTGTGTGCATATGTGCACACACGTAGGAGACACGGTGTGTGAACCCGTGTGCATGTGTGAACACGTGTGTACATGCCTGTGCATATTCCTGAGGGAAAGGGCTGACTTATGTTGACTTTTAACGATCCATTAAAACCCACAGGTTGCTTTTCCATGGAGCGGTATGAATAAAATACGATAATTTAAAATGAAACAAGTAAAATCCAATGACGTTAAGTGACTCAGTGTATGGCGCGTGACACCACAGACAGCTTTGTCCTCCAGGGACACTGTCGTCGCGGGGCCCCCAGGGTGTGCACCCTGCCTTTACCTCTGCTCCTCCAGCCCCGTGGCTGCCCTGTGGGGGTTTGTCGCCAGCTTCTCTTCCTGTCTCCCACATCTCAAGGCTGCAGCACCCGCGGCTCAGTCTTGGGCTGGTTTGCCGAATACAGCACGCGTTTGATGATGGCGTCAGTCTCGGGGTGCGCGTGACACCCCACTTAGACAAATGGGGGAGGGCAGAGTTTGGGTCACTGGTTCCCACCCTGTGCCCTGTTCCAGGACCCTGGAGTCTCTGTGGCTGCGGCCAGGCTTCCCCCTGAAGAGCCCAGGTGAGAGCCACTGGTTCCAAGGTCCCTCCCAGGGCTGGATGAGTTGCCATAAGCAAACCTGGAGGAAATATTGAGAAATAAACAGCACACTTTGAGTAGTTGGTGTGATGGTGTGAAAAAGCCTCTTGCTTGAAATGATTTTATTTTTAAAAAGACTTTCTTACAAGCTATGTCCACTTTCCAGAGGCCGTAACAAAGTGTCACTCTGGGGGCAGCTTGGACCGCAGACAGGCAAGCTCTCGCTGTCTGGAGCCTGGACGTCTGAGGTCCAGCAGGGCTGGTGTCTGCACACGGCTGTCGCCTGTGTGTGTCTGTGTCCTCATCACTTTCTGTAAGGACACTGGTCACGTTGGATCAGGGCTGCCCCGGGGACCTCGTTTCACCTCATGACCCCTTGAAGGTCCAACACCCAAATGCCGCCACGTTCTATAGCAACGACTGGGTGTTAGGGCTTCGACTTAGGAATTCTGGGGACCCAGTTCAGCCTGGAACACGACCCCACGGAACCCATGCCACGCCTGGCAGACACTAGGTGCTGAATCAGGGTGTCGATCTACATGGGAGCCCCTGGAAGGCATTTATTGGTTACACGATCTCTCCGTTTCCAGCAGACCTGTGTCGGAGCGAGGGTGGGGCAATGAGCCCTCCTGGGCGCTGTCCCGGGCCCCAAGCGAGTGAGTTCACTTTTACTGGATGAAGACACGGGTTAAAGAGAAGGGACAGCAGACATCAAATGACAGCTGGGAACACGCAGATGCCTGGTGTCAGCACGCCCCCTCAGAGTCCCCTCCCCCCCACCGCCAGGGGAGTCGGCCTCTCCCGACGATGGTTTGGTTGACTCTGGTGGCTTCTCAGCCCCGGGGCTGCCCGCTGCCTGAAGCAGAGTCAAGGAAGCCCTGCCTCTGATGCAGAATGGAAAGCAGCGGGCAAAGTGAGACCGATGTGGCTTTGTGTCGGGAACCGCATCAGCCCAGGCGGAAATGGAGCTCAGTGCCGCTCCGACGGCATCCAGGATGCGGACTGACCCAAGTCAGAGGATCACAGTGCAGCCTGGTTCTTACAGGAGTTGATTCTTCTCTCCCATCTGCTGCTCCCCTGGCTCACTGCTCTTCCCTGGCTCTTGCCAAAGAGGTGAAACGTTAAATTAAACACGGCTGGTTTGCGCTGTCGGGTCCCCGCATGGACGGTGGCCGAGAACAGCCCACCAGGTACGATGTGGAGGTTGTGCGTGGCTGGGAAGCAGCAAGAGTGGTGGTAACAGTAGCGATTCACCCCGTACCTGCACTGCTGTGAGCGTGTCACATCGGTTAACTTCGTTACTTCTCAGAATACGCTCACGAGATCTCCCCACTCTTCGAGGATTCACCGGAGCCCGGACAGCACAAACTTGTACTTCCTACTATTAGTTCAATCAGTAAGTGATGGAACCAGGGTTTGAACCAGGGCGTGCTGGCTCCAAAGTCGTGCCTTTAACCCCCTCCACCCCCCCCCAAAACCCTGGTCTGGCTGTAGCTCCTGACTGTCACACCCTTCTCATCGAACGTCAGAAATAGCCGGCGGTGACGATACAGAGTGGGTTGTAGTATCCAATGGCGGCTACACCGATAGAGCTAGCCCATTCCACGTGCTCTTCCAGTGTGACCATCACTAGTAGGCCTGCGTCTCCTCCCCTCGGGGCCTCTCACTGCCCCAGCCAATGGCGTGCCATGCCAGGGGCTTCCAATCCAGGTCATGGGGTGTGCATACGTCGACCTGCTGCTGGCTCACTCCTGTCTCCCTCTGTCTCTGTCTCTGCGTCTCTCAAGCCTGTCCCCTCTCAAGGCTCACCTTGGGAACCCAGCTACCATGTTGTAAGAGACCCCAGGCCACATGAGGAGGCCCCGTGTAAATGCTCCCATGGTCGCCATGGCTAGTCTTAGCTGACAGCTTCCTCAATCACCGGGCCTGAGAGCAGATGAGCCTCACGTCTTCCCACTGACACCCCATCCCCACCGTACTCTGTCCCCATTCCTGACCCATAGAAAGGGTTTAGCAGATACAGAACACAATGAAACAGGAGTCAACTTTTCTATTGTGGGTATTTGTGAAGATTGCAGACCTTGGTCTGCAGACCATTGTGGGCTGTGCCAACGTTGGGCATTGTCATGGCATTGACAGTTATGGGCCATGCTTGGGACTTTGAAGCACTGGGGTCAGATTGTAGTATTTCTTTCTAAATACCCTGACACTTCTCATAGAAATTCGACAGCGAGAGTCTCACAGGATCTGTGAGTTCTCAACAAATACTATCTTTTCTATCAAATGTCTCTGTGACCTTGGCGAACTAGATTCTACTGAGCACGATGAACCAGATGCTGTTGGCCTGGATCAAGACTTTCCCTTTCTGCAAACTAGGGACTCCCACCATTCCAAAATTGGCCAATTACCTAGGGTTGGGACATCTGGCTGAATGGGGGCCCCAGAAGCTGTTTAGCTGTTGGGGTACTTTCTCTCTAAAGCCAGGGACAAGGCCAACTCCATGCATCAGTGTCAGGGATCAGTACGGTGCATGGTCTATGGGCATGACAAACACTGTGACATTAGGTTAAATTAATACCAACATTGACGGTAATATATGAGCCTGAAATCTCATTTTATCTCCATTCTCTTACTTTATATAAATGAAATTATTAATTCTGACATGGCATTCTTTTTGTGTGAAAACATTTCAAAAGTTTGAAGTGAACACATTTGGCCTTGGATGGAAAGCTGGAGAAAGCAGGAAGAATCCACTTTCTGAGTTACAAGCCTTAGTGTCTATCAGTCAGGGTCCCACTAGGGAAATAGAAGCATATATAGAAACAGAGGTGAGGGGTGGAGAGAGAGAGAGAGTGGGATAAACTGCGCGGGATTGGCTTATACAGCTGTGGAGTCTGGCTTCTCACGTCCAGACCTGTAGGAGGGCCCCCAGGCTGCTCAGGCAGGAGCCGACACGCAAGGGAAGTTCTTTTCCCTCAGGGAAGACCTCAGTTCTGCTCTGCGGGTCTCCTCCCCACCCCCACCAGTTCATCCAGGACAATCTCCTTTACATAAGTGCAACTGATCGTAGGTATTAAATACTTCTACAAAATACCTTCTCAGCAACACTGAGACTAGTGTTTAATTGAATAACTGGGTATTAGGACCTAGCCAGGTTGACACATAAAACTGATGGTCACAGTCCACCCCTTGTCAACCTGGCACCCATCCTCATGGCCCCAAGCCATGCTGCATCCCCACAAAAGGACAAGAGCAAAGCCACGCTCCGCCTAGCGAGGTACAGCCATGCTGCTTACAGCTGCTCATGTGCTCTTGTCCCAGAAGAGGATGAAAAGTCTTTGGGTGCTGTTCACTCTTCTCCTTGAGATCCTGTAACTTAAATAAGAAATACTCTTGAAAATTATCATCCTCGTTCCTACAACTGGTCGCATGGCTATAACTGGTATTTATAACTACCTTCTTCCACTACCCATTCTGTATTCTTTTTGTCTTCAGTAGGCATCTTAGCTGGTTGTCATTCTTTACCTGATAGGGACCCAAACCTCCATTCCTGAAGGGTCCAAGCTATTATTAGCCCTGCCTGCCTGGTTGTTGTATTTTCCACTGACTTTAATTACAGGGCATGGTAACATCAGGAGACGCCCTATGGGCTTCCAGACACACTCTTCTCTACTTCCATTGTGAATGGCAGTCCCCTCTCCCCTTGGTAATAAGGATCAATCACCCTCACCAGCACAATGACCCTCTTCTTTGCCTGTTAATTCAGAGGCATCAGAGCCCAACGTGGCCAAGTGGCGGCTTTAACTTCCAGTTCAATGGAATCATTGTTGTGTCTCCTGGTGGGAGCATTCCCCGCTCTGCAACTAAAACCCTCAAGAGAGCAAAGCATAAGTTGTAGGACAGGAAGCAAACATTTTGCCAGGGGGTCACTCGGGGTAATGGTGAGTGACGCCACTGGCATTTCCACCCCTGGATTCCTGGACCCGTGAATCCTGGCTGGGGGAGAAACAGCACCATCCGTCAGACACTGATTTAGAGCACGGACAGCCTCCTGGAGACCTTGACCCAGGCTTACAAGGTATCACCACGTAGCTGGTGCTAGAAGCGAGTCTTCAAAAGGCCATTTCCGTGTTCTATCAAACCAGCTGCTTCACGGGAACATGGTGAGATCAGTGAACCCTAGGAGTGTGGACCCATTACTGCACTTCTTCTGCTGTGAAGTCAGTTCCTCGATCAAAGCAATGCGGTGTGGAATACCTTGTGGTATAAGGCACTCTGTAAGTACACCGATGGTAGTTTTGGCAGAAGTACTCCATGCAGAGAAGTGTCCATTCCAACGAGAGCAAAGTGCTTCCCCTCGCATGATGGAAGTGGTCCAATGCAGTCCACCTGCCACCAGCCAGTTGGCTGATCACCCAAGGAAGGTGCTGCATCAGTGACTCAGGGCTGGTCATTACTGGTTAGACTGAGTGAGGATAGAAATCTCCAATACAATTCTATCTTGGTGAGGTGTTTTCTTCTGAGAGAAAGTCACTGAGTGGGGAGAAAGTTGCCTCTGAGCTCTCAGTACAACCCACGACCACACAGACACTTGCATTGCCTGCCCAAAAGCCATGTCCTCCTGTCTCTGTTGCTATCACAGCCCCCATCTTCGTCAGATAGCGGTGAAAACGCTTGATGTTGGGAGAAGGCAGGCTCCTGCCCTGAGCCCAGGGGATAAGCCATGACTGGTCTGAAACAGCCATGGGACTTCTATTCCACTCTGCCAGGGAGGGTCTGCAATGTGTATGCGGCCAAGCTCTTGCCATGAGGTGTAAGGGCAAGTCAGTCGAGGGATGTTCTGGAAACATTTTCTTTCCCACTGAAAAGGTACATCTTCACAGGGAAAGAGTTCCCTTCCCCATTTCCTCCTACCTTCCTGCTGGAGTCGCAGCTGCTTTGAGCTGAGGCAGCTGTCTTGTGACCATTAGTCAACAAAGATAAGGATAAAAAGACAAGCTCAAGAATATATTTGCATGAATATTTATCACAGTTATTTGTAAGACCAAAAATAGGGAAAATAAAAAAAAAAAAACAGGTATGCCTGCATGGCTCAGTCAGTGAAGGGTCTGCCTTTGGCTCAGATCACGATCCCTGACCTGAGACCATGCTTCTTGTTCAGCGGGGAGTCTGCTTCTCCCTCTCCCTCTGCTGCTCCCCTGCTTGTGCTCACTTGCTCTCTGACAAATAAATAAAAATCTTTAATAAAAAAAAGTAGAGATAAAAAAACAAGCTGCACTATTAGGTACCTCCCTCAAGGGATACAAACATAATGATTCGAAGGGGCCCCTGCACCCCAATGTTTATAGTAGCAATGTCCACAATAGCCAAAGTATGGCAAGAGCCCAGATACCCATTGACACATGAATGGATAAAAAAGATGTGGTCTACACACACACACACACACACACACACACACACACACACAGAATGGAATACTACTCAGTCATCAAAAAGAATGAACTCTTGACATTTACAATGACATGGATGGATCTAGAAGGTATTATTACACTAAGTGAAATAAGTCAGAGAAAGACAAATATGTGATTTCACTTTTATGTGGAATTTAAGAAAACAGATGAACATAGGGGAAGGGAGGGAAAAATAAGATAAAAACAAAGAGGGAGGCAAACCATAAGAGACTCTTAAGCATAGGAAACAAACTGAGGGCTGCTGGAGGGGAGGGGGGTGGGGATGGAGAGGAGATGGGCATTAAGGAGGGCATGTGATGTCATGAGCACGGGGTGTCGTATGCAACTGATGAATCACTAAATTCTACCCCTGAAACTAATAAAAAAAATTTAAAACAGGAATTAGAAATGTACAAATATGTCCATATAATAGAATGTTATTACACAACCATGGACATATTTATTGACAAGAGAATATGTTTATAATAATTTGTTAGGAAACAAAAGCAGATCACAAAGAGTTTATAGAAATCAATTTTTAATAAATATATAAATACATCTGTTTGTATAAAAAAGAAAATAATTGGAAGTTTACTGACCAAGACATCAACACTGGTCATCTTTGGGATGATGCAATTGTGAGTAACTGTTTTACTAATTTTTCTTCAATGAATTTGTATGATGTGTGACCAAATATTGTAAATACAGACTTTGTTGGGGGGTGGATGGGGAGGAAAGGGTCAATACACTGAAAGTGACAGAGCAGAAATAGAGAAGAGGCCTGGGTTTTCTCTCTTTTTTAAAAAAAGATTTTATTTCTTTATTTGAGAGAGAGAGAGTGGGGGTAGGAGCAGAGGGAGAGGGAGAGAGAGAGAATCTTCAAGCAGACTCCGTGCTGAGCATGGAGCGCAAGGTGGGGCTTGATCTCATGCCCCTGAGAGCATGACCTGAGCAGAAATTCAGACTCGGATGCTTAACCGACCGAGCCCCCAGGTGCCCCAAGGCTGGGGTTTTCGGAACCCTGTTGAGTCCTGTGAGTCTCCAGAGCAGACCAGTACAGGCATTTTATGTGAACCAATTAAATGTCCTTGCTGTGTCCGGCACTCTTGGGTCTCCCGTTATTCACAGTTGAACACTTACCGGTATGCCTCTCATATTTCTGGAGAGACCTGGATTCCTTCTCTATCATTAAATGTATCACACAAGTTGGATGACTCTTAAAATATTATCAGGACAACGCAGAGGAAATATTTTACATTTCTCTCTCTATTTTTCTTCTGGGTGGGCTTTTAACTGGCTTGGAAGTCAGGTGAGCCTGTTTGAGGCTGAGTCTGAGGCAGAGATCAGAAATCCAAAGATCACCTTAATGATCATTCATTAATTGATGGTGGATAAATCCACACAAAACGGGCCATTTAAACAAATGTATTCACAGTCATATTAGTACATTAGTAACGTCTAAAAGCTAGATTTGTAAAGTATTCCTTTTGGACACTTTCACCCACTCGAAATGAAAGACATAGAGAAGGAATTTTATGTTCAAAATCACAACATTTGGTTAAAGCCTCTGGGATAGAAAACACCAAATACTATTTTTGTGGGCTTTCTATAACTATCAGTCAATGGAACTCTTCTGTCTAATAACTACGAATAAGACTAGGAGGGTTTCACTGTTTTTTAATGGGAAGCAGACATTAAAAAGCCCAATCCCATGCTGCTTCAGTTCAAAGAACACAGTACTTAATGAAACAAAGTCTTAATGTAGGTGTGACAAGTCTGGCTTCCTCCTAAGGGCCTGCGATGTTCTCCAGCACATAAATAATGAAGGGTTTTAAGACTGACGGTGCCTGATTCTGAGAGAATCCTCGGTGAACGGGAGGGGAGAAGCATCGCACAGTTCATGCACACACATCTGAATAAATCAGGGTGCCAGGGCGGCGAGCGGACTTCATAAAGATAAGGGCTGCCACGCGAGTCTGATTGTCTGTGAATGAGACAGAGAGGTCTGACAGCCGGAGAGTGACGGGCAGACACAGCCCATTTTCTCGTTAATGACTGAAAAGACGCCTCTGGACCACACAGGCAGGACACCAGTGACTTGCTGGAGGAGACAGCAGGTCGGAATCCCCCGTGGCCATCTCCATCCAGAGAAAGCCCCCTCTCAGGCAGCCTTGTGTGGCACGCCACTTAGGGGGCCCGTGCTCGGTCCACGGATGTGGAACTTGACGTTCACGACAGCTGGGGTGTCTTCTCTGCTGGGTGCCGAGCCCTTGAAACGCTGCCCAGTCCAGGAGACGTGCTCAGGGGATATTCATCACTGGCTGGCCGGCTGGTGAGGTCAGGACACACTAGCAGAGCAGAGAAGAGGGTCTTTTGAGACTTGGAGCCAGGGTATCTGGCCTTGGACTCCTACAGGCTCAAACCATTTGCTTAGGAAAATCTGTCTCTGGATGTCAATTTCCTCATTTGTAAAAGGGGACAACAGGTACCAGCCCCACTTTCTCGGTGTGTTGCAAGAATCAGAGGAGAACATGCATTTGGAAATACTCTGGAATGCCGAGCAGACACAGGGAATTCCTTTCAATGCCACCTCTCCCGTAGCAATTTCTTTGGTCCCTGTGGCCACCGCTAACTGGATGTCACTTAGAGTTCCTGTCTCGTACACCAGCGGGTATATGGCACAATGCTTAGCCCATAATAAGTGTTTGGTTAATATTAATTGAATTCAGTTCAATAAATATTCACCTGCCTGTTTGGCTTAGCGCACATTCCGAGGGCTCTGGGTCACAGTTGCTGGTGTGCAGGAAGCTGCGGCCGAGCTGGAGAGCCGGATGCGGGGAAAAGGCGTGAGGAGAGGAGTCCCGTCTTGAAAGGCGTTCTACGCTCTGCCAAGAGTTAGGCTTTGTTCCGACTTTGATGCGCAGCCTTTGAAGAGATGCTGTCGCGAAATCTATGGTGGGTAGATCTTACGCTCCTTCAAAAGGTAAAGGCACCGGGGTTCGCGTGAGGTCCCTTCCCCAACCTTTAAATGCCACGGAAGACCTAGAATAATCAGAAGCTGAAATAGAGAAATCCAGTGTGGGGGCACAATGTTTGTAGGTTTATACAAAACCATACTCCTAGCCGGGCTGGAGAGGAAGCCAGAGAAGCCCAGTCTTAGAATAGAGGCCATCTTTCCATTCTGCCTGAAATCCTCTATTCAATTGTAAAAGGAGCAACAGGTTGTTGTTGTTGAAGATACAGCAGTCAGAAGAAGCTGAGACAGAGACAAATGAGGGCGGAAAACAAAACGAGACCCCGACACTCTGACCCTCAAGGATTTTGTGTGTATGTTCCAATTTTCCAACTTTTAAGAAAATGCAGAATGTCCTATATTACGGCCATACAATTAAAACAAATTTTAATCTTATTAAAATTACATGTGGAGAGTGTTACATAACACAGACACTGTATCGTCACTTTGTAAGGTCATGAGGGCCATGATGCACCTTTCCGGTCACCACTGCCTCCCCGCTGCGTGGAGCACGGAGCACGGTGCCGGGAACGCGGCAGGCGGGTTGTTACGTAGGTGTTGAGTAAACGGAAGACTGAGGGAATGCCGAGTGTGGCCTGCAGGGGCTCTGTGAGCAGACTGTGCTTCAGCAGCGGTGTTCCTGTAGGAAGCAGACCAGAGTCATTGGAACTGGGAGCACTGCCGCTCCAAAGAAAAGCTCGTGTCCTTGGAAGAAAGAAGAGAATGTGTGTGAGGTAGGCAAGTAGCCACGGCCCCCAGGAGAAGGGTGATGATACAACCCACTGCACCCAAAGCAAATGCTGTGCAGCCCCCCAGCCACTGTGTCAGGGAGAACTGAGATCAGACACGTGGAAGCCGACCTCCAGGGGAGTTCCGGGGTCCCCCCTCCATCACACCCCTGTCCTGATACACAGAGGCAGCTGAATAGCTCTGTCTTCACTACTCCCTTTCCTGTTAAAAGGAGTTCCCCATATGTGTGTCACTGAGAAACATTATTTTCCTTGGTTTTGACCGTTATATAAATAGACCATTGTGTATATATTCTTCCACGTCTTACCTTTTCTCGCTCATTGTCATGTTTTTGAGATTTACCCATGTTGATGCAAGTAACTGGATTTCCCGTCCTCTGTTCCCACCCGCCTGCCTTGTACAGTGTATGGCTTCTCTCCCACTGAGGGACGTGGTGTCGACCCCGCTTTGTGTCATCATCTTCGAGGTACGAACCTTTGGATTGTGTGTCCCGGTGCCGGCACAGGCAAGAGTTCTTTAGGGCCGTGGTTCCAAACTGTCAGTTGTGACTCTCCATGGGTAAAGAAGTTAATTTTGTGAGATGCAACCAGCATTTTATTTTTTAATGAAAAAGGGATAGAATAGAGCAGAAGAGAATAAAATGAGACAGAGGACAACAGAGAGCATTCCGGAAGAAGCACTGGGTACTTTTGCTCCAGTTACACACACCGAGGCACTGAATTCTAGTGTGAAATGTGCTCCTACAGTGGAAAAGCAGATTGTTTACAAAATGGGAATTCATCTGAGAGGTCATTAGCTGGGTCATAGGAAGTGTGCACACTTTCACCATCAGTAGGTGTGTTTGTGTCCTGCAGCCGTGGGACAAACGACCTCAAACGGGGGGTGCCCAGCAATGGAGATTATTCTCTTGCCATCCTGGAGGCAGAGTCTGAGACTGGGCCGCACTCCCTCTGGAGCCTCTGCCTCCCACATGGCGTAGCCTCTCGTCTTCCGGCTCCAATCTCCCTCTGCCACCTGTAAACTGTAAGGACACCCATCATCGGATCTGGGGCCCGCTCGGTTAAGCCGAGGCAATCACACCTCAAGATCCTTCACTTATTCCATCTGCAAAGACCCTTTTTCCAAATAGGGTCACATTCACAAGTTCCAGGGGTTAGGACGTGGACCTGACTTTTGGAGAAACACTTCTCAACCCCTGGAGTATATAATGCCAGATTTCAAAAGAGATTCTACCAATCAATTCATGTGAGTCAAGTGTCTGTTACTGTGTATCCTCGCACTGCCTGTTATCAGACTATTTGATTTCTGTCAATCAGGGGAATATGAGTTATTACTTCATTTTTAATTTAATGTGCATTTTTCTGGTTGCTAATGAGGTTGCACAGCTCTTTTTATTTTCTCTCTCTTTTTTTGTTTTGCTGTTCATGTTCCTGCTCCTATTTCCTGTGAAATGTCTGTTCGTGTGTTTCACCCATGTCTGTGGGATTGCGTGTTTCCTTTTGATGCTCAGGAACTCTTTACATATTCTGGGCAATAATCCTTCGTGTGGTGGATTTCTTCTAATTTTGATTCTCTTTTTGTTTTTAATGATTACTTTTTAATATTATTTTTTAAATTAATGCACAGTAAAATTGACTGGGGGAGTGTGCAGTTCTGTGAGTAGTAAGGTAAGATTCATGTGACCACCACGAATCAGATGGCAAAACTCTCGGTCGCTATCCCTCAATGGTGACACTCTCCCCCCACACCTGCCCCCAGGAAACCGCTCGCCTGCTTGCTCTCCGGTTTTGTCTTTCTGAAATGCGGTATGCAAGGAATCACACAGGGTGTGACCTTCCAGGCGGGTTCCATGACCAGGTGTAACGTCTTTGGGATCCATCACCCTGTCAGGTTTACCAGCAGCTTGCTCCTGCTTATTGTGGGGCCCCATCATGGTGCGTCTCTGTTTATCTGCTCCCTTGTTGCTGAAGCACATTTAGGTTTTTCCTGGGTTTTACAATATTTAAGACTAGAGTTTCTATAAACAGTCCTGTGCAGGCTTTTTTGTGAGCATGTTTTCATTTCTACGGGGCAGGATTTTGGTGTGACTGATATTTTGGGCCAGATAACACTTTGTTTGGGGGCTATTCTATGCACTGCAGGATGCTTGCCAGCATCCCCGGCCTTGAAGTACCAGATGCCAGTAGCACCCCAACCCAGTTGTGACAAACAAAGTGCCTCCAGATTTTGGTAAATGTCCCCGGGGGTAACACACACCGAGGCACTGATTGAGACCCACTGCTCAATGGTCGTTGGGCGGAGTGGGAGTGCTGGTCCCATGGTAGGTGTGTGCTCCAGTTCCCAGAAGCCCCCTGGAGTCTCCCAGGGTGGCCGCACAGCTCAGCTCTCATTCCCGCCAGCGGCAGCATGTGAGGGTTCAGTCGTGGCCATTCTGCCCCATACGCCTGTGTCACAGTGTCTCACGGAAGGTGCTTTAATGGTGGGTAGGAGTATCTCACTATGGTTCTAAATGGCACTCCCCAGCGGCTAACCATGTGTGCTGCACGCTTCCCATATGTTCTCCTTAGTGATATCCCTATTGGGCTGTTTGTTTCTTACTGTCGACTTTCAAAAGTTCTTTGTATGTTCTGGATGCCAGTCCTTTACTGGACATGAATGGCAAACACTTTCTGCCATAGGTCGGCTTTAATCTGTCTAGGAGTATCTCTCACAGATAAAATTTTTTACTTTTGATTAAGTCCAATTATTGATTTTTCTTTTTATGAATTATGCATTTGGAGCCACAGCTGTCAACTCTGCCTGTTCTCAGATCACAAACAATTTCTCCTATACTTTCTTTTAAAGTTTTATAGTTTTATATTTTACGTTTAGTTCTAAGATCTATTTTGGTTAATTTTTGTATAAGGTGTGAGGGTTATATCAAGTCATATTTTTTAAATGGATGACCAATTTTTCCAACATAATTTGCTGAAAAGACTATCTTTTCTCCATTGAAATATTTTTGCAGCTTCATCAAAAACCAAACAGTCACAATGTGTGGTTCTGTCTCTGACTCTATGACCTGAATCCCTTCTGTAATTCATGCTGCCTTGATGGCTACACTTTTATACAAAGTCTTCAAGACCAGTGGTGTATTCGTCCAACTTTATTCTCCTTTTTCATAAATGATTTGGCTCTTCTATTTCCTTTGACTTTCCATGTAAATTTTAAGGTCAACTTCTTTAGGGGTGTCTGGGTGTCTCAGTCAGTTGAGTGTCTGACTCTCGGTTTCAGCTCAGGTCATGATCTCATGGGTCAGACTCCCCTGCGTTGGACTCTGTGCTCAGTGGGGAGTCTGCTTCAGGATTCTCTCCCTCTGTCCCTCCTCCTGCTCTCTCCCTCTCTCTGGGATAAATAAATAAATCTTTAAAAAATAATAAAATAAAATCAACTTCTCTATATCTGTGAAAAATCCATCATGGATTTTTATTGGAATTCCATTAAATCTATAAATCAATTTTGGGAGAATTGGTATCCTGAGTATATTGAGTCTTCCAGTTTATGAACACAGTATTCCTCTCCATTTATTTAGGTCTACTTTGATTTCTTTCAGGAGCACCTTGGAGTTTTCAGCATATAAATCTTATGCCTATTTTGTTAGATTTATACCTAAGTATTTCAGTTGGGGAAGAGCTGTCTAAGTTACTATAGTTTCCATATCCAGAATACATTTCTAGTAATTCTCTGAGTCCTGTATATAACTTGATATAACCCATTTCTCAAGAGAACATTTGACTTTCTTTCTTTCAGAAACTATCAACCCAGGAAAACTTCACATTTTCATCTTTTAAAAAAAATCACACATTTAGTAAACAGTTGGGCTTCAAACGACACGAGCACAGGGTTGTGGCCAGGAGTTCCTAGGAAGACTTTTTGTGCTCCCCTCAGAGACAAGGCTGGGGTGGCATGAGTCCTTATGGTCACTCTCTGTGGACAGGGGTTTCTATTTACTGATAAGGGTATTGTCCTGGGGGTCCTGGTGTTAGGCTCTAGCCACCATGCTCATCTTCAGACTGTCTCCCTGTGAGTGTGAGGTCCATTAAAGTCAGGCCAAGACCCCCAGGGACTAGCAGATACCTCAGACAAGCACCAGGGTGGGGGCATACGGATCTCCCGCTCACTCATGTGTTTCTGGCTGGCGAATTGCCTTCATTGTCTTCAAAGTCAGCCATTCATCAAAAGAGGATGTTTTCTACCTGTGTGACTGTGTTGCTAATGGAGCCCCATTTGAGCCAGGAGGGCAGGTGGAGGTGAGCATGCCTGGGGACGCATGCATTGTCCCAGTGGGTCTGGTAAGCAGGTCCCAGGTGAAATGAAAGGGGAGATCACCAGGGCAGCACGGGCAGAAGCCTGGAGAGACACCTGGAAGCAGGTGCATGTGTACATCACATGACGTCAGATCTCTGTGCACCTGCGGGTGGCCCCCAGACCAGGAAAACTGGTGAAGCCCCCAAGAAAGGATGACTTTTCTGATGGCATATGTCAGTTGGCCATAGCCTAAATTGATCTTGTTTTGTGATTTGGAGTTCTCTTTAGGCTGAGGTAGGAGCGTGGTCTGCAAGTGCAGGCAGATGCTGGGACTGGTGTCTTTCCAGCCCCCACCCCGGCAACCAGCTTGATCGTGGGCCAGGGGGTTTCTGTGTCTCAGTGGCCGGCCCCCAGCTGTGTGACTAGCACAGGTGGAGCAAAGCCCAGAGCCAATGTCCTCCCTTGCCCGGGGTGCCTGTCTCCCCATAGTCACTGGGACTGACACCCGGTCCCTGTGGGCACTGGCTGAGGATGGCGGCGACCCTCTCGTTCTGGCCAGGGGGGCTGGTGCACACTGAAGAAGCTGCATCCTGGCGGTCAGCAGGGGGTCCTTGGCTTTCCATCAGGACCTCCTCCTAAGTGGGTATTATCTCACTTGAGCGGGAATCAGCAAGGATCAGAGCAGGTGCGCTATATGCTTTTAAAAAGCCCTGCAAAAATGGCACCCCCACAGCACCCGTGATGAGGTGTGACACGGTGACGCTGATTTCCCTTCCCGGCCGCCAGGCACCGTGAAGAGCAGCTCTCCTGGCGGTTCCCGCAGGGAGGCTGTCTGTTCTGAGGGGGGTGGGGTGGGGGCCTGCTCCTGGTTCTCACCTCCATCCTGATTCTCTCAAGTTCTTCCCTTTATTCCAGAGCTTTCTCTTCTCCAAGCCCATTCCTTCCTTTCCTAGGAACCAAGGGACGGATGCCTCCTTCATTTCTATCTTTCCACAGGCTCAGTCCTCCACCCACAAGGTGAAAAGTCCCTGGCAGCGAGAATGTACTACGAATTCCTGTTCTTCCCTCCCTCCTCCCCCCTTCCTCCCCCCTTCCTGCCTTTTACTTTCCTCCCTCCCTACTTCCTCCTTCCTTCCTTTCCTTTCCCTCCCTTCTTCCTTCTTCCTCTCCCCTCCCTTTCTCAGAGCCCTGAGCTCAGGCTGCCGTCAGATCCATTATTGGCACATTTTATTTTTTCCATTTACTGTTAAGGTGATTATTGCTCCCTCCCCCCTGCTTTTTTCTTGCTCTCTCTTCCAAAAGAGGGGGGTGGTGGGTATTACTACAAACATTCATCACAGTCTTTATTATTTTGGCAAGGAAAACAAATGGGAATCAAAGAGTCTTTTTCCTGTCAGGGCGGTGATGAAGGCAGTGTCAATAACGGAGCAGTTCACGTGAGCGGATTGCAGTCTGAGAGCGCAATACAGCAACGTGGGGCCAGCCCCGACAAGCAGGCCTCGGCGCTACGTTCCACCCTCTTGATAATAACTGGTCTCCGTTTGGTTCACTCTTCAGCTGGGCGGAAAGCAGGGCTGGTTCTCTGGGACACTAGCTAGAGTTGTCCGGCAGCCTGTGCCCCAGCCTGCCAGCCCCCTGCCCCCACCCTCGGTCACCCACCCCCTCCCCCCCACCCCGTCACCCAGCCTGCCTCCCTCTCTAACAAGCAGTCAACAGAAACCAACATCGTGCACCTCCCAGTCCTCGGTTTCTCCACCTGTAAAGTGGATGGATTTGAACCAAGTTCCCTCTCACCTCTAAGATTCCAAAGAGACATTAATCTCACTTTTAAGCTAAGGAGATAGGGGCTCCTGGGTGGCTCAGTCGTTAAGCGTCTGCCTTCGTCTCAGGGCGTGATCCCGGAGGTCTGGGATCGAGCCCCACGTCAGGCTCTTCCGCTGGGAGCCTGCTTCTTCCTCTCCCACTCCCCTGCTGTGTTCCCTCTCTCGCTGGCTGTCTCTCTCTGTCGAATAAATAAATAAAATCTTTAAAAAAAATAAGCTAAGGAGATAGTTCTCATCAGTGTAGAAAACAAAGTGAAACGGTGGGATCTTGTTTAAAAGGAAGGAGCTGGATCGGAACACAAGAAGGACTTCAGGACCCTCGCATTCCTTCACGACTTAAGAAGAAGAAGGAAAATCTCCTGCATGGTTTTCTCTTTCCCTCCCTCAGTTTGTCAAAGCTCCTAAGTTGGTTAAAAAAAACAGCTCTCAGAAGACATACAACAGCCAACAGACACACGAAAAGAGGCTCCACATCACTTGCCATCAGGGAAACACACATCAAAACCACAATGAGACACCACCTCACACCTGTCAGAATGGCTAAAATCAGCAAGACAGGAAACAACAGGTGTTGGCGAGGATGTGGAGACAGGGGAGCCCTTGTGCACTGTTGGTGGGAATGCAAGCTGGTGCAGCCGCTCTGGAAAACAGCATGGAGGGTCCTCACAGCATTAAATATAGAACTACCCTATGATCTAGTAATTCCACTGCTGGGTGTTTGGCCAAAGAAAATGAAAACACTAATTTGAAAAGATGATACACAGGCTGTGTTTACAGCAACATTACCTACACTATCACAATGTGGAAGCAGCTGAGCGTCCATCTGTTGATGAGTGGATAAAGAAGGTGTGGTGTATACACAGTGGAATAGTACTCAGCCATCAAAAAGAGTGAAATCTTGCCATTTGTGACTACAGGGAGGAGATAGAGTATAATGCTAAGTGAAGTAAGTCAGAGAAAGACAAGTACCATATGGTCGCACTCATATTTAGGACCTAAAAGACAAAACAAATGAATAAACAAAAAGAATGAGATCTGTAAATACGGGGTGGGGGGGGTGATGGGAAAGTGGGTGCAGGGGGCAGGAGGCACAGGCTTCCAGTGATGCAGCGAGTAAGTCATGGGGGGGAAAAGTACGGCACAGGGAGTCTAGGCAATGATATCGTAATGCTATTACAACAGGACAGCGGGGTCAGTAAGAGCTCTGGTGACGGAGGGTAACCACACCAACCGTGGTGAGCACTGCGTCATGTGTGTAAATCCTCAAACCAGCACGTTATACACTGGAGACGCATACAGCACATGGCAACTATACTTCAGTTAAGAAGACTTTTTATTAATCCAAGACTTGTGGATATATGAGACAATATCTTGTCGTTTGGACTATTCATGACTAGTGTACTGTCTTTTACCAATAAATGACTAAAAAGAATTCTTAAAAAACCTTCTCAGATAAAACTCCGCTAGTCTGATCACATCTCATTTTAAGAGGCGGTGTGGAGACGAAGCACCACGCTTCTTTTCTCAGAAGGTGGCCACAGCTTGCTTGAGTCTGAGGTTGACGGTGGCCCGCGCGTCCAGCGCTGCCCCTGCGGGGACCCACGCTTCCTCAGCTGTAATGTGCTCTTGGAGGAGGCTGTACTGAAGCGTGTCTCCGTCCCCAGGACCAGGTTCCATCGCGGTCGGTCAGGTGCTGGCGGTGCGGGGGAGAGGCACTCAGGTAGAAGTGACCTGAGGGCGGCTTTCCCACCAGGGTTCTCCCTCGGTTTTACTGCTCATATGAGCCAAGCCACAAACACACGGAAATGGCAAGAAAGGAAACTGGAGAGAAATTGAAGAAATTGCTGTAAGAGTTCTCCTTTTTTTAAGCATTTGTCTTATTAGGACTTGTTGCAAAAGCCCATTGGTGAAAGAGAGCCACGCGGTCAAACCCTTTCTCTCCCAGACCACTCACGAAGGTGTGACCTGTTTTAAGAAAAGATGATACTTAAGAAGGAAAAACCAGTAGAGCAGAAACATTAGGGTGACTATTCACATGTCAGAGAGATTTGCCTCTTTACGGAAGATTCGTCACTGTGCTTTTGAAAGTACTATACAAATCCAATGTGTTTTCAATGCCTTTCAATTAAAAGAATTGATTCACACTCCACTTTATTTCAACGTTACTTCAACTTTATTTCAGTTTAAATATAATGCGATAAAAACTTATTGTTCTACTTTTCATTCAGGGGAATATGTTTCCTTACGGTTGATGGAAGCATCTGACTTCAAAGCTGACAGTGTGCTACTGCAGAGAGAGGTACAAGTGGGTCCTAGCTCCGTTCTGCCACTGACTAGTAGCAAGTCATGTCCCCCTGGCCTCAGTTTGCCCATCTGTGAAGTGGGAGCAAAGATGCTTGCCTACTGTGCCTGTATCTCAAAAATTGTGGTGGGTTTAAGAAGCGAGATGGCGGAGGTGTGCGACGCTCACAGACCGAAGGTTGTTGCTGTCCTGGAAGCTGTCTGCAGTCCGAGAGAGCCGACTGCTCCCGACGGGTGCTAGGGCCCTTCCAGGCGGAGTTACCAGGAGCCGCGGCTTTGCCCCCAAGACCGTCTCGAGCGTGGAGGCCTCCATGCCGTATCCTTGCTCATCCTCCCTCACAGCCTAGGCTGCTAAGAAGCAGTCTGATGCCCGTCGTTTCACCTCTCACCACCCGATGGCCCCGCACAACTCTCCCGGGGCAGTGAATGGGAAACGGCAAGATGCCTGCGCCCTGCCTCACGGGTTTTGCTCCAGGCTTCCCTTGAGTCAACTTAACCCACAAGCACCACGTGGAGGTCGGTGGGCCCCACTGTGTGCGTTCAAGGTCACACAGCAAGGAGGACACATCAGGGACTCTGGATTCAGCCTCCAGGCCTGGG
The DNA here is from genome assembly GCF_017311325.1 of Ursus maritimus. Classification (NCBI taxonomy): domain Eukaryota; kingdom Metazoa; phylum Chordata; class Mammalia; order Carnivora; family Ursidae; genus Ursus; species Ursus maritimus. The sequence goes on from NW_024423344.1 coordinate 78,272,597, forward strand.
GGCGCTAAGGCTGTGCTCTGACCTCGGAGGGGGCGCCCTGCCCTCTGTCACAAGCATGGAGACAGGCAACAGCCAGGCCTGCCTGGGGCAGCTGACCACTCGCCAGCCCACGTGAATGGGTACAGATCGATTTATGGCCCCAAAGGAGGGATGCAGAACAATGAGGTGGTGTCCCCCAACCGAGGACTTCTGGAATGCTCCACACTCGTGTCCACGGCCTGGCAGGTTGGTGCCAAGCTCTTCACCTCCACAAGAGGCCCTGCTGCACATTGTCTCCCCCCAACCTCCCCAGGACCCGAGCCCTCCGCTCCTGGGCTGTTACGGCCAGCGTTCCCCTCACGTGTGGGACACGTCACAGACGCTGTGGTGCAGGCATCTGAGGACACAGCAGCAGCGGCTGGGAAGTCCCGAGCAGAGCCGCCCAGCCACCAGCGCACAGAGGCGGGTCCGGGCTGTCCCAGCGTCCGCGCACGGTCTGGGCTCTGACAGAAGTGAAGACGAATTCACGGCGTGCGTTCCTTCAACGTCCAGATGCTGCGACTTCGCACAAAGTCGTGTTTAGGTCATTTCTCCGTGAGTTGGTCACGCGATACGATGGCCCTCTCCTCCACAAGCAGCAGTTACTGGTGGCGAGATGCAGCCGTGGGCCTGACGGTCCCTGTCTCTAGCCACACGCAGCCCCCAGCCCCTGCCCAACCCAGTCTGCCCGTGCAGCCCCGACCGGTAGGCTCTCCCTGGGTTTGGGCCGTCAGCGGCCTCGTGAGTCTGGCGTGTCAGCCGTGTCGAGCTGTGTCTGGCAGGTCTGGTGTGGCAGCTCCACTGCCTGGGGTCCTCCTGGCCATTCACCCCTAAAAATATGCTTCTCTAAGCAACCACTGAGGATTGTATTGATTACAAAGGGGTGGGGGCAGCAGAGGGAAAGTGACATCCCAGCCGCTGCGCTGCGTGGGGGAGGGAGGGAGCTTCGGGACAAAGGAATGAGCACATCCTGCCCAGTATAGGGCCACCCGTCCTGGGCCTGAGGCTCCCTGGGTCACGGTCCATCCAGATCTATGCCAGCTCTTTGTCCCACACCTCTCTGTTTTACCCTTAGCTTCCCTTCAAACGTGTGTGTGTGCCCACAGGAACACCCCCGCCGGCCTCCTGGAAGTGTGGGCCCTTTCCAAAAGACACCTAAGTTACACAGATGACCGGGGCGCCTGGGTGGCACAGCGGTTAAGCGTCTGCCTTCAGCTCAGGGCGTGATCCCGGAGTTATGGGATCGAGCCCCATATCAGGCTCCTCCGCTATGAGCCTGCTTCTTCCTCTCCCACTCCCCCTGCTTGTGTTCCCTCTCTCGCTGGCTGTCTCTCTCTCTGTCAAATAAATAAATAAATTCTTTAAAAAAAAAAGTTACACAGATGACAGAGTTGACGATTAGAGAAGAAGGTTGTAGCAGAGACCCCAGGAAAGAAAAATGGGTAAGAACAGGCTGCTTTTATTTTCAAGAAATTATTGCCTTACAGAAAAAAAAATGAGTGGATCATATTGGCCCCCCCTTGTCCTACCTCTTCTGCCAAGAAGAAAGAAGCAAAATTGTTAACCTTTGTAGAACAGACAGAGACAATTGGAAGATCCAGCAAGCAGAAAATAAAACGTTTGCACAAATGAAGACCTCGGTCTCGGGTGCAGAACCTTGGCGACAGGGCATGCGCTGCAGAGCCCTGCAACGTGCTCTTTCAAAGCTCGTTGTTGAAACAGAGACACCAAATTCTGAGTCAATAATCAATAAGCCCTTTGATGAGAAATAGAGATGTCAGGTCCTGGGAATGCTCACTCTCGCGTTCACACCCGGAGGCAAGTGCAGGCAGGACCCGCTAACAGCACGGCGTCTGCAGGAGGGACCCAGGGCTCCTGCTCCCGGACATATATAAACCCCCTGCAGACCCACACCCAGCTCTGCTCAGGGATCTGAAGGGGCACAGGCCGTCCTGGGGTACTCGGCCCGCTGACCACTCTCGCCAGCGCCAGGCACACCCACGCGTGTCCGTGTGTACGGACGATGTCTTCCCTTCTACAAAGTCACTCCTTTGGGACACCACCTCCTCCCATATCCTTTAAAACACCACCTAAAAATACTCAGAAAATCCCTCTTACAGGAGGTGATGGCCCTATTGATTAAAAGAAAATTAGATTGAATTATTTTGGGAGACATAATGTCCATCATCAGTTAAAACGTATGTTAAATTAATTCATTTGCTGGTTTCAGAGCAGACAAATTAGGAGCCACTGGGGAAAATCGTGTTACAAATAGAATCTCTTAAAAAGACATATGTTGCCTCTTCCCTATTATGCTATTCTTCTTTCCGTCAACCTTGCACGCGCGCGCACTGACGGCTCCCATGTCACAAACCCGTATTTTACCTCAACATCAGTGTTTTCACAAAGGTATTCGCTTCTGCACGGATGTGCCTGCCGCAGGATTGCCGGACTCGGCCACGCTGCTCGGGGCGCTGCGGGCTGGGCGCCTTCCCGTGCCCCCGCCCCTCCCACCACACGGCGTAAGTGTCCCGAGACCGCGAATTGCCCGCGTCTGAAATGCATGTCCCACGGTGTGGGAGGAATGAAGCCCAGGAGGAAAAGACAAGCTGTGTGGGTCTGTCTTTAGCAGGTGGTTTCCACATACAAGTTTCAGGGAGCTGCCCCCACCCCCACCCGCAGCTCTGCGCCCCTTCAGTCTTGTCAGCTGCGAAATGGGTCTTTCTCGCCCCTCTCTCCCATCAGGGAGATGGAAGGTGGAGTCATGAATCAGCGGGGCTGACAGCCCAGCCAAGGCCATCCGTGGGGGGTGGGGGGCTCCTTAGTCCAGACCACGCTGATCTCCCCTGGCCTGGCTGCCTGTGGGAACCGCCCAAGGAATGCGGCGGGGGGCACAGGCGTGGCCGGGTCCTCCCTCTGCAGCCCTTCCTGTGGTCCTGGGCACAGGGCCACACAGCCACCCGGCCGGTCTGCACCTCCGCGGAGCTCTACAGACCAGACCAGAGGCTCTGCCTGGCCCACACTGGGAGTGAGCGACAGGCGCTGTCCTGGGTTCAGCGCACGCGGCCTCGGCTCCTATCTGGGAAGGAGGCGGCCACGTGGCGAACCACTGATGATGGGGAGCTCGGGGTGAAGCTCTGGCGGGAAAGGAGCACTTTCTCCGCAGCAGGTCTGCACACACACACAGCGGTTCAGCAGGGGGGCCCTTTTGCCCCCAAGCACGGCCCGGGGCCTCCTTCGGCGCAGAACACACGTTTTCAAGGTAATATCAAAAGTCACTAGTGAGATAGCCTCCCAGCCTGACAGAAAGCGTCCCCCGGGGAGGGTGGGTCTCGTTCATTTTCAGGGACCAGCGGTGCCCAAGCTCTGGCCCACGAGGCTCGCGTGTCAGCCGCGTTCCGCGCGCGGGACCAGCGGGACAGCGCCGGGCACACGGGGCACAGGTCTGAGCTGAGACCGAGGAGAAGGGAGGGAACCGGTGTGTGGTGACACCGGAGGTTTTTCGAACAGAGAAGCTACAGCACAGCATCTCTGCATTTGGTGACGTTTCTACGTTTTCAGACGAGGCCGGTTCTAAGTTTCACGTAACTAGCTTGTGTGTTTGCGTCCAGTTATTTCGGATACTGGTTTTAAAAACCCTGCTCCAGGCAGAAAACCACCCGCGAAAGCCCAGCATCGGTGAATTCATAGGGGCTTCAGACCAGGTAGCGCAGGCAGTCAAGACGACAAAGGCCACACCGCGTTCTGACCACGAAATACCCTTTTTGCCTCCTGAAAACAAAAGGTATTTTAAACAATTTACTCTTTTCTTAAAAGATTTTATTTATTTGAGAGGGAGAAAGAGAACACAAGCAGCGGGAGTGGCAGAGGGAGAAGCAAGCTCTCTGATGAGCAAGGAGCCCGAGGCGGGACTTGATCCCGGGACCCCAGGACCTGAGCCGAAGGCAGACGCTTCACCGACTGAACCACCCACTTTAGTCACATTCATTTAAAAATAAGGGGAGTCCTGGTGGAGGATTCCTGAGCAGGATAATCACGTGCCTGGTGCACGTGTGATGGATAATGGGGATTAACATTCGTTTCCTTACTGCCGACAGTTAAAAATTCTTGATACCCCTCCCAGAAAGCCCCCTCCCCTCAAGTGCTCATTCAGCGAAGGCTCTTAGTTTGCTAATAAGCAGCATAACGCTAGTCTGCGTTCAGGTGCAATTTAGAGAGAAACTGACCTACAGAAACAATTGCTTTCTCCCAGATGTCTCTGTAGGAGCGGGATGCGTCCAGTGGG
>NW_024423344.1:78276909-78279550 GCF_017311325.1 Ursus maritimus
GGGGGGGGGGGGGGGGGGGGGGCACAGGCGTGGCCGGGTCCTCCCTCTGCAGCCCTTCCTGTGGTCCTGGGCACAGGGCCACACAGCCACCCGGCCGGTCTGCACCTCCGCGGAGCTCTACAGACCAGACCAGAGGCTCTGCCTGGCCCACACTGGGAGTGAGCGACAGGCGCTGTCCTGGGTTCAGCGCACGCGGCCTCGGCTCCTATCTGGGAAGGAGGCGGCCACGTGGCGAACCACTGATGATGGGGAGCTCGGGGTGAAGCTCTGGCGGGAAAGGAGCACTTTCTCCGCAGCAGGTCTGCACACACACACAGCGGTTCAGCAGGGGGGCCCTTTTGCCCCCAAGCACGGCCCGGGGCCTCCTTCGGCGCAGAACACACGTTTTCAAGGTAATATCAAAAGTCACTAGTGAGATAGCCTCCCAGCCTGACAGAAAGCGTCCCCCGGGGAGGGTGGGTCTCGTTCATTTTCAGGGACCAGCGGTGCCCAAGCTCTGGCCCACGAGGCTCGCGTGTCAGCCGCGTTCCGCGCGCGGGACCAGCGGGACAGCGCCGGGCACACGGGGCACAGGTCTGAGCTGAGACCGAGGAGAAGGGAGGGAACCGGTGTGTGGTGACACCGGAGGTTTTTCGAACAGAGAAGCTACAGCACAGCATCTCTGCATTTGGTGACGTTTCTACGTTTTCAGACGAGGCCGGTTCTAAGTTTCACGTAACTAGCTTGTGTGTTTGCGTCCAGTTATTTCGGATACTGGTTTTAAAAACCCTGCTCCAGGCAGAAAACCACCCGCGAAAGCCCAGCATCGGTGAATTCATAGGGGCTTCAGACCAGGTAGCGCAGGCAGTCAAGACGACAAAGGCCACACCGCGTTCTGACCACGAAATACCCTTTTTGCCTCCTGAAAACAAAAGGTATTTTAAACAATTTACTCTTTTCTTAAAAGATTTTATTTATTTGAGAGGGAGAAAGAGAACACAAGCAGCGGGAGTGGCAGAGGGAGAAGCAAGCTCTCTGATGAGCAAGGAGCCCGAGGCGGGACTTGATCCCGGGACCCCAGGACCTGAGCCGAAGGCAGACGCTTCACCGACTGAACCACCCACTTTAGTCACATTCATTTAAAAATAAGGGGAGTCCTGGTGGAGGATTCCTGAGCAGGATAATCACGTGCCTGGTGCACGTGTGATGGATAATGGGGATTAACATTCGTTTCCTTACTGCCGACAGTTAAAAATTCTTGATACCCCTCCCAGAAAGCCCCCTCCCCTCAAGTGCTCATTCAGCGAAGGCTCTTAGTTTGCTAATAAGCAGCATAACGCTAGTCTGCGTTCAGGTGCAATTTAGAGAGAAACTGACCTACAGAAACAATTGCTTTCTCCCAGATGTCTCTGTAGGAGCGGGATGCGTCCAGTGGGCTCCCTCTTGCACACTTCCATCCTGTGCGTGAAGAAAAGGAGGGCTTTTTAATAAATGTCTGTGTGTAAATGGTTCTAGAACTAACACTACCATCCCAGTACAGGGTCTCCATCACTGCTGACAGCTTTACGGGCTTCATGCCTTACCTACAAGTTGCCACAAAAGCAAAAAGTGGAGAGTCTTATGCAGGAGAAAGGCAATTATCTTATATGTTTTCCGGAAAACTTCTAAAATAATCCTTAACATTTTATGCATTGTTTTATAAAATTTGAAATATAAATTCCAGGAGCATATTATTCTCTCACCGAACTCATTTTTGGAAGGTTTTGCAAATTTATCATCATTAACATTTTTCCTTTTTAAAAAAGAATTTCAGGACACGTATTTGTTCACACTGAATGTTTTTGTACGTCCTCACACACAGGAGAAGTTGTAAATGTCAATATGTTATCAGTGCTATTTCTAACGCAGGAGGTGACCTCGGGCTTATTTATTGCAAAGACCAGAAAACCTCACCCTCTGAGCCTCACAGGTGATGCTGGAGAGCCGCTTGCTGGTTTTCTGATCGGTTATCTTTCTAAACAGAATCCATCCAAATTTCAGTGTTCACAACCATTATCTGTGTATAGGAAAAAGAGTTCTAAAATGCACAGAAAAATAGAAAAACAAAGGCAGACAATAACATTGGAAAAAACAGATCTATCTGTTTCTTACTCACGCGTGTTTCCTTCTCAGCATCAATGCCGCACGGTAGGAGTGGCGGTTTCCGAGGCAGGTGCCGACCGTCGTGGCTCCTGGGCACCCACGGTTTCTGCGCGGCGGAACCGCAGGGCTGGGCGTCGGGCCGGCCCTACCGACAAGCGAACTGGCCCTGCCTTCCCCAGGCGAGCAGATGTCAGCACAGACGAGCCTCTCCACACGCTGCTTCTCGGTCGATGGCTACGAGCGAGAACGTGGAGGCAGCAGAGGGTGCCGAGAAGCACCAAGGGGTGCACCTGAGTCCCCGTTCTCCTGCCGGCTGGTCTAACCCGCTCGGCTCCTCACTGCCGCCACGGGAAGAGCGCCGGCCACAGGGCCGCCCCCGGGACGGCTGAGCACCACCCCGCAGACCTTCCCAGGCTCCACATTCAGGTAGATCTGGAGCTTACCAGCCGCTGCTGTTTGTGTCTGTATGTTATTTTATTTTATTTTATTTTATTTTATTTTATTTTATTTTATTTTATTT
>NW_024423344.1:78279560-78339459 GCF_017311325.1 Ursus maritimus
TTATTTTATTTTATTTTATTTTATTTTATTTTATTTTATTTTATTTTATTTATTGAGAGACTATGGACTCTGAGAAACAAACTGGGGGCTTCAGAGGGGAGGGGGGTGGGGGAATGGGATAGGCTGGTGTGTCTGTATTTTAAGTTCAAATGAACTGACGTGGCCACGCTAAGGGCTTTTTCTGTGTTGGAAAGGTTTCTGGTTTTTACCCACCGTCCAACCTCCCCAGAAGTTGTGGAAGTGGCACAAGGAGGTGGGTGCCCTGTGACGGGTGAGGTGACACCCAGCAGGGAAGTGGACACTCGATGCACATACCAGGCAGCTCGACCCGAACCCATTGCCCCCAGAGCCTGGCTGTGAGGGGGACGCAGCCTCGAGGCCCCGGCTCTTTCCGCCCCTGGATTTCCATCTGCAGAGCGGACTGGCTTGCATTCGCTCCCGTTTGCAGTCATCTTGAAAGGCAAATACGCTGTGAGGTCCTCCAGGCACGCTGCAGGTAAACTGATTTTAAGTGTTGTGGGATCGTGTCGGAAGAAGCTTCCAAATCCGGGGTGGAATTGTTGCTCTGAACAGGCGTGTCATACTCCGTGAGCGCGGACAGCCCGGCCCAGCGGCGCCCCCTACAGACAGGGGCTGAAATGGGACGTGGCAGCTCACCAGCCCCTGGGGTGTTCTCTCATTCAAAGAACTACCACAGCTCCCGTTGGGTTCCGGCCCCGGCGTCTCCAGTCACAGCCGCTCGGGGTTTTCACCTGGAATCTGCTCCTCCAGGTTAAACCGTGTCTTCCCAAAATGCATATGTTGACGTCCTAGCCCCAAAGCACCGTGGAGCGCGAACGTAGCTGGAAAGCAGGTCAGAGCAGATGAAGTTAAGATGCGGTGACCCTGGAGTAGGGCGGCCCCTAACCCAGAAGCCTGGTGTCCTTAGTATAAAGGGACACGGAGACAGAGACACGGAAGACGCCCCACGAAGATGGACGTGGACACAGGCGATGTGTCTGAAAACCAAGGAGCGCCAGAAACCCCCAGCAGCTGGGGAGGTTGGGGAGGACGGGGCAGATGGTCCCTCCCAGGCTCAGCGGGGGCAGCGCTCCTGAACCGGGAAATAGCACGTTGTAAAGCCACCCGGGTCGTGACTGTGTTACGCTGACCACAGGGAGCGAATACAACTCCGAAAGCAAGGAGCGTGTCTCTGCCTCCTCGGCTCCCCGTCAGAAATAGCAGGGAGGCTCTGAAAACGAGGTCATCCTTTGAATTCCATATCTTAAAACTCTTAGGTGTGCCTTTTAATACTTTTTATTAGTCACCGAGCTTGCAATTCCAATTAGACTTTTCCTTAAATTACAAAAATCAGTTTGTGCTTCCTCTCCTCTGGAATGTGGTGATTATTCTCTGTAAGTCCTCTTAGAATTCAGCTTGAATGCAGGATGTTCAGTTCTGAAATCAGAGCATTTATCTTTGCAGAAGTCTCTGGCCCTGGCGTGGGCATGAGCCCATGGGCGGTGCTGCCCACACATGCGGGTGCGTGGGGCCGTCCCTGTCCCTCTGGTTTGCTCCTCTCTGTGCGTTAGACTTGCCAGTTCTGTGAGGAGGGCAGCCCACTCCCATGTCTCCAATTCTTTTTTTTTTTTTAAGATTTTATTTATTTATTCATGAGAGACAGAGTGAGAGAAAGAGGGAGAAGCAGACTCCCCTCTGAGCAGGGATCCCAATGCAGGGCTCGATCTCAGGACCCTGAGATCATGACCTGAGACAAAGGAAGATGCTTCACCAACTGAGCCACCCAGGCGCCCTCCAATTCGTTCTTGCTCTAATCAAGCAAACTGCTGAAGAATGGGCCCACGGAGAGCACAGGGACACCGCGTGCCAGCTCACCAGAGAAGCAGTGAGGCCCCCACCACCGGCTCCCACAACTCTGAATTCCTCCCGAAAGCTCTGCCTGTTGAGCTGTGATCACCTTAGAATATCAGACCAGGAGATGCCTGTTGCCTGGCAAGGTCCTGGCTGCGAATCCAGCTCGAATATCGCGGTGTACGGTGTCGTTCTGGAGTCCGGGTGCCGAGCCACATAGACGGGCGCTCTGGCAAGGGAGCTGGCCCAGGTAGGCCCGGTGGCTGCACTTTCTGTCAGGAGGTAACAGGGCAGAAGGCAGACGAGGCGTGGTGTCTGGGGCGGCCCCACGTCCGGTGGAGGGTGCCTGAGGCACGGTCCGTGCCCTGCTGACATCCTCTCTGCCGTCTGGTGAGGCTGTCCTTGTGTGCGTGTGCAGGGGTGCGGCCCCGCTTTCTCTCCTGTCCATTAGTCCTGACCCGGTGCTAAATTCCTGGTGAAGTCACAGCCGGTGTGGCCCAGCTTCCTGGCCGAGGGAGGAAGGACGGCAGTCTCCGTGCATCGACGTTGGTGAGGGTTGTGGCGTGCACCCCGCTGGGCCCCCAGGTCGCTGGTGCTGGGAGCAGCTGAGCTGCCGAGCCAGGGGCTGCAGAGCCCAGCCCAGCGGTAGACCCCATGTGTGAGCAGACGTCACGGAACGGGGCTGACAAACGGCTTTCTGAGGATAACATGGAGGGCATGTGTGTGAGTGCCTAGAAATGGAAATGTTGGTCAAATAAAAACCTTCCTCCTCAGTTGGCCCGTCACTCAACGAACCTGTTTATGTGTTAATCGTGGAAGAAATCAGACATGAAGAAAAGCAGAAAGAAAAGTCCAGTAGATCTCCCTGTGCTGACGGTCCCACCTCAACAGCGACCACCTACCAGCGCTCTGTTCCACCCACACGCCCGCCTCATTCTGCGCCAAATCTCCTGGCGGTTTGGGGAAAATCTCACACACTGTATTATCCCGTCCATAAATATGGCGGCATGTGTCTAAGGGAAGGGCTCAGTGAGACACGCACGCGGCTCGGAAGCACAGAGCCACAATTCGATTATTGAGAACACAGTCAGACTCTGTGTAGTTCCTTCAGTCCGCACGCTGTATCCCTCCAGGGATGCCACCAACGCCGGAGCTCCACGGTCCTGGCGATGGGACCCGGCCTGTGCTCATGCCACCAGCTCCACGTACGTTCATGTCGTTGCTGCCACATAGCTTTTGGATGTTAGAAACGTTTTAATTTAAATTAACCTGTTTGATAACTACGGGCAGTACTTACATTAGATTTAAAGTCGAATGCACATGTAGAGCCACTGGTGGGCTTGGCGATCGCAGCTCCGAGGGCGTGGAATTTACGGGACGCAGCCGTGCACGTGGGCCTTACACGCCGCACCCCCAGCCTAGTCTGCAGAGCAAGGGGGCTTCCGACCCCTCAGCGTTCTCCCCCGTAAGTGACCACTTTAAAACGTGTCTTACGTTTGTCTCCCACTGTATTTTTTGTTTGAGTGTAGCGGGCACACAAAGTGAGCTTCGCGGCACAACACGGGGACTCGGCGCAGCCATCCATCGCCGGCGGCCCACCGGGGCAGCCGCCATCTGTAGTCACACAGCGCTGGCACGGGGCCCCTGACGACACTGCCTGTGCTGTGCCTTTCACTCCCCCCCAAATTAAAAATAGAAATACACACCATCCCGCAACTCCCCGACCAGGAAGTCATCCAGGACGGCTCATGTTCGCGGCAGCATCTACAGCGGCCGAGACGTGGAGGCGAGCCGAGCGCCCGCGACGGAGGAGCGGACGATGGGGACGAGCCGTACGAACAGCGGGACAGCGCTTGGCCAGAGCAAGGAAGGGAAGCCCGCCGCGGCGACCGCATGGGCGGGTCCAGAGGGTATCGCGCCAAGTGAGGTACGTCAGCCGCAGAAAAAGACAAACACCATGTGATCTCACGCCATCTGGAATCTCAAAAACAAAACAAAGAATCAACAAACAAGCAGAACCAGACCATCAAGGCAGACAGCAAACTGACGGGGGCGGGAGGGGCGGGTGGGGCTGGGGAGCGGGGGGACGGGCTGCCCGTGAGGGGGCGAACACGTCATGGCACCTTTCACGGAAGCCAGTGCCCACAGAGCCCTGCCGCATCCGTGCGTGCACAGAAATCCCTGCGTGCCCTCCGACCCTTTCTGAGGGGTGGTAACAGGCCGCACACGCTCTCAGCTGTCCTGACGCCACGGAGCCGTCCGCCACACATCCCCGATCCATGGATCCTCGGGATGCTTCCAGCTTTGGGGTTGGTTGGTGGCTTTGCTCTTACAAGCAGTGCCGCAGTGGGTCAGCCACGTACGCCATTCTGCATGTTGCCGACGTGTCCGTGAGGAGGTTTCTAGAAACAGGATGCGTCATTTTCCTTCATTGCACCTGATTTGCTCCGTCATGGCTATGCCGTTGTGAGCAACAGAGGAAAGCATCTTCACAGGACAGCCTTGCCGACAGACTGCTCTGTTCAGTGCTTGCATTTTTATCTGGTGCATGAAAAACATGGTAGCCCGGTTTTCAACATTCCAGGGAACGGAACAGGCCCTCGGGCGTGCCGAGCGGCCTCGGCTGTGCACGCAGGAAGCCGGCCGAGCTCACACACCGTGTCGTGCAGACGCACGACCCACACGCGCGTCTCTGAAAAGGGCTTGGTTTTCATGTTGTGCTGTTCGGGGTGGAGACCACTGAGTATCGAAGGTGAGCCGTGTAACTGCACCCGCCTGGTCTGGGGGTGGCGGATGGAGCGGGAAGAATTGGGGCAGCACCACACCTGAGCTCCTGCCCCGACGAGGGTCCGCTGCTCAGAGAGTGGCCTGCTTCTCAGCACCCACCTGAAGGACACAAACGCCGCTCCGTCCTCCTCCCCGCACCCCCGCACCCCTGTACTCCCCGCACGGGCCCACCGGCCTCACGGGGTGAGTGGTTCAACAGCCAGAGGCACGCTCGCCAAAATTGGCCCCGGGGTGGAAGACCTTCTTCCGCACCAGTCAGCAGCCTGTCCCTCGCACACAGAGCTCCCGTGGCCTCGGGGGCGGGAGCTGAAAGTGCTTTCATTCTGCTGCTCGGAAACGGTGCCGTTCTCCCACCACTAATGAGCTGCCACCAGGATGCTGTGTGAAGGGGCTGACACGTTCCTCAATAGGATGACTGATAAATGTGTAAATAGCATTGATTGGAACGTGCTTGCAAATGAATGATGTGATCAGGTCTTGACACAAAGCGCTTTGCCTGCCTGAGTCACCGCTTCCCACCAGGCGGGGCAGTGTCCCGCCCACGGGATGCCGGCTCCCACTCCCCACGCGGCCACTGGGACAGCCGCGCGGTGAGGACAGCGAACAGCAGACCACGCAGGAGGAGGCCTCCAGCCCCAGGCTCCCCTGCAGGTGCCCTGCATGTATGTTCACAGGTCCTGGAGGGGACTGCAGGGCTCGGCCAGGCTCTCCTCCCAGCCCCCCTCGCGGCCAGCCCCCCATGCAGGCAAGGAGTGAGGCAGCGTTCTACTTGAGCCAAAACCTACCCACCTTGATTATCTTCCTGTCTTTGTGTTGAGGGTGAAGCCTGGGTCCTACTCATTGTATTTCTCCTGCAATAAAAGGACATTCATAGTTTGTCCCCTGCTCATGGGCACGAGAGGCCAAGAACAGAAATCCACTCGCTGTCCCTGCTAGGATTTCCCTCCTGGGTTCTGATCAGCCGCCAGGGAAGGAAGGCACAGTCCTGAGAGCCGAGGGGAGGCCTCAGCCCAGCCCATGGGCCTCACGTCCTCCCAGCTGCTCTTCCCTTCAAGGACGCCCCCAGGCACTGTCCCTCCCACTGGACCCAAGGACACAACAAAAATCTGGCCCTCGGCTATGCTCTGGTTCGCTTCCTGGTCTCAGAGATGTGCCAGTCTTTGCGGAGTTGGACCTCGTTGCTTTGCTGACCGTGTGAGGCCGGGAGGTGCTGCGGTCAGTGCGGACACGGGTGGGGGGCGCTCAGAGCTGTGGGGAGCACACCCTGGCGGCCAAGGAGAGGTCGGGACTCGAGCTCCAGCAGAGCTAGCCAGGTAGGGAAGAAGGAATCCCCAGTGAGAAAGATGTAGACGTGAGAGAACTCGTACTTCGGGGAGAGCGGGAAGAATTAAAACCAGAAATGTAGCTTAGCGTCTCGCTGCTCAGCATTCCAAATGGAAAGTGAAAAAGTTTATGCCTAACTTCCTAGTTAACAGGCAGCCATCAAAAGGTTTTGACCAACAATGATATGAAAGACAAATCATCTTAGTAAAAATTCTGGGTTTCCTTAATTCTCTTATGATTTTTTTATTAGTTAAAAATACTAGCACCTAAAAGTAATTGGTGTTTTTAAAAATATATGTGGAAAAATGCAAAAGAGTACAAAGAAGAAAAAGTTACCCGCGATAGCATCACTTTCAAAGTACAGAAACTCATCACCCAACGGGCAAGACGCAGGGGACAGAGACACGTGGAGGCTGGGACGCTGGGAGCAGCCTCGGGTCAGCAAGTGCCCCTTGCGACCTAGTGACCCCACCAGAACTACGCGCAGTTTGCAGACAACACTGAGCCAGGAAGGGTCTGCACCCCAAAATCTTGCATTTTGCACAAAGAAGTCCAGTTGGTTCCACCACAGGCTGTTTGTTGCGGCACCGTGAGGAGGGGTGCAGACGGGATGGCGGGAGCTCTGTGAGTGCAGGTGGGCAGCCAACACGAGGATGTTTCCTCCTTCCTTCTTGGATTGTTTGCCAGCAATTCAACGCTTCGCCCAAAGAAAGGAGGGGCCCGGGCTGTTGTCCTCCAGCGTCTTCAATAGTAACAGGGCACATCGCTCATGACACAACCGTGAGAACACGTTGCTGTTATCCAGGGTTTGGGAATCCTTGGATAAGAGGCACTGAGCACAAGCTGTCATTTTCATTTCTTTGGAAAACAAACATCTTAGGAAGGAACTAACTGGGCCACGATGGGCAAGCCGCTGAGCATGGGGCCTCAACAGGCTCCACGAGGAAAAGCTAGCATGTGAGCCTCTGGCAGGTCAGAAAAGAGCTTCCTATTAGGGATGTGTTCACAGGTGTGCATGGTGTGTGTATGTGTGTGCACGTGTGTCTGTGGTGTGTGTTTGGCACACACGTGTGTGTGCATGGTGCATGCAGTGCTCTCGGGTTTGTGGGTGTGTTAGTGGGTGTACGTGTGTGTGTGGTGCTCCCAGGTATGGGCATAAAAGTGTGTGCACGTGTGAGTTCACAGGTGTGTGTGCATGCCCATATGCATGGTGCACACGTGTGTGGTGTGCATGTGTGTGGCGTGCGTGTGGGTATGTGCAGGTGTGAGTGTGTGTGGCGTGCACGTGTGTACACAGGTGTGTATGGTGTGTGTGCATGACATGCACGTGTGTGTGCGCGTGGTGCATGTGTGTGCACGTGTGTGCGTGGTGTGCATGTGCGTGGTGTGCATGTGGGTATGTGCATGGCGTGAGTGTGTGTGGCGTGCACGTGTGTGCACAGGTGTGTATGGTGTGTGCATGTGTGTGGGTATGGGCGGGTGTGCATGGTGCATGTGTGTGCACACGCACATGGATCTCAGACTCCTGGACAGTACAGGGGAAATAGATGGATTATTCCCGAGAAGCGGTCATCACCGCCAGCAGGCGTGGGTCGGCACCAGGAGTATGGCCCCCGAGCTGCACAACGTCCTGTTGTGGCCCTGGATCCTATCGGTGGGGGCTCCGTGTGGCGGGGGGTGGGGGTTCCCACAGAGCCCGGACACAGCTAGCACTGCCAGGGCCCGCTATTCGTCGTCTCCGTGCAGACAAGTCCCCAGGCTTGGCCGAAATGTGCAAGCTGAGCTTTAGGGAATATTCAAAAGCAATCCTGCACAATCCGTTTGCTGTGTGGTAAAGTCATTTAGGGAGTAAAAAACTGCCTGATTCTGAAAAACAGCACATAAAATGACCTATTAAATTGTAGCATAAAAAACAGAACAATTTCCTATCATTTTATGAAACCCCGGATCTGATCTTCGATGTTCTCCTCTTAGCAGCAAAACGAGACCACAGGGAAGCCACCCTTCCTGCTGCACACAGCAGCGGTCCCGTGGCCGCTGGCTCGCGGCTCTGGGAAGGCACCCCGCCCGCCTGCCTTCCTTTCCTCTGTGCTCAGCTCTACAGAACCCCCGTAAAAACCCAAGTGCTTATTCTTGAGAACACGCCCAGCCAGGTGCTGTCAGCGGTCGTGAGCCTCCGTGGATGTCTGGGGGGGGCAGGGGGCTGTCCTTCCCAGAAAGGCAGCAGGGGACGCACAACGTTCCCAGGCCGGACTGCCCCAAGGCTGAACGCAGGAAGCCAAAATAAGGAACTCTGGAACGAGTTCTGCGTGACCTAAAGACACCTTGCCATCCAAATGGGAAAAGAAGGAGAAGGAGGAAAGGGTGACTGCAAGAGACAACAGAAAATAAAAGCAAAGGGCGTCGACTGGACCTCTTCTGTGGGCCCCACTGAGAGCGGTCGGAGGAGGACCCAGAGGTGAGGGCCTTTCTTGCCTGTCCGGGCTGTCTCTGCAACGATGAGGCTCCGTGTGGACAAGCTCCTCACACTCCGTCCTGACGTACATTCTGCTCCAGTGGTACTGACCGCGAACAGAGGGACTGGAGCCCCGGCAGGAACAGTACCGTTCTCCGCGAGAGCCCAGTGCACGGCAATGCCCAGCAGAAAACATCACTGAGGGTCCCCAGCAGAGAACTTGCTTAGAAACACGGCTCCCCCCACTCCTTCCCCTCGCCTTCTCTCTAATTTTTGAATATCAGGAGAAACCCATGGTGTCCCCCGTCCTCCCTCCCGTGCTGCCGGAGGCTGAGATGTCCGTGACGCGGCATGTCCCTATTATGAAGGCCTCGACAAAGAGCCGAGAGTGTATCTTTCCCTGATGGATGGCTTTTGGTTTCGTTACAGTGAAACATTGTTGAGTTTCCCCCAAGTTTGAACAAGATTCATAGCTGAGCAATGCTGAACTATCAACCGTCATATTAGCATTCATAATTATCGCCTGTAATTGTTACAACAGCTAACAATTACCACCGCCGCAACAGAACGGGGGAAGGTACCACTCATTAATGAAACACGGCAGGGTTTTCATTTCACGAGACTGTCCAAGCTTGAGCAGAAATGAAAAACAGAGAACACTAAATATATATTCAAATGCAGACGAAATCCTACGACAAAGTCGTTATTTCCTGGCTTAAATCAAAATTTTAAACAGTTTACTTGCCTCCGTCTTCCCGAGAGTTTTATGTAACAAACTTTCAGTGTCATGACTAATAGCGGCTCTTGGCGAGGATCCGTCTCGCGGCGGCTCCTCGGGCTGTGATGTGCGGCGCCTTATTACAGGGTGCATTATGCAGGAGCTCCGTGCGGTGATGGGACACGGAAACCCCGCTGTGCGGATGCCTATCAGAGCTTCTTTTAAAGCCCTTTCTCAATTGTCAGCAAAGTATTTTTTAAGGTTAAAAGGTGTAAAATTATTCTGAAATGCTTTTCTGACCTGTCGCCTATCACTGCAAAGAGCTATAGTTCATTTTTTTTCTAAAATTGTATTTTTTTGAAATGCAGTAATATTATAAGAATAAGCTTTATAAGAGGAAAATAGTCCCCTGAAATGTTCATGATTTTTTGCATACCTCCTTCTCCAATGAATGCAATATTAGCCATTGTTTCATGTTCAGAATTATAATTTCTGATGCAATTTTTCTTACTCCAGCCCCCGTTGGCTGGAGAGCAGAGAAATTAATGTAAATGACCATTACTCTCACATTCCCCTGCTTCTCTCTCTCCATCTCTCTTCACCGCTCCCCTTGCAGCGGCTGCTCCGTCCTCCACGCCGCCTTGCTGTGCAGAGGGGCCGTCAGGCTGGTGTGCTAGGCCCTGCACCTGCCCCTGATTGAAGCTACACTGGAGGTCGGCGGGAAGGCAGCAGGTGCGTGGGTTCTTGCGGTCTCCGGCCTCCATGCAGCTCCAAGCCTGCCTGTGAGAGAAGGCCCGGGCTTAGCAAATCAATCCAGGTCCACGATCCTTGTCATTTTCAGTTCTTGGCCTCTGAGGCCCGTTTCCTAGGGTGTGAAGTTTCCAGCTGCCACCGACTGCTCCCTGGTAGATTTTGACATCCAGCTTCTGCCGAGCCCTGGGGAGAACCTCCAGCACAGTCACATCCCAGGTGTAGGGAAGATCATCTGAGAAACTCACCCCAGTGCAGACAGCAGGCCCACCTCCGACCTCTCATAACAGAGAGAGAAGACGTGGGGCAGGCACACGCACACGGGGCCTGCGTGGAACAGAGCTTGCCCGAGCTGGTGCACACGGCATCCCCGCGAGAGGCCTGGGCCACGCTCGTGCCTCTGGCCTTTGCTTTCTGACTGCATGGTGTCTGCGGGACGAGTCCCGCCTCCCTGCCTGATTCAGGGAACAGGAGAGCCTGGATCCGCAGAGCGTGCAGTCGATAAGCTACACGCGTGACGAACCTTCTTTCCAACACTGATGAGATGATCGTCTCTGGATTCATTTCTATCCATGAGGTGTTAGGAGCTTACACCTTGTTAGTAGTGTAGAAACTGCTTTGCTTTCTCCAGAAAGCGAAGGGAAGCCCTACTTTGGGAGTCAGCGTGCACCCGATTCACGGCATTTTACGTGCTCTCAGCTCAGGGATGGGCAGATGGCTGGGAGTCCAGCAGAGCCCTCAGACGAGAGGGGTTTTACCTGCACACCCGTCTCCTGTTTGTCACAGCACCGGAGGCCACGTGGGGCTCGGGCAGGGCACTGTGAGCTGCACAGGTCGCGGGGACCCCCCCCCCGGCTGTGCGGCCGGGACCGGAGGCGGCAGAGTGATGCTCAGAGCGGTCCCTGTTTCTGCACAGAAGTTCAGGGCGACTTGCCAGGAGGTTGGTGAAGCCTGAGCTGGCAAGTCCATCCCATCCAAGGCTGGGGAGGTGCCCACGCCTGTTCACACGGTCAGATGTGCTCCGACGGTTTGCAAAGGAAGGCGTTAACCCGTCGGATTCTGTCTGTCCTCACCCGTCCCACCTCCCTGAGCCACCGGCCTCGTGCTGGGTGCTGGGACGCAGGGACTGCTGGTGTTCCTGGGACCCAGCCTTGGTGTTGGGGACCCACATGGCTCCAATGAGTAGACATTCTGTGAGGCCCACAATTCATCCCTTAATGCAAGGACAGCACGGGCAGTGAGGGTGGTAGCAATTGTCAACTCAGGGAATAACAAGGATTCCTCACAGGACAAGAAACTTAAAATTACCCGAAATGGTACGGCTTTGGGAAGGAAACTTGATAGAGGATCGTTCCTCAGATTTGCCAGCAGTCTTTAGAAGACTTAGCTGGTGTAGCCAACACTGGTTGTAAACTGAACATTTTCTCAGTGGTCAATAACTAAAAACAAAAATTGGATTGACCTGAAAGAGTGAAGGCTGTCGTATTTCTCTTCTCTCCGTGGAAAATGCCGGGGTGTGCAGCCAGACACCAGAGGGGCGGCCATGACAGAGGAGGGAGGGCCTGCGGTCACATGAGCCCGGATGCGAGGACACCTGAGGTGTCTGTCCGCAGAGTGAAATTGCCGCAGTCTCCTTTGTCATTCTAAACAAATCTTCACGTTCGCTCTTAATTCTGTATTTCTGAATTTGCCTTCTTTTTCCCATGGGGGTCCCCCAAGCCGTGGGAGTGTAAGCGCTCAGATCCAGATCTGGTCCCACTAATGCTTCCCGTTTCACACCAAAGACAACACTCTAAATACGCCGCTAAAACCCCTCCCCCTCTTCCTCGCCTCGGTGAAGACAGAGACCATGTTGTTCTTTGTACTGACTTAGAGTCACTCTGTCTCACGAGCGGTCAACACCAGAAACACCGAAGGAAAATAAATAAATGCAAACTCCGTGTGTCTTGTTGAAAACAGTGACCAAATTTTGCCGATGCAAAGAATGTTTTAAAACCAGTGCACTATCTAATTCTGCTTTTTTCTCGCACAAATCAGTTTCACCTGCATAATTCAAAGACTTCTCACCAGTGTTGGCAGGTGACGCTCTCACGGAGCCCTGCTGGGTCCGCGCGCCTTGTGGTCACCATGCCTGTGCTGCCAAGAGCTCGCACTGCACGGCCTCCACGCCGCTCTGCGGGTTCCAATCCCCACACGCAACACGGAGTCCTAACAAGACACGAGGCGTGAGACACAGGACCAGATGGCGGTCACCTCGCCAGGCAGCCTTGAGGGATGCCCTCTTGTCCCATCGGGTAGTGTTGGCACCACCTGCCTCTCAAGACCCTGTCTGGTCTTCAGGGAACGAGAGAACGTGCTTTGGAACTTCCTAAAATGCTGCGGGCTCACAACCGGAACTGTTATTGTCATTGAGTTGCTAGATTCTGAAACTTTGTGCGTTTTGTGTTTGGACAAATATGGCAGAAGAAAGTGAGGAGTAACCATAATTTCTGAAACGAGACCCAGCTGTGCATGTTTGCTGTGAGACACGGACATGCTCTCTAGGGTCCTGACTCCTCCTTTGTAAAGTGGGGCTGCTAAATACTGTCTACCCCGCAGGGTTGCTTGAGGATTCCATAGATACGCATGCCAGGAGCTCGGTACACGCCTGATCCACGGCCCTTGCTCGAAAACACTAGTTAGGGTGCCTCTCTTTATGAATCGCCTGAGCGTCTGAACACGTACTCCACCACCTGATTTCCCATATTGGAAAACATTTTAAAAATTAAAAAGTCAATCAACACATTCACTGAGAAAAATCAGGACCCCGGGGAAGGGCTTACCCCACGCAGCACCCAGGTGGGCCTCAGCTGGTGGGTGTCACCCAGGCACTAATGAGAGCAGGTCACAAACCGGACGTCCAAAACCGTTTTGTGCATTTCGGGAGGGAACTTGCAGCCCTGAGAGAATTCTCTGAAACGGAGCTTTGTCAATAGCTTCGGTGACTCTCTCGGTAGCCACCCATCCTGCTTCCCAGAAGCAGCTGCTCATGGTCCGTGCGGGCGCGAGACCGTCCTTGGTCTCGCCTTGCTCAGTCCTCGTTGAACGGGCAGGAGGCACCGCTAGGGTCGCCATTTAGCAGCCGAGCGCACGTGAGGCACTCCCGGGGTCTGTGTCCTGACAGCGCATTGGAGCGCCTGGGGGAGATCCCGGGGAGGCAAAGCCACGTCACACCGTCACCGCGAGGAGGTCTCCCGGTCCACATGGGCCGGTGTAGGGACGCCAGAAACGATCACGGGGACCATGTGTGCTGATTATGCAGACGCTTCCCCCACCAACTCGGATCCTGCACACAGCCCTCCCCCAAGATTCGCCAAATCCTCGCTGCCGTCTGGCACTTGGACAACTTAAAAACCTCTCTAGATGTGTTGCCCCTGGAATAACTGAGTGTCACGTGAAAGATCAGGATGGGTTCCTGGACCAGCAGGAGCATGTAGGCTCTCTCAGCAAAACCTGCCTTGGTGGGGCCTGTCACATGCACCCCTAGGTCACGTCCGTGCTGTGTCTGCTGCACACAGCCCGGGGACGTCCTCCCCGGGACGCTCTTACACACGCAGGGCCGCACACCCATTCCGTGCCAAGCCCCGAGCCCTCTGCTGAAGCAAAGACTGTACGAAGCAGGAAGTGAGAGAAATGCGGAACGTGATTTGGAAGGTGCCCAGCTCGGGCCTTACTGGGGGGAAGACGGTGAGTCAGAGGCTTTCATACCATCCATCTGCACACACAGCGGCTCGGGCACTCTGCAGGAAGCTCCGTGGCCGCCTCTGACCAAACCCTCTGCTCTCCTTTCTTGATGCTCTGGTCCAGCCCGGATGCGCCCACAGCACCCTGCACCTGCCCTGTGGTTCTTGGTACCCTGAGTACCTGCAAATACCCGCGGCCCAGAGTGCCCTTGTCGCAGAGCACCCGAGAGCCAGGCTTGACCTGTCCATACCCCATGCACACTTGGCGGTCACGACCAGCAGTCTCACGATCACCCCAGGACAACAGAGCCAGGCGGGTAGACAGAGCCGTCCCGAGTCCCCGCTGCAGAGGGGAGCTTGTAGGGCCGCCCGGGAGGGACCTCTGCCTGCGAGGGAGCTGTTTCGGGGGCCTGGCTCTCAGCAGAAAGTGACTTCCCTACAGTAAAAACTGTCTGTCGGCAGAGGCCTTAGAAAGACGCCGCCCCCGAGAGGTAACGCTCAGCCGGGAGCCTTGCAGACTGACCCTCAGGAGAGCAGCCACTCTGCAGCCACTGCGGAGTTAGCGACCGCTCTGCCCCCGAACAAGGTCCCGTCCACGTGGCGCGGAGGCAACGGGCGGACTGCGGGGCCAGCCAGGCTCCACCACACGCAGGTCTAGGGTCACCGCCGGTTTCTAGGAAGAGCAGTTGGTGGCACCACCTGAACCTCCCATTATCTTTGTAACATTGTAGCCACTGCTGTGGCTCCGTGGCAGAGGTCACCCCGTCCCTGACTCAGAGCCACGTGAGGCCCTTCTCCACGTCTAGAACAACCAGCACTGAAACAGCCCCCACTGAATCCTTTTTTTGGGGGAAGAGCAGAGGAGAGGGAGGGGGAGAACCGTATGCAGACCCACACTCAGCGTGGAGCCCGACTCCTGCCGGATCCCACGACCCTGAAATCATGACCTGAGCCGAAATCGAGAGTCAGACACTCAGCCGGCTGAGCCCCCAGGAGCCCCTTTCACAGTCAGTACCTTCTGTGTTTTGTTTCAGAAACGTTTGTCTACCCTAAGGACCTAAAGATTCTCCCATATTTTCTTCCGAACGTTTTGCTTTTGACACAAAAACCTTTAATCCATCCAGAAGTGATCCTTTCTCGTGGGGCCAGGAACCCACACTCTTCAGCTTTTCTATATGGTGGCCAGTGACTTCTACTGAATAGGGCTTCTTTCTCCAGTGACCTCCAGTGTCCCCTCCACTGGGTCCGCTCTTGTCCTCAGGTCTGCTTCTGGGTTGTGTCTTCTTCTGAACGTTTCTATTTCTGCACACGCGTCCTGCCGTCTTGACTAATTGAACTTCCTAAAACCTGCAGTTGCTAATTGGGTTGAACTGCACCGCACTTTTCCCAAACCCCCTGTCTTGCATGGTTTTGAGGCAGGGCTGTCCCAGGAGGAACTTGGGCATGTGGAAGCTGGAAGCAACCGCCCAGACGCCCTGCGGGCCGTGCTGGTTGTGGTGGTGGTGGACACAGAGGCGTAGGCTATCTCCCTGTGGGCTGGCCCCGCTGACCTGGCCCCAGGACCTGCGGTCGCCATGGCCGTGTGCTGTCTACAGCTGTCCCGACACTTCCCCATGGCGGTCCAGCCCCAGGCGGCCTCGCTGCCGTGGCTGCCATGGCTGAGCGCAGCTCTCAGACTCCGACTGCGGCGTCAGCACCTGGGGAGACTGAGGACCAATTTCACGGTGGATCTCCAGCCTCTTCTCTGAACACCGCAGTCCTCAGTTTCTCCCGCAGAGACATGAAGTCTTCTTTGTCTAACAGATTCCTTATCTCATAATATCCACAGTGGCTTCCTGACCACGCCATGCCTCCTGCATGGGTCCCGATGTCTGGGGGCCTATGCTGACCCTCCCCATTTTTATTCCTATTTACAAATATCTTGGTCATTCTTAAGCCTTGTCAGTTCCTTCAATGTCCTTATCGAGATACTGATTAGAAATGCATGAAATCTATAGAACCAGATGCATGTGGCGCACAGCTGTGTGGGTACTGAGTCTTCACGACCACGAGTATTTATCTAGGTCTTGTCAACATCGCTCGACAGAGTTCTATAAATTTGGTGCCGAATAGTTTCACATCATTTGTTGATTTATTCCCAGGGATTATGCTATTTAACGTAGGCTAGGTCGTGCTGTGACCAAACATACCCAAGATCTCAGTGACTTCGGGGAGTAACATTTATTTCTTAGTTTTGCTACATGCCCACTACAGGCTAGCTGTGGACTCCGCTCCTCCCTCTGCGACCCAGGACGGCAGAGGAAACTCACTTTGTTGGTGAGTCACTTGGCGGCTCTTACGCCTTCTCTGGAAGAGAGAGATGTCATGTCCACTTACATTTCCTCGGCTGAGGTCAGTCGTATGGCTGAGCCTTCCCCTGTCCGCCTGGGTGGAGATGGGAAATGTTTTGGTGGACAGAACTAATTACTCTCAAAAGTCACATGTTGAGTCACCAAATAGTTGCGTGTCTCCTTCCCACGTGGAGAACATGGCCGCAGTGTGGCTTCCTGTGTCTGCGTGGAGCTCAAAGCCTGGATCATGGAGTGAGGCCCTGTGTCTTCATCGGACCCTGATTGGGTTCCTCATAAACCAGAACCCTGGGATCTGAAAGACCCAGTCACCTGCTTCTCACACAGCTGTCCATGCTGGAGGACAGGGCCGAGGTAACCACAGTCTGCAGACCCTTCAGAACAAGGAAGCCACAGGTCCATCCCATCGCCACAATTCTCCGCTCTGAGCGGGGGGTGATGTCTTTGATTAGGTCCTGATCGTGCTCCTGGGTGTGGCTTCTGCTTCACTGTTTTCTGTGACACTTGGCCCCTCCTTCTAGAAGGTTCTTCCTTTTCCATCAGCCTCCTTGGCCATATTTGATATAAGCATCAGAGATATATGCCCCAAGCCTCCTTCTTGTTTATGGATGATGGGACCCAAAGGTCATCTTATATCCCTAAAATCACGCATCTTTTAGTCCGGGCTGGTAGTTCTTGGCACGAAAACATTCAGAGGCTTGGTTGGCTTTCTCTCTACTTGATTTCACTAAGGTACATGTGCTCAGACTTGCGTCTCTGTTCGTACCTAGACACACCTTTCCGATTTCCTCTACTTCTCGCTTCCTTGTCCTCATGTCTTCGCTATTAACCTGCCTGCTGGTGTGCTGGGCTCTGCGCGGAAAGCCACACTCGTGGTCTCATCCACGAGCCATTTTGTCTACTCTAAAGGTAGTACTGACCCCAGTGGTTCCCTTACAGCTGACCCTACTAAGAAGCTTTAACAGTGGGTATAATGACCATACTTTTGAAGTGATCTTGGCTGAAGGACTGAAATCCATATAGTATGAGTGGTTCAAAGCTTTCCAAGTTAATTTTTTACTATCTGGGTGAGAAGCAATTGTCTTCTCTCCTCCTACAAGTTAATGAATTTGTGGAATCTCCACCCTCCCTCGATTCCTGCTCACAAATGAGCCAATCCTTCTCTGAGCTCATCCCTCTCTTGTAATACGTTACCAAACGTAGACAATACCACTTTTGTGGGGTGAATTGTATCCCCAGAAAAGATATGTCGAAGGTCTTACCCTCAGAACTTGTGAATGTGACCTTATTTGGAAATGGGGTCTTTGCAGATGTAATCAAATGAGATGCTTATTTCTCATTCTTAGTACTTGGCTACAGAGGCTGGCTGGTGCTTCTCTTCCTGCTGCAGCCCATGTGGATGGGACAGCGGCCATGCCCAGCGGTGCTGACCCCACAGCGGATGGGTGAGAATGGCGCACGGGGTCCTAATTCACGTCCCTTCTGCTCATGTGGCCATGCCTCCATCAGTGGGGATTTAGGGACAATGCTATGTGCCGGGGAGAAGAATCGAATACAAGCTGATTATTACCAGTGGTTGTAGCTGCTGTTTGACGGTGTCATTTTGAACAGCATATCTTCTACCTGCAGTTTGCTGGTGAATAAAAACACCTCTGTATTTCGTGCTGTGATTTTGATTTTGATAATTCGACCCTGCTTAGCCCTCGTGTTAAACATAAATATTGTGCATTCTGGTAGGGTTTTTGTGTGTGGATAATCCGAGTGTCTGCAAATTCTGACAGTGTTTTTAATATCATTTTCCCTATCAATCCTTACAATTTGGCTTTCGCTCCTTGACCTACCATCGTAGGTAGGATTTTAGGTGCAGCATTGCACAGAATTGTTGGTGGCTGGCATCCTTATTTATAAATGACTTTAAGTATAACAGCTTCAAATTTTTTACCGTTAAGAATGATAGTTACTGGAGGCTTTTGGTACTGACTCTGAATTGGAATGAGGAAGATACTCTCTACTCCCAGTGTAGTAAAGGGTTAGCATTACTGAGATCACGACGGTCACGTGTTTCCTGCTCTATTACAGTAATCGCATGCTTCTTCTGGAGTCTGTAAGAAGGATGGATTAGATCCCTATATTTTCCCGAGGAGACAGAACTCTTGGATTCCTGACTCAGTCCCAACTCGATCGAGCAGGTTATCATTTTAACATGTGCCGCTGGATTACATTTGCTAATACCCTGTACCCAATTTTTGTATGCTGTCTCATGAGTTAATTGGTTACAGACTGGATACACTTCGGAGAACAAAGCAGAAGTGAACCTTATTGTCATGGTCTAAGACAACATTAATTTCAAGATCAGCACCAATTAAATGACAGATTTTCTGGCAGGAAACCCTGCTACATCACATACATGTAAGATTCATTCTAAGTGTAACTGTTCCGACCACTGAGGAAAAAGACACACCAGGTCACATGGTTCAGCGAGGCTCGGAGGCAGGGGTTGCTCTACTGAGCCTTGATTTCTTCATTTGTAAAGGGAGGCGCCCTTTGGTCTAAAAGTTCTCCTTCTGTTACACCGTTTCCCCAGAGATCTTCCTGCACCTGGAAAAGCCACCCTTCCTAGACCGTCACCCTGAACTGTCCAATTTAAAAGTAGCTGAACGAACAAAGCCCTGGACAAGAGACTAACAAGAATCAACAGAGAAGCCGCTCCAGAGCTAACGGGACCGACCGCAGGGTCCGCGTGCAAACAGCCCCTCGCAGAGCAGCCTTGGTGCCCAAACACTACACTGGCTGCAGTTGGGGCGTTAGAAACCCCCGAGAGGGGGTGCCGTAAGAACATGCTCGCCATGACAAGGACAGAGGCCCAGTCCGTTCGAACTTTCCTGATTTACAAAACTACTTGCACATTTCTTTTTTAAAAGGGTCAAGGTGCTTCTTGGTGCGTAAATAAGTCATAACAGCCTTTGTTGACAATAATTCCATTTCGGACTAAAGAATGAGTATTCCCCTGCTATTTAACATATGAATAAGTTACGTATGATAGCTTTATTAGTCACCTTCTGACCTAAAAAAAAAAAAAGTACTCACTTTAGGGCTGAAATGTGGACATTGTGACGTGAATCCTCTGTGTGAAAAATTCTAAAAATAAGCAGTGATGGCAAACACTATCTGTTTTCATTTTAAAGACACACAAACAGGATCTCCAATCTCAAAACAGAATAAGAAACGACTCAGTTTATCTCATGTGCAAAAAATTCATTGTACCAACTTCGGAATCTGTTTTAATCTGTTTTGAATGAACTTGCTCTTTGACGTTTAATTCCTCCCATGGACAGCCAGGTTCAGAGGGTCCTAAAATACGGACGAAAAGCTTTCTAAACACTTACAAAATCAGAATTTAAGGGACGTCAATGCACTGTATCATTGGATTTAGTTTTATTTGATATGTACTCGGAATCTTTTTTTTTTAATGGATCAAATATTTAGGACCTTGGTGGAGCTGGAGGGTTTGGAAGTGGCCGGACTGCATTGAGTTGTACAAAATGTCTGGACATCCAGCTCCGGGGGCAGCTCTGTTTGCTCTCCTGCATCTTGGAAATTTTTCCGAACCAAACGACTGTTAACATCTAAAAGCTGAGACTCTCTGTGAAGAGAAGACAGAGGCTGCTCTTTGGCATTACAAATATTATCCGTCCTCTTTTAACATCAAAAGCACAAACCAACAAAAAGACGAAATAGTGAAGGGAGAAAAGAGCACACATGCTTTTTCCCCTTAAAATGCCGGCTCCTCTCTCGACCCACCAGCAGGAGCCATGAGGTAACAGCACCCCCTTCTGAGAGTGAGACCCCCCGCTCCGGCTGACTCTCCTGGTTGCCACCTCCCCCCACAACCCAGCACACACTAAACTTTCAGAAAACAGCTCTGGAACAATGCAGACACATCCACCGTGTACGAGCCACACAACAACACCACACACTTCGTGTTTACGCCACGTCCCTGCACCTCGCTGCACACGGACCCACGCGGGACACGGTGAGAGGCACAGAAACCGGAGGAGAGATAATTACACTTCTGTGATTCCTTTTGGCTCTAAATTCTGTGAACGCTCCTAATTTATAGGTTTCTCCAGCTATGATGTTGCAATTGGCAAATGTGGGAAGAAATCGTGGTTCTGGCACACCTCGGACGGTGTTGTTTCCCTTCTCCTCTGAAGCTCATTTGAAAGAGTCCATCCCCGTGCTCCAAACACAAAAGGTTTATTACACACTCTACTGATTTCTTACTCAGGCCATGTTAAGGACTGGTGACCAAAAGACAAGTGTTTAGCACCAAGAAGTGGTCACCGGGTCTCAGCGCTTAAGGACAAGGCTGTGCTTTGGCCCCGACAGTGACGACTGACGACCAAGGGCCGGAGAAGGGGCAGGAATGTCCCGATCAGATGCCGGACATGACGTCAGCACCAACGCCCATGTTTTGTGCAATAAAACTGAAGCTTCATCTCATGGTTCAATAAATACCCCAGGACCCTGAAAACCCAACTAGCGTTTCTCATTCACGGACGTCTTAAGGGTCTACCATCGCGTCGTCTACTTGTGGTGATTGAATAATCATACTCCGTGGTTTGTCATTTCAGATTTTGGAAAGCACCTGTTCCTGTGTATGGCTTCCCCTTTCGACTAATGCCCCAGGACGGCGCCTCTCAGACTGTCTGTGGGAAAGAACCGGCTTGTTCTTTAATTCTAGCCCACTGAAGACCTCAGTTTATAGAATTAAATAAAAATAAATTATTGGAAAATAAAAAGCAAGCATACACAAAATGCGAGCCCTAATCAGGAGTCATCATGTGTTCTAAGCTTCTCCTCAATTTCTGTACTCACTGTGGACTGACAAACAGTTGGGAAATCAGCCCATCTGAAAACCACACTCCACATTGCCTAGAGCTGCGGTTCCCAAAGTGTGTGCCAGGGTGCCCAGGGGCGCCACAGTGACCCCACGGGACCCATTTTCAAGGGAAACGCAGCAGCACCCAGCATCTGTTGTGCCGGCGAAGTAACGGTCAGCCTGAGGCGCCTCGTAGCTTCATTGCAGATCGTGCCCCATTCCTCCCGACGACAGCATGTTTGCATAGCTGGCTTCTCAGCGGTCACTGTGAGAAAACACAAGTCCTGGGCAAACCGCCGTTGATGGGAAGGGAATGTGCCCATTCCCAAGCTGACTGCAAGCTCGGAGAGGCTGCTCGGGGCTCAGCAGCTGCTCACAGCGATGAGTGTGTGAACGGATGCCTCACTCAATCCCCTTCCGCCTTGCGAGGTTAGGAAAGGGTTGGGCATCCGGCACCTTCCCACATTCCCCGCTGAGGTCTTGGCTGAAGTTGTGAAGATGTCATAAACCGTTCTCAGGTAATTCTCCCTCATCTTGAAGTCTTGCCCTTCTGTCTGGAGAACTTCTCACCCGGTGACATATCCCCCAGGGTTTTCAACCCGGTTTTGCCCGAAGGGAATGAGAGTTCCAGGCGAAGGGGCCAGAGGGAGGCACAGAGGCACTTTTCGTGGAGCGCGTCTCCTTTCTCCCGGCCGACACACCGCGAGGAAGGGGGGCAGGCCGCCGAGAGGGCACGAGGAGATGTGCACTAAATGCGGGAGGCACCCTGTGTACGTTTTTAAATACTGAATTAGAATAGAAATGTTTAAATCTCTTTGGATTTCTTCCCACTCTAAATCATTCATTACTCCTAGATGTTTTAACGAATGTTTTCCCCATTTGACATTTGGACCCACTCGACTTTTAAAAAGTCACAAATTGTCCCTAATAACAGCACAGATTATGTGGGCTGTTGATGATAACAGCTTTCGTGGCGCTCTGTCTTCCAGATGCTGCCACTTTCATTAACCAAGCAACGTGCCGGTTTAGCATAATAATAAAGCAATTTCCTGTTCTCAGTGTTGACGTGGAAGTCCAAGGAAGTGACACTTCATGGCTAAAGTCACAGAGCACCAAAGGGCCAAGGTCAGGCAAGCCGTCAGCCCGCGTGTGCACACCCTCCTGCCTGCTCTGTGGGCCGCGAGGTGGTGTGCGGGGCGGGCCCGGGCCAGGAGCCTGTGCCGCGGGCCGTGCCCCCCCTGCTTCCCTGCTGGTCTGCACAGAAAACACAGCTACGTAGGGCCACACGCTGATTTGTCTCCTGGCCCCGAAGGCATCCCCACTGGCCTTCTCCTTAACGGTGGTCATTAACTGCTTCTCTGGAAATCGGCCTAAGACCACTCCACAGCAAAATTAAGAGATGTTCGTTCCTCATTTAAAAAAATATAAAAGAACAGGGGCGCCTGGGTGGCACAGCGGTTAAGCGTCTGCCTTCGGCTCAGGGCGTGATCCCGGCGTTATGGGATCGAGCCCCACATCAGGCTCCTCCGCTAGGAGCCTGCTTCTTCCTCTCCCACTCCCCCTGCTTGTGTTCCCTCTCTCGCTGGCTGTCTCTATCTCGATACCGTGGTGATTCTCGAAGGAGGAGGACAGCCGTTCAGACCTGTCATTAGGGCTGCGCTTCCCGTCTGCGTGCCCGTGCTGGTGAGGCGCTCTGCCGTCCATGGACGTGTCCGACCCGGCCCTCCAGCCCAGGGGGCAGCAGCGCCGGGGCAGAGCCAGGACCGGCTGTCAGACCCTCCTCGACTGGACAGGCTACCTGAGCTCTCCACGCGCCCCCGCAATCACAGTCGACCTGGCCGTGGCTGGTCCTGTTCATGCGTACAGCTGACCCGTGGGGTGAACACAGACGCTCCCGGGACAAGGAAGCACGGGGAGCTCGAGGGGCAGCAGTGTGAGATGGTGGCGCTCCGTGCACGGCCTCTGGTCCTGCTCGCACCCATGCCGCTGTGAGGAGTCCTTGCACCAAAGTCTCCTCTCAAACCATCGGAGTGGATTCTGTTTCCTGGGGGGCCCTGGCCGGTCCCGCAGCGTCCCACCCACCCGCAGCCGTGATGGCCTGTTATGGAGAAGCTCCGCCATGGGCCGCATCTCAGCACCAAGTGCTGGGTTTGTAACACCCCCACCCAGCAGGGACCCAGCACTGGCTCCCTTGAAGTGGATCCCGGGGGTCTCCAGACTCCGGGGACGAGGAGGGCTGCCGGGGCCTTCACCTCACACCCACCCATGTGGAGCGTACGTCGCACAGCCCTCGTGCCTCCTGACCACTGAGGACCACCGGTGCCACGCCGTGAGCCTCTCACCAAACCCTGAGAGGGCTCAGGAGGACATGCGCTAACGCTGTGGAAAAGAGGAATGGTCTGTCTTTTCTTGTCCTCCTTCTAGTTGTCTCATTTCACGGGACTCTAACTCTACAAGAAGGAAGAGGAAAGGCAGTGGGCAAAGCCCTTCAACCAAGTTTGCACCATATTCATGCTAGATCCGCAAGAAAACCAGACGGGAGCAGTGGGACGGTGCATGGTGGTTCCGCTTACGGGTATTGTCCTTGTTTCCAATAACCAAGGCCGATAGTGAGTACTCGGGCTGCGCTAGGCAGAGAAAAGCAGCCCGGGCACGGTCCCAGGCAGGTGCAGACAGGCTTCCCCCATGCAGGCTCTGGCCCCGGCCACACTGTTCCAGTGCAGCCTCTCAACGTGCCTCCCCAGACGTACACTCACCTTTGCTCAGGCTTGGCCGCACTCCCGCCGCACCCAACGTCCCCATCACCCACAGCCGACCCCAGCTTGGGGCCCAGAGCTGCCTGACAGTCTCACCCAATCCAGCGAGCCCTAGACATGCTCACACCCCTGTTTTGTGCTCCTTGGTGTGGACAGTTATTTCCTGTTCGGACCTAAGTCCATGCAGAACAAGGATTATTGTTCATATTTCTCTTGTATCCCCTTGGGGCCAACTCAGGGCTGGACTGTGGTTGGTCAAACTGAAAGACGGTGTCCAGAACACTCCTCATGCTCAACCATGAACATGGAAGTGTTCCCAGGGGGCGGGCCTGGGGGCAGGGGGCAGAGGGCAGGATTGGGATCATCTGGTGCTTTGAGCACCTGTGGCCCCAGAACCGACTCTGGCGGAGTTAGTGCTGTTTCTTTTGCATTTACTTTCCCTCAAAATTGAGGAAGTGGGGTTTTGACACCAGCCAAGCTCCAAGCACCAGAGCAGGGGTTTGGGGCACAGGCGTGACCGTGGGGCCAGGCCTCATTGGTGAAGAGGACAGTCCAGCAGGTGTGTCTGGGCTGCCAGGGGTGGAGGCCCACCCCGCGGTCTTCGATCTAAGGGACACTCAGAAGCTGCTGGCGGGTCTGGAGCACCGGGCTGGGGACCCGTGCTTCTCTCTTTGCTCTGTTTTATTCTCCCGCGAACCATCCAGCGGTACGGGCTGGCACCGGGCTGCTCAGGAGCACCAGGAAGAGCCAGACCCGCAGGTGCTGCAGAGGCCTCCAGTCAGGCCTCGGTGGTCCCTTGGGGTCACATGACCGAGGCCGGCCAGTCAAAGTGGCCAAGAGGATGACAGCTGCTGGCCATGCGCCTTGTCCTTCCTACCAGTGAGTCTGTCTCTTGAGAAGAGGGAGTCGGGACGGAGTGTGGATGTCAACGGGCCAGGCCAGCCTGTCTCCCACCAGCAGGCAGGTGGCCGCAGGGGGGCAGGTCAGCAGCACGGGGACAGTCTCTGCAGAGTCCCCTAAAACCCCTGGAGGGGCGTGTGCTGGACCCAACGGGAGTCCTCTCTTCCCCTCCTCCGTAGGTTACATGCTCCAAGTTCTTTAATTACTTGGCCACAAATCTCGCCTTCAGAGAAGAAGGCCAGAATGGGCACCAGGGCTTTGCTGCAAGCACAAATACTGATTTCTCAGGAGCCCTTCTGAATGCCATGAGAAAACCAGGCCCTGCGAGGGGAGCCGCCAGCCCCTCCCCCACCCGTGGCCCTCGTGTAGAACGTTGCAGCATGCCATGCCATGCCACCGTTGCCAATCTCCTGGAGAAGGAGGAGGAGGAAGGTGGTTTTCTTTTCTTTCTCCCTAGTCTCCTTTTTTTTTTTTAGAAATGGAATTTTAAAACAGCCAGCAACTAAGGCAAACTCCCAGGATAAGAGTCTTAACAATTTACATAATGCGAGGTTGGAGAGGACGTGAGGCAGTCCTTTTAAATTGTGTGACACAGTTTAAAATAGGGAACCTTGGCTGGCATTAAACCATAGTCCTCGGAAACACAATTATAAAGCACTTAGGACGGCTCGACCAATCCGATCCCTTGATTGGCTGCCCGTCCCTCACCCTGTAATCTCTCATCGGGACCGCACACCGCGGCAAGCGGCTGTGGGGCTGCTCCACCGGCCGACCATCAGGGGCGGCTGGCGTTCATTGTTGCGCTGGTCCATGTTCCCAGAATGTCAGTCCTGGGTAACGGGGCCCTTTGTTCCTGCGTAAGGATGCTGATTCCATGGCAGCTGCTGGCTAGGAAGGATGGCAGTGGGACCAGAGGTCTCCACGCCAGCCCCACGTTGGGGGCATCCAAATTCATCACAGTTGGGGGACATCTCTGTACCCACATGTGAACCCCCACACCTGAGCCCTTTCGGTTTCTTCATCTGCAAAATGGGGCTGATGCTGCAAGTGACCTAACAAACAGTCTTGAGGACTAATTGGTTAAATGTGGGCGGTGAGGGCTCCAGCCGGACAGCCACGTCCTCAGCCCTTCATCCACCCTGCCGGCTAGTGCCAGCCCGGGGTCCATGCTGGCTTCCGGGTCTGGCCCAGAGCCCCAAGGAGCTCAGGGCCACACATGGGAGACACACACGTGCACCCCACACACGTAAGGTGTGACATCACAGTCTGCAGCCGTGAGGGTTGGAAGCCACACGGCATGGAAATATGCTCAGGAACACACAGGACACAGAAGGCTCAGGGTGGGGCCCAAGGTGTCTGTGGGAGGTGAGCCCAGGGCACGCAGGGACGATGCAGTGGGAGTCTGGGTGTGGGCACATGGGGCTGAGTGGAAGCCCCCCTCCAGGTGGCTATGAGGGAACGGGAGAGCAGTGTGAGCAGAGACCAGGCCCCTGAGCCACCACGGACGGGAGGCGTGAGACCACTGGCACCCCGGCCTGTGTGACCTTGGCACCTCCTTACCCACCCGACACCCCATTTCTTCCTCTGCAAGTAGGCAAGCCGCTGTGGACACTGCTTGGGATGACACGTGCCAAGCGTGTGAAGTGGACCCCTGGCCCCTCCCACGTGTCTGAGGACATGGTGGCTGTTGGCACGGCAGCCCTTGACCGCAGACGCTGTGTCAGTCACACGGGGCCTGCCTCGCCCTGGGCCCCACGTTCCCCACACACGAGGCACGGGCAGCTCGGGCGAACCCCACGGAGCTCGCACCCATGTGAGGACGTGGTCTGCTGTCTGCTCTCAGGAAGCTCTGCCTGGAGAGCACCGGCGCGTGAAGAGAGGAGCAGCCGAGGAAAGACGGCGCCACTCAGGATCCTGCGGAAATAGGACCTGCTTTCGTGGGAGCATCTCAGGGGCCATAGGGGGCAAGGCAGCAGCCAGCAGCCGGACCAGGTCCAGTGACCCCCCTGAGGGGCTGGCAGGGGCAGCTGGACACAAGGGAGACATGGGCCTGCCAGAAACGCTGCAGGGACGCAGCCATGCCGGCTTCTCCCGCCCCCACTCCTGGTCTCCGTTCAGCTGGAGGCAGAGGGCAGCCGTCTGCAGGACCCGACTCATGGCCAAGGTGTGCGGCTCGCACCGCTCTCAGATGACTTCCCTCGCCGTCCCGTTATTCCTGAGTTGCTCAGCCTGGGCCCTTGAATGATGTCCCTGCCCAGCAGGATTGCTTAGTACTTGTGCGCACAAGCACTTACGTGCAGTGTACTAGGCACGCCATACACACGTGCACACACTGTGCAGTTTATGCACACGCACGCGGTACATGCTGCACGCCCATGCACACTGCACACCGTGTGCAGCTGACACACACGCACATGTGAACACAGTACCCAACACACACGCGGTACACGGTACACGCCCATGCACACTGCACACCGTGTGCAGCTGACACACACGCACATGTGAACACAGTACCCAACACACACGCGGTACACGGTACACGCCCATGCACACTGCACACCGTGTGCAGCTGACACACACGCACATGTGAACACAGTACCCAACACACACGCGGTACACGGTAGACGCCCATACACACTGCACACCGTGTGCAGCTGACACACACGCACATGTGAACACAGTACCCAACACACACGTGGTACACGGTACACGCCCATGCACACTGCACACCGTGTGCAGCTGACACACACGCACGTGTGAACACAGTACCCAACACACACGCGGTACACGGTACACACCCATACACACGTGTACACCGTGTGCAGCTGACACTCATGCACGCGGTACACGCTGCACGCCCATGCACACGTGCACACCGTGTGCAGCTGACACACACGCACATGTGAACACGGTACCCAACACACACGCGGTACACGGTACACGCCCATACACACTGCACACCGTGTGCAGCTGACACACATGCACATGTGAACACAGTACCCAACACACACGCGGTACACGGTAGACGCCCATACACACGTGCACACCTTGTGCAGCTGACACACACGCACATGTGAACACAGTACCCAACACACACGCGGTACATGGTACACGACCATACACACTGCACACCGTGTGCAGCTGACACACACACGCGTGGTACATGGTACACGCCCATACACACTGCACACGCACGCAGCTGACACACACAGCATGACACAGTACACGCACTGTACAGTGCACACCCATGCACACCACATATGACTACGCACGTGGGCATGCACACACTGAGTATGCACACACACGCAGGTGCACTTGCAAGCGTGCACACATACATGTCCACACACATGCACAGACACAGCGCCAGATGTACTTCCCAGTGGACGGACATGCAGGGCTTTCTGCAGGCTTGCGGAGGCTCCATGGCAGCCTCAGGGCATAGGCGAGCTGCAGGGTCTCTCACCTGCTTCCCCGTTCCAGCCGCCGCACGTCCTAGCAGCTCCCCACCCCGGCAGGTTCATGCAGGCGCTGGCCTCACTTTCCTCATCCATACGAAGGGGAGGTCCTCAGGGCTCACCTCAGAGAACGTCAGGCACAAGTGAGCCACACGTGGATGGAGGGGTTTTTATTATTACTCCTTCCCAACCTCACGCCACGCCCTCACTGCCCCCCAAGCATCCTCTGAGCCACCCCGGGGCGAGGCTCGCAGTCTTGGGTCTTCCGGCCCAGCGCAGCAGCCTCGTGCACCTGTCCCACCCACGACGCCGCGAGGGCCCGAGAGGCCAGCAGGCGCTGCTCCCCGTGCCCACCCGTGGGCCCTGCGCATCGGCAGACCGTCTCTGCGTGGGGTCCACGGGCCAAGCCGACCCAAGAGAAAATACAACCCCCGTCTGTGTGCTTAGTAACCTTCTATCAAGGACGGGAGGAAGTCACTTTCTTGAAAATTTCTAGATGTTTGTAAATTGAACTAGAGACAAATTGGTCATGTCAACTGTGTCTTTTCCACGAGAAATAACGACCGGTAACCTCTTGAACCTCGGTGGGTTAAGGACGCGGTGCAGCCCTGGTCACCGCCGGCTTTGGAATGGCTTCAGAGGCTCCCTGTGTTCTTCGGGCGTCTAGCGTTCCTGCATCAATTCTGAGCGTGTGAGCGATAAAAGGTTTGTTCCTGACAGCTTCACCGCGTTAACAGGAGCTGTACTTTGCGTCGTAATGGGGAGCATCTCGCGCGTCGAAACCAGGAGCGTTTTTCCCTGTGCACTGACACATGATTCCAGGCTCCGGGTTTCTGCATGCTAATGTCTAGATATTGCAAAAATACAGTGTAAACCAAAATTACATACCTCTGCACACAACATCCCAGCGAGCGCAGCTGGCCTGGCATCTCACGGGCACAGAGAAAATTTCCAGAGAAGGTGACATTCTTTGTTCCTGCTGCAAAGGAGCTATTGTGATGTCAGAGAAGGAAGGAAAACCACATGTTGGGATCCGGAAGCCCGTACGCCTCAGAGGGCATTGGCAATGGGCACATTGGCAACCCCGCTTGGTGCGTTCCGTGGCTGGGCGCGAAATGCCACGTGGGTGACACAGCGAGAAACACCCCCTCCCCCAAGCTCACCGGGTCGTGGGGACAGAGCTCCGTCTGCTCGCTCCCTGCAACATGAAGCAGCCCAGGGGGCTGGCTATTTCTGAGAGGAGACCATACGCTGAACACCTCATGGTGGGTAGAGGGCTGGCCTGGGTGGGGGCCACACCTGACTGCCCCCCGCTCACAGGGAGCCCGCGCAAGTCGAGGGAGGCTCTTCCCAGTGACAAACACCGTAACACCACTGCTCTGACTTTACCGAGCAGCTCGAAATCAATTCGGTGGGTTGCAAGCAGAACTTAGGAAAAAATACCCCTTAAAAAATAAAAAACATATTTGAATGAAATAGACTAGAGATGACAATGTTGGTGTGCACTGCGGGGAAGGCATTGCTCTGCACGCCGTGCGCTCGGGCTGTGGGGTTCGCGTGTGCGCACAATGCTGCCTGTGCCTCGCGGTCAGGCAGGAGGGCCCTACACTGGACGTCCAATGCCAGCCTCTGAGCAAGTGAAGCATTTCTCAATGGGTCCTCAGCCCCACGGCCTCGCAGCCGACCTGCAGGCCAGACTCGGTGAGCAGGTGCACGGGGGGGCTCCGACAAACCCGTCGAGTGACCACGGCCGGCCAACGGCACCACCAGCAGGAACTCGGTCAGCAACCCTGCACTGGTGGCAGATGATCGTGGCGGGAACAGAAGCTAACATGGCCCCAAACCGGTGGTGGGCCACCTTTCAGAGTCGGCCCCCCTGCCCAGCACAGCATGGACCTCATCAGAGATGCGGACCCCAGCTTTCTCTTTTCCTGGCTCCAGGGATCATGACTGACCCGCAGATCAAGGGAGTGAGTGTGGCAGAAAGGTGTGTGTGTTGGCTCATGGGAGAAAGCAGCTGTGCTTCCTGCCGCCCAGAGATGGGGGAGCGTGGCTGGGCCTGGGGACAGACTCGGGACGGGCAATCGAGCAGCCCCCAGCACCTCACCCCGCAGAAGTGACCCCGGGGCTCACATCCTGGCTCTGGAAGCTACAGACGTCCAAGGGTACGTCTGGGTGGGCAGGCTCTCCAGGGCACATGCACTTCCCACACTCACCTTCCCTGCCCACCCACCGGCACAGTCTAGAAGCCACCTGCCCCCGGACGGCCGAGAGGAAGGAAGGCCACCTGCAGAAGCAGCTCTGCTTTCTATGTTCTGTGCAAAGAAATTAAAAAAAAAACCTGTCCAAACCACAACTTCCGTGATGAGCTATCTGATTGCTGGGAAGTTCTAAATGCCCTGGGCCGGAGTGAGCTTCCGGCCGCCCCAGCCTGTGACCTCCTGCTCCAACAGAAAGGAAGACATGCACCTGCTTCCAGAGCCGCACTTCTCTGTCCTCGGCCGGCTCCGCGGAGCGGCGAGGTGATCTCTCGTCTGCGCGGCAGAGGCGCTCTCTCCAGAGAGATCACGCGGTTCGGGCTGGTGACAGAGAACACGGTGATTGCCCGGAAATCAGAAAGTGCTTTAGGATGTCCTTAACTCAGGCTGCTGAGAGAACGCGTGAGCCTCTGTGTTTGAGACCTTCCTAAAGACCTGTTCAAACCTCCATCCCGTAGACAGGGGCCATTGTCTTTCCCGTACATGTGGAATACAGGGAAAGACCCCTTGGCTGAATCCAAGGAGCAAACGCTGTAATTTCCCTGATTGTCCCATGGTCTAAGTAAATGTGTTGTTTGATTTTAATAATAAGTAATAGATTAGAAGCAGTTAGCTACTCACTAAAGGTTTTAAATCACTTTCGAAGTCTGGGATTTCCAAGAGGAAGATTTGGGGCTCTTTCAGCTGAGAGGTTAGGAAAACACAGAAGAAATAATGTCTTACTTCCTTAGCTGAAAGTTAAGTTTATTTTCACCGAACTCAGCATCCCAGGGTCTCACCTGGACCCCAAGAATGGAGTGGGAAGGAGGGTTGTGCACTCCAGGCAATCACACACGTGTGTGCACGTTGGTAGCCTGTCACTGGGGCATTGTTCGGTTTTAGCGTCATCCGTGTCAACTGTATGTAAGGTGCAGGCCCTCGGAGGGACCTGCGGGGACCTTGACACGGAAGTAACCTGCTTAACTCAAGCAGGTTTAAAACCTTCTCCCGCAGGAAGACATCCCCCAAAACACCAATCCAAATACGTACTTGAAGCATCGTTGTGTCTTTAAATCTCTGAAGTGTGATGGAATCAGGGCTTCTTTGGACCCATGAGACTTAGATCCGTTTGCTTCCTCCCACCCATTTCTAACTTCCCAACGCACACGGAGAAGCTCTGCCCCAAAAGGAGAAATTGGAGAACCTGCTGTCCCCGTTTGCTGGGCGACTGGAGGGGACAGAAGTCAGTGTTGCCTCCGGATGCAATGGTTCGATCAAAGGTGTGTTTAGGGCTCTGGGGATTGGTTCCCCCGCCCCCGCCAGGTGTGCCCCCTCCTTGGACCAGGCGCCCCGTGGCCAGCACCTCCCAGAAACAATCAGGCACTCCACAGAGGAGGAGCATGCAGTCCCTGAGCCAGGCCCCCGGCCCCGCCGTCCCGCTGCTGCAGACCCACAAGCCCCCCAAGAGCTGTAATTAAGTAAAGGCTGGGTAAACCTGGCGGGTTTGCTCTAGCGCCGTGGCCAGCGCACTGCCTTGTCAAGGGCATGAGGTTGATTTGGGTAAATTGCTTTTTTCTGACATTTTCCTTGAAAGGATAACGGTGCAGAGTAGCATGAGCAATAGAGGTACGTCCCCCCCACAACCAAGATAAATAATCCCTCCTCATATCCCCGTGGGGACATCGTGACCACGTAGAAACTGGTTTCTCGGCTGCGAGACCCACTCGCGAGCACAGAGCCTGGAGGCTCCGGGAAACTGACGCGGGAAGGAAGCACGCGGACGCCAAGTGCTGAGCCGCCCGCTGCGTGGATGAGAAACCACGTTCCTGCCACACTTGCCCGCCAGACCCCAAAGCCACCTATTTTTCGAGGCAAGTGTGAGGAAGCTGCCTGCAAACCACTGGCACCCCAGCCCCCAGGACCCGCCCAGGCTGGGCTCGCCAAAGGAGTCGGTCTGCCTTTCATGCATGTGGCCCGCAGGGAGTCAGGCGGGAGCAGCGTACGAGCCACATCCTTGCACACCCTGATTACGTTGTGATTCCCTAGGATAAAGGAAAAATGTTAAAACCGCAATAAAAGAGGGAGGAGCTTTTTAAATGTGTTATTTATAGAGGAAAGATACTCAGGCTGGTACGTGACTTTCAGCTCTAACACTAAACGGAAAACAGCAGTAAAGCAACGTACGCAGAGCTCTAAGGAGAAAGGGTCTGGTTTACAGGATTCCTCCGTCGTGGGTCAAAGGGAAGGGCGAGTAAGGGGTGTGTCAGAACAGTGAGGCACTCCTCGCGAGGGAAAAGTGAATTAGAATAAAGAATTTAAGATGCAGAAACAGCCGGGGCTCCTGGGTGACAGAGGGTGAAGTGTCTGCCTTCGGCTCAGGTCATGATCCCAGGTCCTGGGACTGAACCTCGAGTCAGGCTCCCTGCTCAGCGGGGAGTCTACTTCTTCCTCTGCTGCTCCCCCTGCTTGTGCTCTCTCTCTCTCTCTCAAATGCAGAAATAAAATCTTTAAAAAAATATGCAGAAACATCAGCTCACGTGGGACAACGTGCAGTCAAGTCTAACTCTCTGTGGATGACGTCGTCGTAAAGCTCCCGCAGGGGTGAGGCCCACGGTGAGCACATTCCCTACCTTCATCTGGGTTTGAACTGGTGGGAGCTGGCGGGAAACCCGGCCCCTGGGTGTCCATCCTGACCAGAGGTGGAATCCAGACTCTTCTTATAAACGGACTTCTCCGAGTCTCGCTGGGAGATGGAAAGGCAGCGTGGTTGTTCGTATCGGTACGCGTTACTAAACGTTCACGTGTCACGGATTCTAAAAAAACGTTCTAAGTATTGGTGGGGGGTGAGGTATATGTACAATGTCATAGGAATGACAGTTGTGTTCTTTTCTTCTTATCACTTGTACCTTTTACATTCCCTTGTCTTTATGCCGATTCAATGTTGCATTGAAATAATGATGGTCTGCATTTTATTTTATTTTTTTAAAGATTTTTTTATTTACTTTTATTTTAGAGAATGTGTACATTCGCGGTGGGGGTGGTGGGAAACAGGGAGAAAGAATCTTCAGCAGACTCCCTGCTGGGCCCCGTGCGGGGCTTGATCCCATGACCCTGAGATCAGGACCTGAGCCGAAACCGAAAGTTGGATGCTTAACCAACAGACCCACCTAGGCTCCCCTTTACGGTCTGCATTTTAGACTTGGTCTTGATTTTACAAGAAAAAATTTAAAATGTTTTACTATTGACAGTGGGGATTTGCTGTAGTTTGGGTTTTTTTTTTTTTTCTTTTCGCTATTGTCTCAGCGACTTATTGACTTAAGGACATTTTCTTCCGTTCTTATTTTAACAAGATTTTCCGGTCGATACATATTGAATCTCATCCGATGCTTCTCTGGAAGTTTTGGGAAGATGGCAGGTATGGTTTTCTCCTGTGATCCGCACGGATGGTAAGTGACCCCGTGTGTCTCAGGCCGGCGCAATCCCCCTGCTCACTTCAGCTTAGGGTTTGGCGCATGTGAGCGAGCTGGCCCGTAACTTTCACAGGGGATTGTTTTTCTGTAGGCACTGAAGTGTTTGTGGATTCTGTTCACATTTTTAAAGTCCAAACCACTCCCAAACTTGAGGTTTTCCTTTTCCTCGCCACCTGAATATCGCCAGGTCGTTCGCGGACCGGCCGCACACGGACATTCTTCGCTCACAAAGGAAGAGGAGGAATCCCAAGTGGGGGCAGCGGGGAAAGAGACAGCCAGTGAGTGCCATGTGAGCGAGAGGAGGAGGCAGGTGGCCAGGAAGTGGTGTCTAGGACTCCAGGCGGGCAGGGGGGACGCCGGCCGGGAGAAGCGGGCTCCCCCTGCGTGGGCTGTCTCCTCTGGGCACCACCACCTTACCTGCAGTAAATCAGGTGAGCTTCAAATTCCCTTGTGGAGCTTTCCGCGAAGAACCCGGGCTCCATGCAATGAAAGTCACGCACACTCTCATTACGGTTGACTCGGGCATAATGTGCCAACACGCGTAAACGTGGCCGGCGAGACTCCTGGCGGTGGGGGGTTCGCCGGGTCTCTCGCGGGCGTCCAGGGAGTCCTCTCGGCTCTGGCCTGGTCCAGATTCCTTATCTGCTCTGTGCAGGCCCCCTTGATCCTCCGCTCGCACTAATCTTGTCTTAAGCTCTTCCGTGCTGGATATCGCCTCCCGTGTCAGGGACCTCATTGCTATCTGCATAAAATTCTTGGCCTCTCTCTGCAATTTACTCAAAGTGCACAGGAGGCACCGCACGTCTCTATCGATTACTCAAGAGGCTTTTCTGCCCTCCAATCAGCGCTGCAGAGCAGAGCCGCTGGTGGTGGCTTTGGCGGCCCGCGGCTCGCTGTCCTTTCCTGAGGCCTCTACGTGTCCTGGTCAAAGGTCGATGTGTGATGATAGTGACGGTAACAGTAAGTTAACATTAATCTAATCTCATTATGCGCTAAGAACCGTATATCCATAATCGCTCATTTCCACAGCCTCAGGAGACCTAATTTTACAGATGAGGACACTAAGCCCCCAGAGCTGGCCGAGGACACGTCTGCTTGAACAGAGCACCCACCACCAGTCCTGCTGCCCACGTGCACGTGTCCTCTGGGCCGCGGCGGCCAGGCCTCCGTTCCGAGCCATTTCACACCCACCGCCACTGGAGGCACAGGAGCAGCTGGCCAGGGCGACCGCGAGGCCGAGGGACCGGTTGATGTCGCTGGGGAGGGTCACACGGGGACAAGCGCGAGGTCTGGCCACAGCCGCTGGCTTGATCTGGGAGTTCACTTCTAGATACCCTCGAGAACAGCCTTGCTGGGGTGGGGCCCACGTGCACTCCTGACCACGGAGCCCCAGGCAGGTGGGCCCCATGTGGGGGGGGGGGCACAGGGAGGTGCTGCCACGTCGGCGGTGGGAAGAAGGGGGGCAGGACTGCAAGACAGAGGAGGACCCCAGAAGCTGGGTCCTTCCAGTGGTTTCGGCACCGGAGGCCCCGCAGAGAAGGTTGGAATTGGGGGACAGGACCCAGTGTCCCTCGGTGCCCTGGGAGAGGTCTTGAGGAGGGCTGCCCAGGGAGGGCCCAACTCAGAGCAGCCCACCCGGGGCGACGGGGCAGGCAGTACCCACCACCGGCCAAAGGGGCCGAAGGCGGACACTGCTGCACTGGAGGAAAGAACCGTGGTGGGCCACGTGCCCTGGGGATTGGTACCGTTGCTGTTCATAACTTGGTATGTGTTTAGAGATATTTTTAATAGCAGGTGGTGAAAATCGCCTTATATTCACCATGGGAAGAATCAAAAGAAGAAACGTTTCCCTGGCAAGTGGGTCCATAGAGCAGTCTATGCAGAATGATAGGATAGACCGCGCTCCGTGCGGTCCACACCAGCTCTTCTGCCTGCCCCTCCCAGCGCCAACCCCTGCCACTTAGCAGTCAGCCCGCCCGCGGGTCCCAGGCAAAATGAGCAGGCTCGCAGTTGGTGATCTGAGTGGGAGAGCAAGCCCTTCTTGATGCAGAAGCTTCCATTCACCTGTCTCACCTGCCAGCCAAGCCGGGGAAGATGGACGCCAACCAAACACAACGAGGCCAGCACTCACACGCGGCCCCTCCATGTCCACCCACTCCTCCTGAGTCTGACGGCCTCCCCAAGAGAACGGCTCTTCTCCAAGCAGAGCACACATGGCCCTAAATGGGCACCTGCCTGAGAACACTTTCCTTCTGGAGCTCATTCTAAACCCAGGTTGCCACCTGCCTGACCCCCCTTCTCACCGTGCTGTTCGTGTTGAGGTGGGAGACACGTCCCCGGGTGTTACCTGGTGGGCCACAGGGAAGGCGACGCCCGTGCTGAAGCCGACAGCCGAGGCTGGTGCCCGCCTGCCGCCCTCACAGTGGGGGAGACCGGCTCCTTCCACCCCAGACCTAGCCCAAGGTGGGCGCGGAGGAGAACGCTGCCCAGGCTCCTGGGGCGGGGGGGCTTGCTGCCCCATCAAGGGGCCAGGAAGGAAAGAAATGGCCCATCCGGAGTGGGTGTAGGGGGCCGGCCGCGCTCAGGTAAGCAGTCCGTATTCACCTGCCTTTGAAATGCCCAGGAAGGTAGGTTGAAGGCCAGGGGACACTGTCCTTTCCCTGCCCTGCCCCCCCTGCCAGGACAGGGGAGTGAGCACGCCCAGCCTCTGTCCGTATGGCCACAAGCGTGGAGCATCTTCTGATTTTGCTTCACGTGGGTGCAAAAATGGGAGTTCTTTTTTCTAAATTTTCCCCACATTTGATTTCTGAAAAATGAAAAGCAAAATGTCCTTGTATAGTTCTTGGCTCCTGGACCATCATTTAACTAGCATGTCCTGAGCACCTACTATGTGCAAGCCATGACGAGTGGGGCTAAGAACACACTAGCAAGGGAAAGGAGTCACTTCCAGGGGACCGAAACTGTTCCATAGAGCCCCGCCCTGCCACCGTTCTCCGCAGGCGGGCCGCAGGCACAGCGCTAGGACCCACATGCAGACCGCAGCGCGCTCGGCCGCAATGCATGCCCGGAGCACCACACGGACAGACACAGGAAGTCACCACAGGACCCCAGAGTTGCCCTGTGACTGACTGTGTGTGTGTGTGTGGGGGGGAATTCTGTATTGCATTTTCCTGCCCAAAACTCTGATACACCAGCTCCTTGGTATCAATAACCAAGGAATGTAAGTAAAAAATTGACCTAGAAAGAAAGGTCAGACAGAAGGATTTAAGCTTTCAGATGGTTATCTGTAGTCCTCACCTCGTGCTCAGAAACTAATTATCTCAAACTGAGAGGCTTAAACAATACTCGTTGTTGTTGTTGTCACATAGTTTCCGAGGGTCAGGAGTCGTGGCTCAGCGTCCCCGCAGAGGACTTCAGTCCACGTGGCGGCCAGGGCTGCATCATCGGAAGGCTGGACGGGGCTGGAGTGGCTGCGTTGCGGGCAGCAAGGCTCTGTTCCTTGCCCGTGGCCCCGTCTTCAGAAGGTACGAGG
This sequence comes from Ursus maritimus, assembly GCF_017311325.1. Classification (NCBI taxonomy): domain Eukaryota; kingdom Metazoa; phylum Chordata; class Mammalia; order Carnivora; family Ursidae; genus Ursus; species Ursus maritimus. The sequence goes on from NW_024423344.1 coordinate 78,316,747, forward strand.
AGCCTCCAGGCACGGAAGCCCAGAGTTCGTGCTGACCTAGATTCAGAAACGCTGCAGCCTCGTTTCTTCAATGTCTTATTGCTTACACCGGCCAGCCCCACCCTTCCTTTTATTTTTTTCTAAGATTTTATTTATTTGTTTGAGAGAGAGACAGACATAGTGAGAGAGCGCGCAGGTGGGGAGGCAGAGGGAGAAGCAGGCTCCCCGCCCAGCAGGGAGCCCGATGCGGGACTCAATCCCAGGACCCGGGATCGCGCCCTGAGCCCAAGGCAGACACTTCACCAACTGAGCCACCCGGGTGCCCCCAAACCCACTCTTCGTAATAGGCTTTATTTTTAGAGCAGTTTTAAGTTCACAGCAAAATCGAGGGAAGGGACAGAGATTTCCCACACCCCAGCGACTGGGACGTTGGTCACGACTGATCGCCCGAGTCCACAGCTCACACTAGGGCTCACTCTTGGTGTCGCGCACTCTGTGGATTTGGACAAACGTGGCATGACGTGTCCACCATTACGGTGTCACGCAGGGTGGTTCCACAGCCCTGACATCCTCCCTGCCCCGCCGGCTCACCCCCCGGCCCCCAGCAACCACCGATCTTTTACCGCCTCCACAGTTCTCCTTTTCCAGGGCATCATGTAGCTGGACCACTTCTCTGTCGGCCTCTTTCCCTCAGTGATGTGCACTTAGGGCTCCTCCGAGTCTGTTCAGGGCTCGGCGGCTCAATTCTCTTTAGCGCCGAATGATACTCCATTGTCTGGATGGACCTCAGTTTAGCCACCTGTCCCCCACGGAAGGGCATCTTGGCTGCTTCCTGGTGTTCCGGCCATCGCTTCACAGTGCTGGAGAGGAAGGGGAGTTACTGGGGCCGCTGTGGAGAGTGGGCATTGCAGTCTCCCCGAATTCCCGTGCCTCCTACGTGCAGAGCACCCCAGCTCCTTCCAGGACCTGCGGCAGGGTCAGTGCGGAGTCAGAGTTTTGTCCCCTGAACTAGGTGCAGGCACGCACGGTGCTCGTCCGCGGTGGTCCTTATGCACAGCTCCTCTCCCTCTGAAGACCCACAGAGCAGAGAGACGGACAGCACAGACAGCGCAACTGCCTACACGTGAGGCCACGTCTGTACAAGACAGTAGGCGTGGGTGGGATTCCTTTCCCTGATTCTTGTTCTCTGTCCGTTTGCAGCTGTCAGAGCCCGCTGTGTAAAAAAGACCGTGCTTTCCCCCGACTTGCCCGTGCACCTTCCTCAGAGAACGGTGCAGTGTTCCACGGTACGACACCACCCTGATGACTGCCGCTCTCCAGGGAACCTCGAAACCAGCCCGAGCCTCCAGCTTTGCTCTCTGTCAGAATTGTTTTGGACGCTCTCATCCCTTTGCCTTCCCATGCAAATCTTAGAATCAACTTGTTAATATTTGCATCGAACCCTCTCTATCATCTATCAATTCACCTATTGATCTATCGATCTATCACCTATCATCCATCTGTCTATCCGTCTGTCTCCATTTGGGCAGAATTGGTATCTTAACAATATTGAGACTTCCGATCCAGGAATCCGCATTCATTTAGCTGTCTTTGATCTCACTCATTCGCATTTTGGACTTTTAAGCGTGTGTACCCCGCATATTCTTTGGCTGCATGTACACCGAAGCATTTCTCTCTTGTTTCGGTGCCACCAAAATAGTTCTTCTTGAGTCTGAACAGTTGGTTCCCTGTGCACTCTCCAGTTTGCCGGGACCCATTTCATCGTTGTCTTGCCGGAAGAACAGCCTTTCTTTCCAAGATTTTGCTGCTGTGCCCAAACGCCGTTCCACACTCGGACACCCTGATGGCAAAGCTGGAGGGTAAAGGAGAGAGGAGGAGCTCCCTTCCCAGTGCTCCGTCCCGAGTCTTCCACCGAGACCAGGGGAGAGGTGATTACAGCAGCCTACTCCTTCTTGGCTATAGTCCTGAGGTTCCACGGGAGGATGACTTGTCACGAATGCAAATGTTTCATTGACATGGGGATATTTAAGTACTCTGTTTTTCTTGGGTCACGCTTGGTAATTCATGCCTATGAAAAATACGGTCCATTTCATCTAGTTGCCAAATTTACATTACAGCATACAGCTGTTCATCAAATTTATTTATTACCTTCTCATTAGCTGATCTACAGAGATTTTTTCCTTTCTTTTTGGAATAGGTCACTTGAGTATCTCTTTTTTAAAAAGTCTAGTTATTACTGACTAGTCTAACTACAGGCTCATACTTTTACTGATATTTTTCCTCGAAAGGACTGGTTTTTGGCTTCAATGTTTTCTATCATTTCTTTTTTATTTTTTTTAACATTTTATTTATTTGAGAGAGAGACAGACAGCGAGCACGAGCCCAGGGAATGGCAGAGGGAGAAGCAGGCTCCCCGCAGAGCAGGGAGCTGATGCGGGACTCGGTCCCAGGACTCTGGGATCATGACCTGAGCCAAAGGCAGACACTCAGCTGACTGAGCCACCCAGGTGCCCCTACCATTTACTTTCTATTTCACCAACTACTGCTCCTTTTTTTAAAAATCATTTATATCTTTCTATTCACTTTCAGTCAAACTTGCTTATTTTTTACTAATATCTCAAGTTGTTGACTGTGATCATTGCATGTAGATATTTCTTCTTCTCTCGTATATGAATTTAACTCTGTATATTTCCTTCAAAGTACTGTTTTAGCTGCATCCCATAAATACTGATATGTTGTATTTTCATACAATTCAGCTAGAAATATTATCTCTTTTCCTTCGTGATTTAACCTCTGGTTTATCTACTAGTGTGCTACACAATTTCCAAACACTTGAGGAATATCTTCATTATGTTCCTGAGATGACATCTAGCTTAATTTTATTGTCGTATTCTCTTTCAGGCCTCATTCAGACATTTGGTCTTACTTACAAGAATTTAAATTAAATACCACCTCTGTCTGATTTCAATCCTCTTAAATCCATTGAGGTATCCCGTGGTTGGGGTATACGCTGCATTTGAAGATAATTTGTATTCTGCCGTGCCAGGTATGGCGTTCAAGAAATACCAGCAAACACAAGAAGCTTGTCGCGTTGTTCAGATCTGTTTCTCGTTGTTGACTTCTGTTTAGTTCTTCCATAAGTTGCTGATTCGGGGGTTTAAAATCGCCAACTATGACTGTGGGATTTCCCGTTTTCCCATTAGTTCTGTCTACTTTGAAGTTCCGTCATTATGGAATTTACACCTAGATCGTTACGTCTTCCTCCTCAAGTGACTCTTTCTATTACAACATTTTCTTCTTTAGCTCTGGTGATGCTTTTTACCTTGAAATCTATTTTTTTTGGTATTGCTGTAAACACTCGAGCTGTTTGTGCCTCATGCCCGAGGAGTGTATCTTCTTCCATCTGTTTCCGTCCGTCTCTCTGTGACTTTGCATGTGAAGTCAGCTCCGGGAGAGCGGGTAGACGGATGTGGAGTTTGTGTCCGTCTGAGGACCGCTTGTCTCTCCGCGGAGTGTGGAATGCACCGACACTTGAGGTCATGACTGCAGTGTCTGGATGCCATCACTTCCCATCTGTCCCTCCTGAGTTTTTGTTGTTGTTTCTCCTTCTCCTTTCACACCTTCTTTGGATTATTTAAACGGCTCTCATGGGTACTTCAGTGAGGTTTAAGTCATATGGGTCACCCAGAAAATAACAAGGTGACCTTGGACAGCTCACCTCACCAGGAGCCTGAAAAGAGGAAAACAAAATTCTCTCTGGAGGAAGGTAACAGTAAAGTAGGCTCAGATTATCTTTACAAATACCTATGTGGTGCGCACACACACACACACACACACACATATATACACATATATGAAAAATACATGCTAACCAATATCAGGCAGCAACCCTGGTAATAATATGTGATAGTAACAATAGTACCAGTAATGTTAAATTAGGTGGTAGACATAGTTTCTCTCCCGTTTCTTCTTCAGTTACTGGATACCATAAAAAGAAAATGTTTAAATGCTGAGTTAAAATTTGGATACCTAAATTTGAATTTTCATTCTGGACCTAATGTTTGCATGAACTAGGGTAACCCGATACTTCCCGGGCCTCGGTTTCCTCGTCTATGAAACAGACACTCAAACTGCATGATGTGCAAAGTCTCTCCTACCTCTCACATTCTGCAGAAGGAAACTGGACAAATATTTCTATTCAAAATGAAAATGCAGAATTCCATAGATTTGACACCTGCTTTAGTCCAGGCCCACGTGCGGAGAAGAGAATCCTCTCCGGCAAACTTAAGCGGGAATGTGGGAACTGAGGAAATGGGGGCTGTAGGTTGAATTTGGGGCAATGCACAAAGCCAGCCTGCTGAAGGGGCTGCCCTGATGCCACATTCCCCACAGCCGACCTGGCGAAGGGAAGCCTCAGCCCGCCGTCTTCCTCCGCGCCTGAGTGTCAAAGTCAGGCCCCACACAAGGGCACCTGCCGGGGCTCCCGAACCACGTCGGGGACCTGAGCTGCAAGACAGCCTGCAGGAGGGGGAGGCCCCTGAGAAGAGGTGGGAGTGGGTCTTTCGCTTCGTAAGCTTCCATTCCACCTGCCTAGAGCCCCCGTCTTCCGAGGGCGGGCCTCCAGTAACACTCCCAGACCCGGGCTCTGCCCAGAATCTGAGTGCAGAGAGCAGACGCTCGAGCTCTCATGCTCAGGGCCGTGTCCTCAACCAGCCCCCCCAACAAGGCACCAGCATGTCACTCAGCAGCTCGAAGGGACAGAGGGGAAAATCTCCAGGGGATGAGCCTTCAAGTGAGCACGGGCCACTTGGGATGGAGCCAACAGGCAAGCTGCCCGTGGCACACGCAGCCCACATTGGTCAGCTCTGGGGGCACGGCAGAGACAAGGAAAGATGCAAACCTGTAAAAGCTGAACTTTGCAAGAGGGCTGGGGGAGGGGGGCACTGCAGAGATGCGAGGTCTGGGTTGCCGGCGGTCCTCGCTCCCGCGCACCGGCACAACGTCTCAAGCTGACTCAGGGGAGCCCCCCGGGCACAGAGGACAGTTGTGCCCCAAAAGGGAGCAGACACACCCAGGGAAGACTGGGTGAGGGGAGCCGCTGGGAAGGACCGGAAGACAAAAGGTACAGTTAACACAGTGTAATGATGGTGCAATTTCCAAATATTGTGGAAGAGGCGGCCTCAAGACAAATATTTTTGAATTTGTAATGGAAAAATAACATTTCTTTTATTTATTTTTTATGTATTTTTGAGTGTTAACAAATAGTTCTAGTGATAATTAGCATCTTTGTATATTTATTGAGAACCAGCACTAAATCTGTATATTTACAGAAAAGTGCCTTCGACACAGATAATAGCACAATTCCATGTTTGTGAATTGACAGTTTTCTCTAAACAGAGAGTAGAAATTCAGCAATTATCACTACAGCTGTTTGTTAAAATTTGACAATAGATAAATAATGACTAGAAATCAATCTTTTCATTAAAATTCAAGAAACAAAAATATCTAAAGGAATTTTATTATTCCTTTAACAAGTCCAGGCCAGTCTTTAGGAAACTTCTAACATACATTTTGGCATCGTTTCCATTTCCGTAGCCCCAGCGTCCGTCTCCTTTCCCAGATGCGCCTGGTGCTGGAGACAGGGAGAGGCGGGCCCTGTGCGTCCCCACAGCCTCAACTTCATCTTCGCTTGCAGAGGGTGAGACTGTGCACACACGACTCACACACCTTCACACAGAGGCACACCCTGCACCTGCACACTCACACATGCTCACATTCACACTCACACATCTGCACACTCACACATGCTCACATTCACACTCGCACATCTGCACACTCACACATGCTCACATCTGCACACTCACACATCCGCATGCTCGCACATGCACACACATCTGCACACTTGCACATGCACATATTCACACTCACATATTTGCACGCTCGCACATGCACACATTCACACTCACACATCTGCACACTCACACATGCTCACATGCACACACATCTGCACACTCGCACATGCACACATTCACACTCACTCGTCTGCACGCTCGCACATGCTCAAATGCACACACATCTGCACACTCACACATGCACACATTCACACTCACACATCTGCACACTCACATATGCACACATTTACAATGGCACATCTACACTCACACATGCACACATTCACACTCACACATCTGCACACTCACACATGCTCACATTTACAATCACACATCTGCACTCTCACACATGCTCACATTCACACTCACACATCTGCACACTCGCACATGCTCACATTCACACACATCTGCACACTCACACATGCACACATTCACACTCACACATTGGCACGCTCGCACAAGCTCATATTCACACACATCTGCACACTCGCACATGCACACATTCACACTCACATGCACACATTCACACTCACACATCTGCACACTCACGCATGCTCACATCTGCACACTCACACATCTGCACGCTCACACATGCTCACATTCACACTCACACATCTGCACACTTGTACATGCTCACATGCACGCACATCTGCACACTCACGCATGCTCACATCTGCACACTCACACATCTGCACGCTCACACATGCTCACATTCACACTCACACATCTGCACACTCACACATGCACACATTCACACTCACACATCTGCACACTCACGCATGCTCACATCTGCACACTCACACATCTGCACGCTCACACATGCTCACATTCACACTCACACATCTGCACACTCACACATGCACACATTCACACTCACACATCTGCACACTCACGCATGCTCACATCTGCACACTCACACATCTGCACTCTCACACATGCTCACATTCACACTCATCTGTACACTCGCACATGCACACATTCACACTCACACATCTGCACACTCACACATGCTCACATTCACACTCACACATCTGCACGCTCACACATGCTCACATTCACACTCACACATCTGCACACTTGTACATGCTCACATGCACACACATCTGCACACTCACACATGCTCGCATTCATACTCACTCATCTGCACACTCATACATGCTCACATTCACACTCACACATCTGCACACTCACACATGCACACATTCACACTCACATATCTGCACGCTTGCACATGCTCACATTCACACTCACACAACCCACATTCACACATTCACTCGCACACAGATGGTGCTTGAGCCAAAGTGTTCACTTTACTTATTCTCTCAATTGACTGGACCAGCAAATGTGTTCTTGCCCCAAGTAACCCCCCTCTTCCAAACAGACAAACAAACCGGTTTGTGTTGTCGTGTTAATTCATTGAAAACATTGAGTTAGATACCATCTTAGAATTAATTGTGCTGTGGGCTTTTATTACAAAGAAAAAGCAGGAATCACAAACAGTCACGATGGATGAGCTCGATGAGCCCCCTTGGATTCAGCTGTAGAAGAGGAAGAATGCGGCTCGTGGGCAGTGGATGCAGACAAGCCACACTGCGCAGAGCAGACAAGGGGTCTCGGACAGCTGCTTGGCTTCTTACCAAGCCGTGGGTCAGCCGTGGCCGAGGGAACAATGGCAGCAAAGATCTTCCTCAATAAGATTTCTTGCAGGGTTCCTGCCCGACTCTCAGCTTGCAGGGAGGTGGGCAAAGAGAATAAAAGGTGAATTCCAAATCAATCTCCGTCTAAGGATTTGGGGCCAACAGGAGCCCCTCTCTCTCACGATTTCTGGCATCTCTTCTCCATTTCCACCCTACCACCTCTGCAGGTGCACGCGCGTGCGTCCATCCCTGGGCCAGGCGCAGACGCCCCTGCTCGTGCTGGCACCACAGGGCAGCCACCGTCGCGAGAGCCCACACAGCTGACGCAGCTTCAGCTTGAACTTTCCTTAGAAGAGAAATGTAGTGCTTTCCATCTGGGAGCAGAGACCTTTTCTTTCTTTGTCTCTTCCCTTCTGTCCTTCTGAACCCATCTGAAACAACGAGAGCTGCCTCACACGTGGAAGAACGTAGTTATCAGAAACTCCACCAGCATGGCCAGACGTGCCGGAGGCGGTGTCGGTCACCCTGCCACTGGACGAGCTTCAGCCTGGCCTCCGTCAGGACATGGTCGCAGAAGCCCGCGCCCCACCCCGCGGGGCTACTGTTGGCGCTCCTCAGTGGGCTCTGTGCTGTGAGAAGGCAGCACCCAGTCCGTGGGCCTGAGAACGGAGCAGAGTGTGGAAGGGAGGGTCTCCCTGAGGTGAGGGCTGCGGGCGAGCGGGCCAGGACGCCGGGAACAGGACAACAGGGGAGCCACGGGTCACAGTCTCAAAAACGAGCCCGGTTTTGGTCAGAAGTTTGGTCACAAGTGGAGGGTAAAAGCCTCAACTGAGGTTTCCACACCAGGATGTGAGCAGGGATGGACCTCGTGTGACTGCTTGTGGTGTAGACAAGCAGGGAATCAATTGTCTATTGACCATCTTCCCTGCTTGAGGCTGGATGCAGGAAGCCTGTGACGGGCACAGCTTGTCCTCGGTGGTGGTTTTGAGAAATGATCTCTGTTACAGTGATTCACGGATTCAACATCACCCCTGAGCTTGTACCCCTAACTCTGCTCCAGTGATAGCCCCCCATGGGACCTCAGATGTAAGCAACAGTAACCCAGTTCAAACTGGCTTAAGGGAGAAGTGGAACACACTGGCTCATGTACCTGCAAATGCCAGCATCAGGCATGGCTGGATCAGGGTGTTCAAACAATGAGGACCCGGCAGCCAAGGCCAGCTCTGCTGTCGTCTGTGTTGGCTTCATTCTCAGAGGGCTTGCCTCACACAGGCCAAGACGGTCCCCAGTCCACCAGCGAAGCAGTTCCCACTCACTCTCAAATGGTCCAGGAGCAAGGCATGTGTGTTTGTGTACATTCCATAACATATACGTCCACGAAGAGGGAGAGGGCAGGAGAAGGACCAAGCAAATGTGGCAGGATGCCATTTGGGGAAGTGCGGGGTCTGGGCGCCAGGCTTCAGGCCTTGCTAGTACTTGTCTTGCAAGTTTTCAGTGAGGCCAAAGTTCTAAGTTTTAAAGCTACCCATCCTGACGGCTCCCACAGCAACCCGGCAAGGTGGCCTAGAGTCCTCAGCCTCCCCTGGGTCCATTGAGCCCCCCCACCCTGGGGTGTGTGGGGCCCTGCTGGCATCCTGCCTGCAGACCCACACAGCTGGCAGGGGTGGGGGTGGCTTCCCAGAGGGAGACTGAGTGCTACTGTAAAAATGAGGGGGGCAGATGCTGGCCAGGAGACAGGGTCCCACAACACGCCCCCCGAGACTCTACCCAGTGGCCCGCCCTCCTGTCCTTTCCCTGGTCTGCTTAAGCAGAAGCATTCGCTGTGATTCTCGGGAGTAAAAAAGCCCCCAATTCCAGCCTACATGGTCACAGGATTAACCAGAATCTGCGATTCTAACATGTCGGCGAGCAGCGATGGGGCCTCGTCATAGAAAGAAGTGAGATCGGTTTAGAAACCTCAGCCAGGCTCTTTTTGAAGAAAACTGTCTTCCTAATTTTTTTTTTGTTTACGAAAGTACTTACTTTTTTCAAACATGGAAATAAATCTGGTCAGTGGGGTTATTTTATCAAACTATTCCGTGACACACAGTATTTGTAATTAAGCCCTGAAATCCAACCCAAACCGAGCGATTTAAATGAACGTGAACACACAAGAACAAGCAATGTCAGGTGTGGGGCTGGACTCTCTGCCGTCCCCTGGGGGCGCTAGCCATCCCGGGCAGGCAGGTCGGAGGAGCCCCTCGGAGCCCAGCGCGAGCCGTAGAATAAAGCAGTGTGGACGTGCCTCCCTTCATCCATCTCTTACAAAGCGTAAAGACGACCGCGGCTCCGGGCGGCCCGGTCGGCATGTTTATATTGGATTGTTGTACCTTCCACGAAATGCTGTCCATTTTCTGCCTTTTAGGCACTCGGGCAATTGTAACATTTTAACGCAGCTCTGGGATAAGTGCTTTTTGTGAGAAGTTCATCTTCCAGGTTCAAACACACTGCATTTTCCTGTAAAATTTTATTTTGCAATTATTACACTTTTAAAAATTTTTTCATGCCACAAGATGTGAAGTCCAAAATATTTACGTTTCTGATTGTCAGTCTTCCCTTCTTCAAGATGTCGAAGTGAAAACAAAATAGACAACTCGTTTTGTTGAATCAATACAGGCGTATTATCACAGCAAGATTATAATTCAGGTGCACAATACCTGCATTTTCAGAGCACAGCAAGGAAGCCGGGAGGTGCTCAGAGGCGCAGCAGGTAACTAATATCAATAAAGTAGCCCAGATTTGTGCTCCAACAGCAGAGCAGGGGTCGAACGTCAGCCTACAAAAGTTGATGAAAAGCAGAGTTAAGGTCAAAGCCACCCAAACCCACATCCCAGCTGGGGCGGGCAGGGGGGGATCTGCAAGAAGGAGACTTGTCTGGCGTGGCCTCCCAGTGCCCGTGGCTCTACCGAGACACCCGGGTTCATCCAGGCAGAGACGCACTGACTGACAGTGACCAGCTCTGTGCTACCCTGCCACCCCACACCTTCTAGACCTCCTCCCTTCTCCTCCTCCCCTCTTCTTCTTCCCTCCTCCTCCTCTTCCTCTTCCTCTTCCTCCCTCCTCCTCCCTGCCTCCTCCCTCCCTACCTCCCCGTCCTGTCCTCTTCCTTCCCTCCCTTTTCCTTCCTCCCCTCCTCCCTCCTTCTCCTTCCCTCCCTCTCCCTCCTCCTCTCCCTCCTCCTCTTCCTCCTCTTCCTCCCTCCCTCCTCCTCCTCTGTGCCAACATCTCTCCGCATGTGGCCTCAGCATTCTGACGATCTCTTCTCCAGAGACAATTTTATAACAAAATAGAATAGATCTCAATCACACACAAGTAAAGCAATGCTTGACAGTATTTAAGCACACTTCTGAACGTACTGAATATACATATAATCTGAATGTAAATTCTATGTCTATTTCGGCTCCCAGACAACACTATCTCCAGAACTTACTGACGTGCAAAGTTTCCTACAATGAGTCAAAAGCAGATCCCAAAATACAGAACAATTTATTGGTTGCCTACCAAGCAGGACTTGAAGACGTCAGGTGTGTGTGGCCAACGCTCAGGCCAAAACCACGTCGTGTTCACGTGTACGCACTCTTCCCCTCCCCGTGCCCAGCATCGTCCCTCCAGACAAGTCCGTAAGCCCGACGTCCCTGTCACGGGAGGAGCTGACGGATGTGTGTTTCAGGACATCACTATTTTCAGGGCTGTGAGTCATCATCACAGTATTTCTTGAAAAGAACCACTCAGCACGTGAGGGCAGGCTCTGCCCCCTCTGGGGCTCCCATCCACTGCCTTCCACCCGTGGCCAGGGACACGTGGTCGCTGGCAGTGCCAATGCCGTGGCCTGCGAGCCCAGCAGATGCAGGTCAAACCCAGCCTGTGAGGACATGTCCTCATTCACCCCTTCTCCCCGGCCACGCAGCCGTGCGTCTCTGAGGGGGGACCTTCAGGTACACAAGCGTCGCCCCACTGTGTCGAGAGAGAAGAAGGCTTGTCTCTCCTGCCAGAAACCAGACATTCCAGAGGCCGGCTGCCTCCCTGCATGGTTTGACCGCCCCTCAGCCGTGGTGCCCGCGACGGGTGCGGACGGACGAGGCCGGTGCCTCACGCCCATCACAGACCGTCAGACTCGCCTGATCGCATGGCGGTCACGTGGACCACGTGCACACTTCCACCCTCCCCTCCAGCCCTCCCATCCTTACCCCCAAGAGCCCATCTCCGACCCCACGGCCTCCGAGGACTCACCTCCCCCTCAGGATGTGGGTGGACAGTGCTGGAGGCCCAGAAATGGGTCAGGATGTCTGTTTCCATCATTCTTACATGACTGAAAACTTCAAAATGCAGTGGCCTGGTTTTCAGATGTCTTCAAACATGTTGGCCACAGCCCCCCATCCCAGGACCCTGACCATGGAGGCCGCATTCCCACAGGGGAGGCCGCATTCCCACAGGGGAGACTGCAGGCAGACCAGCCCCCACCCCACCCCAGCCCAGTCTCTGCCTCTTGTCACTGGTGACTCGGGGCCCTCGGGCCTGGACGCTGTCGCGCACAGAGTGGGGCCATGACCACTTTCCTGGGCGCCCAGGGTGAGGCCAGGCTGCGTGCACGTTCCCTGGCACCCCAAGGTTCCACTGGACCTGCAAGGCCTGGAAAGCACGGCCCCACCAAGGCCAATGCCAGCCTCCCCTTCCTTCGCCCCCAGAACCTCCAGGCCACTGGAGCTGGCCACAGGCCTGGGTCCGGCCACGAGGAAATGGGTTCCAGAGGGTCACAGAGGCCCCGCGGGGCTCTGGTAGCTGGCTGGCCTGTCCCCACATGGGCCCACGCAGGGTGTCTGCCCTCCACCTCCAGACGTGCGTTTCCGGGGACAGAGCTCCTAACTGCTCACGCCAGGCCGGAGGGAGGCGGCTCGCCCAGGGAGCAGCACCCTGACCTCATGCAGGCGCTCGGTGCAGAGCACCGGTCCCTTTCTTACCATAAACTCTGCTCCGGGCTCTCAGCCCACGGAGAACACGGACTGGGCGTCACCCCGAAGCAGACTGGGAAACTCACGGCGGACGGGCGTCTGAGGAGGGTCCCGGGAGGGGGGTCAACGCAGGCCAGGGGAAGGGACAGAAAGGCTTGCTCAGGTAATCCCGACTCCGTGGCGTGACTTGGAGCTCCCGAGTGACCGTCGGCCATTTCTTCTGGAAATGTCCGCTGAGGCTATTCCATCAGCTGCTGTCGAGGCCTCCCCTGCAGGTCAGGCCACTAAACAGGCTCCAGGAGGCTCGCAGCCCCCCCGTACCCTCCTTCCCTCATTGAGGGACCCACTGAAGCCCCGAAGGTCCCTTGCGTGGGGCCACAGCCACAGCGCCCGGCTCTCCTCCGCTCCAGATCTGCGGCCACAGGACCAGCGGCAAGTCCCGAGTTAGGGTTCTTTGCCCCCTGAGCCGGCCCTTCCCCTGGGCTTCCTGCCCTGTGTCCCTGAGCCGGCCCCTCGGCCTCTGGAAGCCGCATTCATGTGCCAGACGGCCCAGGAGAGGAGGCCCGGGCATGGCCCAGACTCCACCATGTGTCCTGATGTGCTGAGGACCGCGGCCGGCCTGAGGCGGCCTCCCGCAGTTCCATGCACCGCCCGACACCCAGCACCCCAGAGCTGGGCTTGCATCCACCCCACGCACAGCCCCAGCGCCGGCATCATGTCTGCCTGCAAGGCCTCGGGTCCCCGCACAGCCCACGGTGCGCAGTGCTCAGTCCACGGGGCTCTCCTAGCGTCTTCTAGAGGGTTCCGGCCCCACACTGGCATTTAACCACTTGCAGGTGATTTCCCCACAGTGCAGGCCGTTTCATTTCCCAAGTGGGGACAGGACAGCCTGCTGTGTGAGGCTTCCGTTGTGGTCCTCCTGGGCCCACGCTGAGCTGCGTAAGATGAGCACTTGTCCCCAGCCCCCCCTCACGTGACAATTTCACTTGTGAGCAGTGAGACAAAGGCTACGCTCCGCTGAAGCCTCGGAGACGCTCCTCCACACGCTGCCGTCTGTGAACACGCACACGCATGGCCCCAGATGGCTTAGGCCGTATTTACACGACAGGCAGGGACTCTTTGTTACTTGAATCTGCTGTTCTTCCCAAATTCTCCATCTGGACCGCACAGCATCCTGATTCAGGGCAAGTGGGGGCCCAGAATGGGCCTGGAGCCAGGGAGGGGCCCAAACGCCAGCTCCAGTGGGTGCCCGCCCCTGTAACACGACTTCAGAGTGGAAGAGAGACTGCCCACCCCAAATCCCCACTCTCGCCCACCCAGCCTACCCCCTCCCTGCATGGCATCCACTGCCTTGTGGGAGGTGGGGGTTCTCCTCCAAACCTGCACTTTGAAGTGCGAGCTTCCCAAGGGCTTCAAGGTGTGGGTTGTTCCTGGGAGCGTCCTGGGGACATACTGGGGTCGTCTGCCCCCCCCCCCTGGCATGGGGAAGGGATGGGGCAGGGGGCAGATTCCTAGGCTCCCTCTGCCCACGGTAGGGGGGAGGAACGGGGTGGGGGCAGATTCCTGCGCTCCGTCTGCCCGTGGCAAGGGTGGCCCTGAGTCAGGGGTGTGGAGGCTGGGGCCGCAGTCCAAGGTAGCTGATGGGTGCATGCTCCTCTCACTCCAGGGGTGGATTTCCACAGTCTGAACAATGAGCCCCGAGGTCACAGTGTGGGTCACGCCGGAGAAGTTAGAAAATCAGAATCAGAACAAATTGTCACAACACGTGACTTGAAGGGAAGAGCCTCTGACGGAAGGGGCGTCCTATGGCCAATGAAGGACCAGGTGAACTGTAACAATAATAGATTATGTAGTAAACAGCCAAGAGCTTGGACTGACCCGAACGGTCAATACGTAAGGGGGAAGGAAGAGCACTTACGGTAGCATTCCCACCCCTCGGTGTGGACGGGTGAGGCAAACAGAAGTCACATTTGGCAAACAGCACCATGACAGGTGTCGAAGGCGGAAGCTTCCATACAGGCAAAAGTCAGTGGGTGAAAATACAATGGGAAACAGGCTGTTCACCTTGTCCCAAAATACCTTCCCACAAAATACTTACTAGTTATAAAGGGGAAAACCACAAGTTCCCCAAGGAGAAAGCTGGCAGTCAGGGCCCTGACCCCCTGACCGAAGCTGCCAGCTCCCCCGTGGGGAGCCCCGAGGAGGACCCAGCACCCAGCACCCCTTAGGGTGCCCCGAGGAGGACCCAGCACCGCTTCTGGGCATTCAGGCCCAAAACGCAAACTCTTGACTTATCCAGGAGGAAAGCCCAGGCAAACCCCAATGGAGCAATGGTTGGGAAAATTACAGGCTCTCATTCTGCGAAACCGGCAAGGCGGTTAAAGACAGATACGTGTGGAGGAAAGGTGTCAGATCCCAGAGCTGTGGAGAAACCCGACACGGGGCCCATGCTCGGCTCGTAGACTAGAAAAGGGACATTTGCAGGGAAACCAGCAACCTCTGAATGAGGTGCATGGCCCAGCCAGCAAGCGTGCACCAGCGCTGGCTGCCGGACTCGGAAACCGAGCTGTGATTCTATGAGCTATGAACCACTTTGATCTGATATTATCCCAGAACGAAAAGTTACAAAATAAAGCAAGGTTGTTTATGAATGGCTGTTCCTCAGGATCCTGTCCCACGACTTGCTTTGACCACGGGCGTTGGCCACACCGCGTCCCAGCGTGGAGACCCCTGAGTCCCTGCAGCTCGGCCCCGGGTCTCCGCACCAGGAACCTGGGAGGTCCTGCAGGGTCCCCTCTGCCTCTGTCACCGGACGCACGAAGGGCTACCCAGGACCTGCCCCAAACCTTCCCGCTCTCCCGCTCGCACCTAGGACCCTACCACCCACGCAGACCGGGACTTCCCTGGGAATCAATAAGAGACTCTTTACCTCTGCTTCCCAGGGCCCCGCTGACTGAGCCCCACCTGTGGGGCAGGCCCAGCACCGTCCTGCAAACACCTGCCAACAGCACCTGGATGTGAGCTCCACGCCCTCGTTTCCAGCCCTTGTTCTCATTGATCTACATTTGGTTTTAGGGATCACGATTCAAGCTTAAGGAAAGAGGGAGGCATTTTCTATGGACTCTGGTACTCGTGTCAACGAGGGCGATGTGCTCCCAGAGCTGCCCTTTGCCCCCTGGTTGAGACACACGGCCTTGAAGGCAGAAACGCTGGGAGGTGGGTGGCGCTCCTCTCCAGCTGGGGGGTGAAGGAACCGCGGGGGCGCTCCCCCCGGCTCAGCACAGTGCCGGGCCCCGGGGCCAGCGTGGGGTGCGGGCGGGGGACATAAGGTCCGTGCACCACCCGTGGCAGTCCCTGTGAAAACCACTGTGGTGACCCTGGGGGCAGAAGGATGCTTGGCGAGGGGCATGAGCTTTTAAAGTCACAGAGGAGTGAGGGACATAAGCAGAAGCTGAGCTTTGACTTCGGGCCCCGCTGAGCGGTTGGCTCCCTGATACCTTTACCGTTCAATCCCCCGCTCCTGGCACGGCTGTACACCCAGGCCTCCTGTTAACATCAACACGGACATGATGCACAACACACGTGATGTACATATGCAGTATATAAACACATGCACAAAATAACGTGCACACGGAACACGCATGCACGCTCACTGCACATGGTACATACACCATGCACAGACAGCAGGTAACGTGCAAACAGAGCATGCGTAATGTACATGAGGGGTATGCATGGTACCCCTGTGCAAATAACAGGTGTGCATATGCATAAATGCACAACATACGTGCACGGTAGTACGATGCGTGGACATCACACACAACACATAGAACGTGCATGTGTGTGCACGTGATACACGTGTGTGAACACCACACAGCACATGTGCAGCATGTATGGGCGTGTGTGTAGTGTGCAGACATAATGTACGTGATGTCAGTGTGTGACACGTCACACACGTGTCAAATAACACACGTGCATAAGAGCGTACCCCCACAGCCCGTGTAATGAACACGCGGGGCACGGACACACTAGCAGAACATAACTTCGCGCTAACCCCTGCTCTGCATTTGGAGGCCACACGCACCATCGTTACACTTCGCGAATGAGAAAATGGTTGATTTGCTAAGTGTCAACTTTGGAAACATTCTCTCATTTTGGAAACCTCCAGGCATGCCTCTCTTTTCTGTACGCTTGTGCGAGTGTTGGGACCACCACCTGGGAGCAGCCTCCCGGCCCTGCTCACGTGAACACCCCTGAGTGGCCTCCCACCGGCTAGAAGCTTCCCTGGGTCATTGTCCCTGTGCCTCGAGGTTTTCCAGGAGCCCGCCCTGCCCCGAGGGGCCCCTCCCACACATGCTGGGCGCCAGGCTTCTCTTTCTGGAAGCCACAAAGCCTTCTGCGGGAGTGGGAGCAGGCACTTACAGCCCCGCCGCCGTAATGAATTGCCCCTGTTCGCTCTGCAGCAAGGGTTCTGTATTGTGGCCAAGGAGCATAATACGTGTGTCGTGAAAGGAAAATAGTTTTAATTAGAGCTGCTAAGTACAGTGCCAAGAAAACCAAGGCTGGAGCAGGACCGGGGCGGGGGGCTCACACCACACCTGCTTCTGCGGGGCAGGCGGGGCAAGCGGAGTGGGGCCAGGGACGGCCACAGAGCTGGGTGGAGGAGGGGAGGCATGCCCCCGCCGCCCCCCCCCAGCCCCACAACCCTGTTAAAAGGATCAGAGATTGGGGCTCATCATGGTGAGTATCCCTGTGCTCCATCCACGGCCGAGGTGCTTTCCACCTTCTCTCCGTGTTCCCTCCTGGGTGCCCGAGTGGGGCGTGTGCTCTCAGCTACGTGGTTTTCTGCCCTGAGCGTCTTAGCTGAGCCCTCCCAACTGGCACGTCCACCGTGAGCACACCATGCTGAGTGCAGTTTCTCCCTCCTGTTTCTAAAGCGGGGGTCGCCCAGAGAGAGGGCTGTGCTCTGCCGGTGGCATCTGGGGCCATAGCGACCCCAGGGAAACTTGGAGAGGCTCTTCTCTTTCCTTTTATTTAGAGACTCTGAGATTTATGCACAGACTTCTGGCCTCCGAGGAAGGACTTAGGGAACATCTGTCAACTCCAGATAGACGCTCGTGCGAGCTAACAAGACAAACTCGGGAGGGGCCTTCTGGGGCTGTGAGGTCGTAGTTGCACCTTCCCCGGTGGAATGAGGACGATCCGAGGGCTCTGCTCGCCATGGGCCTAAGACCCTGAGAACTGGCACCGAAACCAGTGAGTCAGCTCCAACGGGACGCACGCAGCAGGAGGACGCACTGGCCCGGCCGCCCCTCCAGCCAGAGGCGCACTGTGGGCACAGGGGGGGTCAGCGCTCTGCACTCGGCCACGTTCAGACCCAAACCCTTCTATCCGCGTCTGGTGATTTCAGTCACTTTACTTTGATGAACTTTAAAAGACCCAGAGCGTATTGGTAAAACACGCTCCCTGGTCACATCTATGACTGTTAACAACCTCTCCAATTATGAGAGGGGGTCCCGACCCCTCGCACCTGGTAATTAAAATTGCTAATCACCAGCAATTATCTGGCGGGGCTTTAGAGGCGAGAGAAACCGTTTGACCCTTTGCCCACAGCGGGAACAATGTTTGCTGTCCATCCCGCGCTCGGCGACGCCGTCCCAGCCCCTGCCTATTAAGGGCACTAATGGGGAACCAACAAAAGAGCGGCGACATCTGGGGGACGTCGGGGCCCAGGTCTGAGCACACAGGTGCTGGCGTGAGGCTGCCAAAGAGGGAGCCGGAGAGGCGACATTCCCCGGTAATGAAGCGCCGGGTGCCCAGCCAGGATCAGGCCCCAGCCCTCCGGGAGCGGGAGCGACGCGACGCAGCCTTTGTCGTGAGGGCTGCTTGGTCCGAGGCACTGGGTGGGGAGTGTTTATCGTCTCTCTAGTGCGTCTTCTTCCTGCTCAAGCAGAAGGGAGGGGGGCTGTGCAGCTTTCTCTTCTGCAGGGAGGTGGGGCTTTCTGCAGTCCTTCTCGTCCTTCTCGAGGGCGTCGGGCTGCTGAGAAGAGGCCCTCAGCCAGTTTAGGCCCATCAAGCAGGCCCCCGCGCACCCCGCACTCTCCTCCTCGCCATCTGAGGCTGAAACGGGGCTGGTGGAGACGCACAGGGTCCGAGGGGCCGCTTTGGACAGAACGTCAGGCAACGCGGAGATTTAAGGGACCGGACTCCCTCGGCCCTGGCAGGGAGGCGCTCACGAGGGTTTCCTGGCGGCCGAGGGCAGCGCGGGGAAAGTCAGTGCCACGTCTCCCTTTGGCCCTTTATAAACATAAAGAAAAATAAAGTAGTGTGAATTTTAAAACATGCGTTCTGAAGAAAAATGAAAATAAAATAAATAAAATGAAATGCTGTACCCTGTTTCCGTTTTCCACTTACCCGCCTCTTAGCGGGTCTCTCCCTCTCCCTGGGACCCAGGAGCCACCCCGGGCTCTCCTCGGAGCGTGGCCATCGGACCCCAGGGTGTCCCAGCACCTTCTCAGGGGGTCGGTGAGGTCGGGACTGGTTTCACGACAACACGAAGCTGCCCCTGGCCTTTTCACTGTGTGGACATTTGCACTGGTGCCCCAAGCAGCGGCAGGTCAACTTGGGGAGCCCGAGCGCGAGCCAGGGATGCCCAGTGGAACGGTGTGGTCACCATGCTGGCCCCCACCCCTCAGAGTAGGCAGGAAAATGCCCGTTTCACTTAAGAATGCGCTGGGTGAGGCAGTCGAAGGATAATTTTATTCAGTCTCGACCCACAAGGACGCGGGGCTGGCCTCCTAGGTGTGAGGCCTGTGCAGACCCCCGGCTTCAGTGCGAGGAAGGGCCAGCACCTGGCTGAACACTCTGCTGTCCCCATCTCGAAATTCTTTTTTTTTTTTTAAGATTTTATTTATTTATTTGTCAGAGAGAAAGGGAGAGAGAGAGAGAGCACAAGCAGGGGAGGGGCAGAGGGAGAGAAGACTCCCCGCTGAGCAGGGAGCCCGATGCGGGACTCGATCCCACGACCCTGGGATCATGACCTGAGCCAAAGGCAGACGCTTCACCGACCAGCCACCCAGGCGCCCCCCCATCTGGAAATTCTTCATGATTTTTTCAACAAGGCCCTTGCATTTTCCTTTTGCACCAGGTTCCACTAGTGACGTCGCTGGTCCAGAGTCACGGGTTTCTTTAACACCCTGTGATGAGATTCCCGGTCGTTCGCGTGAACCACGCCCCCACCGCACACGGAACAGCGACAGCCACCGCCAGGGACAGGTGACGCCGCCACCGCGTGGCCGCAAGCCAGGCCAGCCACCTGTTCGTGGAACACCCCTCGTGCCTCAGAGACTGGCGGGCGGTTCAGCTGGACATTCAGACACGGCTGCTCGGCAGAGACGTTTCCCAGAAAAGGACGTGTGAGCCTGTCACTTCCAGGAAAGTGGCCGAGGGTATTTGTTGTCAGCAATGAAACTGGAGCTTTCAATCCAAAATTGAAGAAAATGGATTTATGACCTTGAGCTTGACTGATTCTTACTACCTAAAGACTTTTCTGATGAGATCAGGGTGCTATGAGTGCATGGGATGGCTGTTGATATTGCATAATGAATGTGACCCTGCGCAGAATGGGCAAAAGATCCAGGCAACGTGCAGGACAGAGCAATGGATTCTCATGTTCCTCGAGGTGGTTTTCATTCCACAGCGCGAATAACCTTTAAAGAAACCACTACATTTGTGTGGCATCAAAGGATGTCCACGTTTACCTGAAAAGGCTATTAAGATGCCCTTTCTCTTTCCAACTAGGTATTTGAGCGTTAGGCTCTGGCAGTAGAAATACAGTGATTTATTTTCTCTCCTCTTAATGCTGGTGGTATTTTCCAAATGAGTATATGTCACTTTGTGTTACTTTTGCAGTAGAAAAATACACCACATTTTATCTTTAAGAGAATGAGTGTCTTGCTACCTCGCCGAGCCAGAGGAGCTGACAAACGTGATATTATATTCCAAAGCTCTGTAAGGAGTTCTCGCTCAGACGCGGAGGAAAGGGTGCAGGGTCTCTACGGTCATTCCTCAAAGAAACTGCCCTGCTTCTGAGGAGAGAGCCCGGAATCATGAAATTCTAGCTCCGAGCCCCAGAAGATAAGCATCACTAAAAACGCTTCTCTCTTTATTAGAACCAAGGTGCTTTTTTTTTTTCAGAATAACACATTACTTAATTCAATGCATCCAAAATATTACAATATTACAATATTACAAGTGCTCGTGAAGCACGTCCCCAGCGGCCGCTACGTTGACACCCCGTTCTGGCCTCGGAAGCGAGCTGGTTTTCATCCGTGTGTGTCTCCACCGTGCCGCGGAAAGAGCTTTGCACGGGGCCTGAAATCGGCTTAGGAGTCCACACTGGTGGGGGGGTGGTCCCTCCTCACTCAGGCCAGCGGCCAAAGCCCCACCTTCACCCGCACCTGCATGGCTGGTCCCTGTCCCTCCAGGCCGTCCTCGAGATCGCCAGCGGGGCACTGTACCCAGCCTCCTCCCCACACTGCACTCATGCAGACCCTTCCGGGGTCTAGGGAAAGAAATATCCAGCCCTAGGGGCAGAAATCCTCATCGCAAAGCCTCTGGCCGCCCTGCCGGGATCTGGCTCCCCCAGACGACAGCTTACCCAGGGCTTCCCAGACCACTCGCCCTCCAGGGAGAGCCTCCCTCCTCTGGCCCGATTTCTGGCCAGTGCCCTCCCCCCCCGCCCCCTGCCTGGGAGCCTCAGAGCGGTACCGACCAGTCCTTCTCCCTGTCTCCTGACCTAGCTGGTTTCCGAGTGTGATTTAGTTTCCATGACGGCTTCTGCTTTTTAAACCATCTCTCTGCAATCCTATGGCTTCTCCCTGGCTAGGCCTTGTGCCCTCTCTCTGGCCCCATGCTACCACGCTGGACTCAGGGGCCATCTGCCTGCAACAGGACGTGGGAGCAGATGGGGTCTAACTGGCCGCTGACTCCCCCACCAACCAACCAAATCCCAAACTCCTGGGTGTCTGGGACTTTTGAGCTCGGCAACCCTATATCTATCCCAGTGGTTGGTTGCTGACGGGCCCCAGCAGGAGGCTGGTGAGGCGGGACCCACATCCCTGGCCATGCACTCCAAGATGCCCAAAGCCTCAGATGGGCTTGCCCCGCAGAGGGCCACCGCTCACTGCCACCGTTGGCTTCACAGTGAAGAGATCCCGCTGTGGGGCTGTGCCAGCCACGGCTGCACGTAGAGCCTTGGGGCCCCTCTTAGCGGGCCTTCTCCACCACCGCAGCGCCATGACCCCTGGACATCACTTCCCATCTCTGCAGCTCTGCTGCGTTCTCGTCTGCAAGGCCCGTCTGTTTGCTGCGGATACAGAAACGTGACATGTGAAGGAACTCGCGCAGGGCCCTGCTCTCCAAACGTGATCAGGAAATGGTGTCAGCAGACCAAACCACTCCCAGCACCCACGGTCCTCTGCGGCTCCCGAACCATGTGTGTGCACGTGTGTTGTGCGTATGTGTGTGCGTACGTGTGCGTTGTGTGCACATGTGTGGGTGTGTGAACACACGTGTCCATGTGTGCGTGTGTGTGGGTGTGTGCACGCGTGTGTCCATGTATGTGTGTGTGCACGCGTGTGAGAGTGTGTGCACACCCATGTATCCATGTATGCGTGTGTGCGCGCGTGTGTGTGCACATGTGTTGTGTGTATGTGTGTACGTACATGTGTGTTGTGTGCACGTGTGTGGGTGTGTGAACACACGTGTCCATGTGTGGGTGTGTGTGGGTGTGTGCACACGTGTGTCCATGTATGCGTGTGTGCGTGTGTGTGTGCACGTGTGTTGTGTATATGTGTGTACGTACATGTGTGTTGTGTGCGCGTGTGGTGGGGGAAGCAGACACAAATAAACAAGGAACGGTTATCTATACCTGTGATGCCTGATTTTACGTGTCGACTTGGCTGGACTCAGAGGTGCCGGGAGGGCTGGTCAAAGTTATTCTGGTGTCTGCGAGGGAGTTTCTGGAAGAGAAGAGCACCTGCGCTGCTAGGCTGAGTGGGAAAGATGTCGTCACCCACGCAGGCGGCCCCGCCCAGTCCATGACAGGCCAGAAGGACTGAACAGGCCACGGCAGGGCTGCCTTAGCAGGGACGCCCGTCTCCTCCTGGCGCCCCCCCATTGGCGCCCCTGATTCTCTGGCCCTCGGGTGTGGACCGACCC
>NW_024423344.1:78339469-78374608 GCF_017311325.1 Ursus maritimus
CCCCCCCCCCCCCGGCTGCCCTGGACGGCAGGTGCTGGGGCTCGGCCCCCACAACCCCAGGAGGCTGTTCCTCCAGCAAAGCTCTCCTTGCTCATCTCTGCAAACCCGCCCGTCCTGTTTCTCAGAGGGGAGCTAATCTGAGCACATGGGTGAGAGAAGTAAGTTTTCTAAAGGATTCCTTTTTCCCACGTGGCAAGCCATAGTTTCCCTTCTGGCTAAATGTGCATTTTTATTTTACACATTTTACTAAAATTTCTCCAGTTTAAGTTCCATGAGGCGTGGGACCTCTCTTGCCACAGAGGTCGCCTGCAGAACGTTCCTTTTTTCTTGTCTTTCCTTTCGTTTGTTTTTTTTTTTTTTTAGCTCCTCAGACTTCCAAAACGTGAGCCAGGAAGAGACACACACGCACTCTCTTCACTCACTTCCCTTGTGGGGACGAGACCCCTGCTCCCGGGTCTCATGGAGGACAGAGAACCGGGGGTCCCTCTTCTGTCCCGAACATGCAAATGAAAGACCATTTGTCAGGCCGCCTGCATGTGCTCAGATTCTGATGCTAATTCAGGTCCCCGGGAGGAACTGCTAATTTGAAGGATGGGACTGTGCTGATGCCCTCTGAGAACCAGAAGGAGAAGCTTCCGGGCCGCGGCACCCAGAGCAAGCTGCTGCAGGTGGGCCGGCCTCGCCTTACCATCTCCCAAAAGATAATAAACCGATTTGTTCAAATACCGCTGGCGCATCACGTGACTGTCTCCTGGAGCTCAGTGACCTTGCCTAATGAGCCACATAAGAAACCGGAGCTTCTTCCCCCAAATCAGGCCTCGGGTCTCCGCACTGTCCCCTTCCCCGCACCCACGTCAGCGACCCTGAGAATAGCAGCGGGAATGGTGAAGACGAACATCTAAACAGCCTCCAACTTCTGCCGGAGACGTTAGGTGGAGCCTCTCCTGCCGTCGATGGCACAGGCCTCTCGCGCTGCAGACCCACTGTGTGCTTTTCTTTCCTGCGGGGGAGTCCGACACTCGCTCGTCAGGAGCATGACAGGTGACCAGCTCCACCTCACCCTGGGAGCTTCCAGGGGCCGCCCCCTGGGGTCTGCAGGTCCCGCTCGATTTCTGGGGTCACTGTGATGACGTCATGATCACAGTGCCGGGAGTCCATAATCCCAACTCCAGGGCCTTTCTTAATGGTGGTGAAAAACCGTCTTGGCCATTTCTAAGCACGCGGCAGCGCGGCGTCAACCACACGCACGGTGCCGGGTCCGCCGTGGAGATTGCCTCCATCCTGCGAAACGGAAACTCAAGGCACCCGTGAACCACCAGCGCCGAGCCCTCCCAGCCCCCCGCAACCGCGCCAGGCTTCCGTTTCCAAAATCATCCGGAAGGGTTTAATCAGAAAATCCAGAAGGCAAGCATGGTCTGAGCAGAGGAGTGACCAAGGGCCGTGGGGGGAGACCGCTCGCCACTCTGGGGACTGACCGCGAGCCCACGCGGACCCGTGTCGAGCGCGTCACCAGCCTGAGCTGCTTCCCTGGACTCAAGGCCTTTTCCCACAGGCCCGTCTTTCAGGCAGTTGTCACCGGTCTTCTGCACAAACGGTGACCACTCGGGTACAATCACGCATTCTATTAAATCAAGTCGCTGCCCACCGTTGACTCTGGAACTTGCTAGAACTCTGTGCTGCTGTCTGTTGGGCTGCCTCTGTTTACTCACAGGCTTGAGGTGATATTTGAAACATGTGCCATTTGGCGAATGCTGGCTCGCAGGCCCACACCCCCTGCCTGGGATCCCGCCCACGACCAGTCGGGAGATCCTGAAGGTGCCAGCAGGTGCTGGAACCAACATGGCAGACTCGTTTCCAGCCGGGGTGCTGACGCTGCGCTCTCTGCACACAGCAAGAGCCGAACGATCTCCTCCATCATGTTGTTCTCATACAGCCCACAAGCTCTGCAAGACGCCGTGGCAAGGTCAGCGCTCCACAGGAACACAGCGGCCAGGAAAGCGGCGTTGGAGGTGGACGCCGTGGCCCTGAGCTCGGGTCATCTGTCCCCAGCAAAGGCCTCTGCAAAGCCCCCCCAAAGGCACCTGGGACTCTCGTACCAGACAGTGCACCCCTGCCCCTGCGGTGTGTACAGTCTGTCCCCACCACACGGAATGGCTCTGGCGGTGCCCAGACCTCTGTCTATGCCAAAGTGTGCCACCCCAGGTGACACGTGGCCTCCCAATCACCCCAGGGGCTCTGGGGACACCAGCAGCATCAGGCCCAGAGCGACTGGGGCTCCCAGCTGGCCAGTCCCTCTGGGGACACTGAGGGATGCTGCCCACCACCGGCTGGGCCACGCTGTCGTCACTCATCAGAGGCTCCGGAGGAATCACCTTGAACTGAGGCGGGAGCAGGAGGCAATCCCAGGTGATGGATAGCACTAAATACAAAACCCCGTGTACCTTGTCCGTGGAGCAGGGACTCAGAGGCGTTGTCACTGGGGGAGATGAATGGAACTTGAGATAACCCTGGCAAATTAGGCATATGTTAGCGTTAAGCTTTGTCAGTAAGCAGGCTATAAATTACAGACATATTGTAACTCCACAAACTCCCCTAATGAATAGAACGACGGCGGTAATTTAATACGGAACACCCCGGTTTAACCCTTTTAAGAAATTAGCCCCAGGTCTCGACGATGCAACAAGCCGAACGCATATTCAACGCTAGTGCTTAGTGTCTCGCGAGCGAGCGTGCAGCAGGATGTAAGACCCGCTTAAATTCACCTGCATGTTAAAAACGAACGTTCAAGACCCTACGGGTAATTACATTATTTCATAGTTAATTCTTTCTTGAGCTTTTTTTCCCCCACACATAATCTTCATTATAGTCTTTTCTCCCCTAAAACGATCACACTAAATATATGGAAGCCACGAGCCCCAGCGTGCAGTGCGTTTCTGGGTGATTACTGAGCACATCGGGGGGCACCACGTGCTCCGTGGCTAAAGGCGCAGAGACTTTAACCCGAAGGGGAGGCAGGAACTCCGCACAAATGCACTACCCACGGTGTCTTGTTGCAGTGATGAAGTGGAATTTATAAATAAGAATAAGGTGCCGAGACAAACCCTCTGCATTTTCCGGCCATTACTGACAGCTACGCCGGGGCCGTGAAGCTATTTTAGAATCTGCTGTATATTTTAGTGAAAGTTGCATGTAGAAATAACTGACAAATGAATGTTGATCAAAAGAAAACTCTAAATTCAAATGGGGTATTAAAGGTAATATGTCACTATTTAAAATGTGTTGACACAGTAAAAAGCACTCTTTGGTTCTTACTCAAATGGAACGAACGCAAAACAGCGCTGGCGGATGTAATGACGGTATAACAGGTACCACTCGGGGCCTGATGTTGCACAACCAGGAATTTCTAAAATCCATGGCCCCCGTATTGGTGATTTTCTCTCCACCAAACACACTTATCTTTTACCGGATGTGTTAAAGGAGGACGTGGTCTTTCCCACGTCACGGGGCAGCTGCCTCGTTCCACTCTCTCCGCCTCTGGCTTTTCCGCGGGCAGAAGCAGTAGGATTTTCTGTGGCTCCCATGGGGGCGTCCGCGGAGCCTCTGCTGACCTGCACGGCGGCGTCCTTGCAAAGGGAGCCGTGAGCACCAACGGCAGTCGTGTCGCACGCGCTGTAATTGCACCTTGAGTCGGGCGATCTCCAAGGACCTTGGAAAACATGTCGGAATAGTGTCTGTTTCAGTAACTTATGCCATGTGACCATGAAAGAATCTGAATTACTCACCTGAAAAGTGAAATTCAGGAAAACAACCTACATACCTGTCATCCGCCATTCAGGCAGAAAACAAGAAATAAACTCTGAAATCCCAAATTTCCTTTTGGGGAGCCTGGATTCCTTCTTTTGTTAAATTGGACCATGAAGTTGAAGCTATGGAACTAGACATCGCTCCAACCTTCTGACAGGATAGTGCCTCGCAAGCACGTTCTGAGGTCG
Organism: Ursus maritimus; assembly: GCF_017311325.1. NCBI lineage: Eukaryota > Metazoa > Chordata > Mammalia > Carnivora > Ursidae > Ursus > Ursus maritimus. The sequence goes on from NW_024423344.1 coordinate 78,343,462, forward strand.
TCAGTCGCGTGCCGCTGACATGGAGAAAAGCCCGGCTCTGCCCAGCAGTGGGCTCCACGTGGGCAATAGGGGCACGCATGGCAGGAAGAAGTGGACGCTGCTTCCGGGCCGTCCTGCTCTCCTCCGCTGCTGCCGCAGGTTCTGCTGGCAGAACCAACCCACCAGTGACGCCAAGTATCACAGACCTTCTCGGCCCAGGAGGGCTTGTTTCCTCTGGCTGCTAAATACTTAAAAATCACAGATTCTACCTGAAAATCCCACTTTGGAGACTCTCTCAAAAGATCCTGATGACCTGGAGCTGTGGCCCCCTTCCCTGGACCCTGAGTTTGCAGGGGGCACGGCGTCCCCTCACTCCACCCGCCTCACCTGCTCAGCCACCTGGCTGAGCACCGCCAGCCCCGCAGACCTGTCCCAAAGCAGCTAGGTAGGGGCCACCATGCTGCCCCCACCAGCACCTGCCTTCTTCGTGTGTCCTTCCAAGTCTCGTGTTCCAGGTGGGCTTCAGCGAAGCGACTGCGAGCTCGCCACTCTTCGAGGCGCGGCCCGAGGGCCTGGCCATCACCTCTGCCCCCAGCTGCTTCGAAGCGGCATCTCAGGCCCGCTGGGCGGTGTGCGTGGGAGCAGGGTCCGCGGGCGCGCCCGTGCACGGCAGTGTGAGACGCTGCCCTGTTCGTCCCCAGAGACACCGCAGTCGGGCCCACGGACGCTTGGCAGGCGCTGGGGACGGTCGGCTGTGCGCAGATGGCAGCAAGACGCAGGCGGTGGGTACTGAGAATTCGGGGCCCGATCTTTACACAAATTAAACCCACACATAGGGAACAAAAAGGTGAGCCACGCCCACTGTGGAATTCTAGGGTGGTTGGGGGAGATGAAGGAAATGGGGGCCGGATCGCAGAGTCCCTGCTTTTTGAATGGCCGCTCCGCCGGAGGGAGAGTTGCAGTAGGACCTCCGCACGCACGGTTTCCAGGCGACCTGAGAACGCAGCCCCCGCTCACCCGAGGGAGCTAGAACCGTGCCACGACCCCTGGCGTGAGCCGTGGCCCCCGCGAACTGTGCCAGCTGCAGAGGCTGGGACAGTGTGGGCCCTCCAGGAGCGGAGTCCAGGGGCGGCATTCCCGCACATCTGGGGGCCGCCCAAGAATGACCAAGAAGATGTCGTGCGGGCCGAGGTCCTCACGAGCCCGACAGCTTGCCGGTGGTGCGGATGCCCTGGCGGCCACGAGGCAGGGATGCGGGGCTCGAGCGTGCACACCCAGCATGCTGAGGGAGGTCAGACGGCCACACTCGGGCGTTTGCCTCGTTCGCACACACCCCGTGACGCACATGGCAAGGCCTTGGTTTTTAACACACAGGGACCGGGATTCTATAGAAACTGAGAAAGTCTTCACAGAGAGTGCACGTCCGAGCTGGTCTTGTAAGGTGAGTAGGATTTGGGTTGTTTTCTCTATAATGCGTGTCCTAGTTCTGGTTCTGTCTTCCAAACATTGCTGAATTCAGGATAACACCAGGCAATGTTCTCCTTAGGCCCCTTGTGAGGACAAATTGGAGGAAGGTCTGGATTTTTAAAGTAAAATCTTTGTGGCTTCCTTTGGTCCTGATGCCCCCTCCTGTGGGCTCAGGAGTCCTACAACCTTCCCCCAAGAACTGACTCACTCTGCCCCCAAGTCCTGCAGGACCCAAGGAGCCACACCTGAGCCCCAGTCCACTGGCCAGAGTGGGTACAAATGGGTGTTGCTGGCATCACAGACCTCCTGAGAGTGGGGCCCAGGCTCTCCCAGACGGCTGACCCGTGTGTGGGCTCCCCACACCTGCGCACCATGGCTCTGGCCCACAGGAGGGGTGCCTCAGCCGGCAGGAGCAGCGAGCACCTTGCCCCGGTCATCCCAGGGAACTCACCATCCAGAGGAAGGAGCCACACCTCAGCTCCCATCCTGCTGCCAACAGGCCACATGGGCCGAAGCAGCCTTGGTCTTCTCCTTTGCATATGAGGAGCTCCAGAAAACCTCTTCCAGCACTCACATTCTAGAATGTAATTAGGAACTGTTGTTGTCTGAAACCATCTCCCATTTAGCAGGGAGTGGAGTGCTTGTACTTGGCTTGCTAGAAGCATGCAACCCAAATTTGTGTCAGATGTTTTCCCTGTTTGGTCATGGTTGTGCATGGTTGCCATGCTGGTGCATGGCTGTGGATGGTTGCACGTGGTCGTGCATGGTCGTGGATGGTTGCACGTGGTCGTGCATGGCCGTGGATGGTTGCACGTGGTTGTGCATGGCTGTGCATGGTTGCACGTGGTTGTGCATGGCTGTGGATGGTTGCACGTGGTCGTGCATGGCCGTGGATGGTTGCACGTGGTTGTGCATGGTGATGCATAGTTGTGGATGGTTCTAGCAGCTCTTCTGGTGTGAGCAGGGTGGTTGAGCCCCTACAAACACTGCTTCTTCATGCTGGCCATAAAATGTTTAGGCCATGACTTCACCACAAACCTTATACCCAGTTAATAGTGCAGGTCAGCAAACCACCCCAAACTTTATGGCTTGAAAAACAATGTACTATTTCCTCCACAGTCCCGGGTTGACAGGCTCAGCTGGGAGCTCTAGGGATCCCCCACTTGGCGTCAGGGGGGATCTGATGCTGGAGTTGTCAGAAGGTGCCCTCCTGGCTCGTCTGGGCCTGAGCTTGGGCTGCGGGAGGGCTGGGCACTCTTTCTGCCTCGCTGCATCTCTCGGCCTGTCCCTTCATGTCCAGGAAATGTGTTGAGTCACTCAAGTCTCATGTATTACTGTTCAAAAATTAGTTATAATAGCTCAAAACCCACGGTCCTTGCAAACTACCTTGGGAATGTGAAGCAGTGGGGGGGGGGGCAGCTGCTGTATTGTCCACAATACAATACCGCAGGGGTGCAGGGACCCCGGGCGCCTTTCCGGGAGCACCCAGCACGGGGAAGCCCTGGGCGCACCCACCAACGCACCTACTTTGTCGATCTGGGGAAGACTGTACATTTTATTCAGACCTTTATCAAGAGTTGTTCACCAGTCTGGAAAATCACGCCCGGAGCACCTGACAGCCTTGTCGCTGGTGTGTTGGGTGCGCCAACAGAACGTGTCTGTGGAGCCGTGTGCACCCCTAGGGAGCCCCTCTCTATGCATGTAATGTGAACACAAATATACCCACTCACCCTCGCTTTGAACACCGGCCCTCAGGCGTTGACGGCACCCAGCTCCTTGTGCTTTCCTTCTCGTAAACTCAGATTCACTTGAAGCAGGGCAAGAGCTTGTCTACGTCACTGCCCAGGGACTTACACTTGGAATATGCGAGTATAAATCAATTTCCTTTTATTACAGTTTATTTTTATTAATTTTCTCAACTAATGTTAAACATCCTGCTGTTTTTCGGGAGTGTGGGTTCGTGGTCGCAGGGGCAACTTCCCTTCCGGGTGAAGGACGGTTACGGCGGGTTTGCTGTAAACACGGCAGAGCTGGGAACGGCGGCCCGGGAGCCTTGCCTCGGAACACGCGTGAGCACCAGCTCGCAAACTGTGCGTCCGGCGAGGCGGCTCTCGTTCCGGAGCCTCAGTGGAAAACACATGGGTTTTCTGTGACGAATAAATCAGTAACTCCTGGATAAAGCAAGAAGGCCGTCTACCGTTCGTTAATAACCACACGGAGGAGCTGCGAGCTTCATAAACCGTCCAAGTTTTTGTATTCTGACCTGACCACACGAAGACAGTAAATACTAGAACTCTGACTCTTAGTACAAGCTGCAGCAGTTTTAGAACAAGCAGCTCTCGGAGGCCTCGAAGCACAGCCAGCCCCAGTGGCTCTCGTCCTTGGAACCACGGCGCCCATCAAGCTTTCAAGATGACAGCTCGGGGAGGACGGCCGGCTCTTTGAAAGGAGGCATCGATCTCGTGGCTTAACCCCCAAAACATTCATTGTTTTCAGCCAAAGGATAACAAAGTTATTTCAGAAATTCTTATTAGTCTCCCCTCTTGAGGATACTTCACCTCAGAAATCTCCGCTGGCTTTCTCTCTTCAGATGCTCACGGGGAGCGGGTGGACCTTGCCGGCGATCAGGATTTAATGGCACAATGAGGCGGCTCCTGCACCCGGTTGTCAGAAGAGGAGAAAACCTTAACACGCTTTCAGAAGTCAAATCAGTGGGCCACAGAATAAAATAAAAATGAGAGGGAAAGAACGGGGTGACTAGGACAGAGAAGAGATGCTCTCCGTTAGGTCTGAGTGGGATGGAGTGGTTACAAAGTATCGGAAGGTCATCTGACAAACTCTCTGAAGCGCACGATTTCTATGCCTGAGCCATACTTAGTTAACACCCCTCTTCTGCACACTGACCGGGGCGGGAGGCGCCAGTGGCCCCACTGCACAGATGGGGAAACTGAGGCACAGGCGATCTTCACGTGGCGGTCCGGCTCCGAAACACGGCACCCCTGCCTCCTCCGTACCCACAGATGCAGTGAGTAGTTGAGAAGAGGGGCAGAGTGCTGGAGGGGGGTGTGCAGAGACAGAGGGGCTAGGCTCTGCAGGAAGGTGCAGGCGGGCGCAGGGGTGCAGAGGAGGAGGCCCAAGGGTCTGTGGGAAGATGGAGGTGGGTAGAGAGGTGCAGGCCCTTGCCTTGGGCTGTGGGGTCTGGTTGGACGTGTTCCAAAAGCTGCCTGTGTTTTTACTTGAAAGCAGCTACTCAGATGTGTTAGTCAAGGTTAATGTGATAGGAGACATGTCATCAGGCAGGTGCAGGTGGGGACAAGGAGGGAAGGAAACTCTGAGTGGGGTGTCACGGGCACCACTGGGGCTCTGCCAGCCCCTCCATGCCCGCTGCTATGAGCCAAGGACCCAGGCTGCCATCTCCTCCTGGCTCCTGCCTGCTCCCCACTCCTTTTTCTCCTGGCTCCCCTTCCTGCCTTCTCTTCCTTCCTCCATCTTCTGCATGTGCCCCGAGGGAGCTGACCCCAGAACAAGGCACACTGGAGGTGAGGCAGGTGCTCTGAGGGCAGGACAGCCTCAGGTCCCAGGTGCATAAGGAGCCATCCCACAAAACTGGCACGGTGACTTGCAGCTTCTCCAATGGGAGTGGCATCGACGGCAGGGGGACCTTGGCACCCGTGGCCCCATCAGTCCTCCTGTGGCACATGCCCCTTAGCAACCGTCACCCTTGACACGGCATCCTCGTGGGCACCTTGCACAGCAGAGAAATGCATCTAAACCCATAACAAGACCAAACTTGGATGAGGCTTCACTCCCTTCAATGTGAAATGAAATTTGAATACTTTCAAGTTAAAAAAAGATAGTTTAAAACCGGGGATGTACTGTATGGTGACTAACATAATATAATAAAAAATCATTAATTTAAAAAAAAAAGATAGTTTAGGTTTTTGTTAATTTAGATATTCTCTTCGTTGTGCTAAGTCAAGGTTTTCTTTCCTTTGGGGGCTATCCACTGAGTGCTTCAATCAGCCATTTGCAAAGAGAGAAGCAGTAAGCATGGTGGATGCGGGGCAAGGGGTCTCCTTTCCCCACGATGTCCTTCCTCCAAATGACACAGTAATGCCCTCATGAGAAGCAGAGGGTCCATCATACAATTGCCAGGCCACCTGATTCCTAGGCTCAGGAAATGGCATCGTTTTTGTAGCTCAAAATTCATTTGAAAAATTGGATTCAATTATCTCCCATGAAAGTTCAAAGAGACATGCAAACAGAACCATTCGTGGCTGTTCGCCCTGCGACAGATAAGGACAGTGTCTCAGGACACAGTCGCCCAAATGCGTCCTGCCACTGAGCGCACGACGACACGGCCCGGGTTGGCAGCTGCTGCGTGAGCAGAGGCTCGGGTGCATTCCGCGTGCGGCCCGCCGTCAGGGGCTCTACCCCTCAGCCTCAGCACTGGCCTGTGACCTGCTCAGGTTGGGCACAAGCTTGATCTCAGAATAAATCAGCCCCGAGTCCTCGGCCCGGTGGAAATTGTATGAGCCCCCCTCCACTTTCTTAATGGTTTCTTCACTACAAAGCCGCAATCGAATGACCATGTCGGCCGTCTCGGAGCTTTGGAATTAAATGTTCCTAACATAAATCAATAGAAAGGAAATCAAAACGGAAAGGCCAATTATTTTTGCAGATGTCTTTGTGCAAAACAACTTTGCATTGAACTCTGGGCCACCTGGAGCCTCCCGACCGGCCTTCCTCCAGTCTCAGGCACACTAATGCAACGACGAACTTTATGAGCGGACATTACTGACGGGATCTATTAAAATGAAATTACAAGCCTGGCCCATTCACCTCTGAGAGCTGCTCGATAACAAAAGTAGAAAATTCAGAATTCGAAGTGTTCAATTTCAAACCCACAGAGATGGGGCCCTTGCCACAGTCTGCCTGCCTCTGCTCCCTCTCGGCTCAGATTACCAGGGAGTTCCATGTTCGAGTGAATTCTCAGTGCACCCTTCTCTCAGTTAAACAGTGGGAGATGCAAGAAAGCCCCACAGGCACATTTGGGATTGAGTGGAGGGGACCTTTAGGGAGCCAGTCCTTCACGCCTCCAGACAACCTCTCCCAGAGCCCTGAGCACCCTCAGCAGAGCACGACAGGTGGGCACTAGTCCACTCTGTCCTGTGCCTTCAGACTTACCATGCTTTATCTCATTCAGTGAAGCCATTTCCTAAATTAATTAGCTCTTGGGTATCAATGGCTGGTAAGTTATTAACTTATCCCTTCCAAAATTATTTAATTTTTAAGTGGTACCCCCCAATAGCATAATATTTTATGCAAAGGAAGAACTCTCTAATGGTAAAAATGCAGCCACCTGAGCCAGTAAGAAAACAATTTGTGCCTTTATGGTTTTAGGGAGCTGCGTACTGTGTCGACATCTATGGTTGGTTCTGGGAACTGCAGATCCCGGCGGAATTCCCCCAGGGGCCAGCTGCAGCCCACACCGCGTGGCTGAACTGCCATTCTCTTCTCAGCACTTGTAAGTCCAAAGAGGACCAGTTTGCTCCCACCTGCTTTCCGGTTCCAGAGCACGTTGGCCGTCATTTATTCTGCATCGTTAGAAGAAACATGAGCTCTTACTTACAAAGAAGCATGAACTCAGGTGAATGGCTGGGCTGGGGATTCCAGTGGGAGAGGAAACAGACCCAGCCCGTGTCTCAAGGCTCCGGTGTCATCTCTAAAAAGTCAGCCATTGAGAACAATATTTTCCACTCCTTTGCTGCAAAGCGTAACAGCCGTGAGAATGAACTTGTTGGCTGAGTTGATCTCCTCTGTAGAACATTAAAACAACAGAAAGAGATCTTCGCACTTTCCAACCCTCTTTTCTGGATTCTCACAGTCTTGGATGCACTTACCTAACTGAAGAACAGAAAGGAGGAGAGACTGGAAACAGATCCAAGGGGACTGGAGTTAAAATGGAAAGAAGGGAAGCTGCGTGCGAGCCTGCAGATGTAACAATGTCGCAAGAAGTCCGTGCCCTTGACCGTCCTTTCTGTGCCCAAAGAGCGAGAGCTTTGATGTTCCTCCAGGAATGACTGCAGGTTACAAGGTACGTCCCACGTGAAGGTGAAGGTCTTACCAAATGTAAGTAAACTGTTACTGCCAGTTCCCGCATTCAGCCAAAAGTTCCTGTAAGTTAATTACATATTATCTGAACAAGTGTATACGGGTTCAGTCTCTTCATATCTGTACACATTTTCTCACACTTTTGTTCTGATTTTTAAAGAACCTTGACTAATTCACTTTAGCGCGAAGCTAATCCCACACCAGAGGGCTAAGTATAAAACAAGTGACATTCTCAAATGGGTGACAAAAATGAGCAGACTGGGGGTCATTAAGTGCTCATTAGCTGCGTGTTGTCACATTAACTACGGGGTGCAGCGCCAATTTTCTCTTCTTTGTCAGGAGCCAACACGCTCCCCTTTCAAGGAGCAGGCCCCTGGGTGGTGTGGTGCCCAGAGCACGCCCCGTTCAGCTCTGCTCCTTTAGGGTTCTCTAAGCTCTATCCCCGTCATCACAATTTCACAAGTCTGCCGGGAAGAAGCTGTTACCTGGGTCTATCGGTCTCAGCGAGGGGTCGTCGAAATGATCAAGCATCAGAAAAGAACTCTTTGCATAGGAGCCGATATTCAGAGCCATTAGAGCCAAAGGTGTGGACGCAGCGGTTTTATTTGAAGTCATGATTTTAGAATCTTCACGACAGTCACGTAATCCAGACATTCAGGATTTCCAGTTTCAATTCCTAGTCTCCCTTCGCCCCACGAACAGTGCCAGACATGTCTCCAGCACCTGCTCTAGGCCACCACCGAGAAAGCCCGCGCTCACGCGGCGCGTGGCTGGTGCCCGACTTCACGGTTTCTCTACCCTGTCTCCCTGTTCGTCCCTCCAGCGGATGTTTTTTTAGATAAAAAACTAAAAACCTGCATTTCAGCTCGGCGAGCAGAGGTCCTACTCCCCGGCAACATGCTTTGCATGGAGAAGGCCTCGGTAAGCTTTTCCAGCACAATTCTAGCGATAAAGCAACTCCATCCTCAAACAGCAGAACATTCTGTCTCTCATATTCGATTTTGACAAAATGGTGTCTTACAGCCACGATGGGCTCCTGGCTTGAGTTCAAGAGAGTGAGTCCAACAGAAGAGAACCGTAACCACGGTTTGGCCTCAGGAAACACATGGGCTCGGCTGGTCTAGGTCAGGCTCTGCTCACAGCGGACGCTTCAACCGGGCAGCCGAAGCCGAGAGACGCACAATCCCGCCAGAGACACGCTGTGTGAGGAGACAAGGAAGACGAACGAAGGAACGAATGAAGGAGTGAATGAGTGAACATAGAGTAAGTGTTCTAAGGGGTTCCCTGACCCGGGGAAACCTTCCCCTCCTGCTTCCTCAGAAGGGGTGGCATCGCACTTTCCTTGCCCACCCGTGGGATTCCCTCAGGCGCATCTCGGGTGCAGAGCTTTCGCGGCCCGTCGAGGTCCTGTGGGCGCCCCTGAGGCCCGAGCCTGCGTGCACGAGGCCTCGGCTGGTCAGCGGCGGGGCCGGCCTGCCCGCCCGGGGAGGAGGGGCCACGGGCGCCCCCACAGCGGCTCCGTGCCAGACGTAGGAGCCGCCGCGTGAGCACGAGCCCCTCCAGTTAACCTGCAGAGAACTCTGTGCTTCTGACACAGCTAGTCGTTCCCAGGCCTCTATTTAGAGCATCTTCTGAAGACAAAAGTAAAGACAATGACACAGATTGCAGAGACCGGAGGAAGAGGGGCAAGCGCGGGGCTCCGAGAGCCAACAGCAACGTAGCGCAGACAGGCCCAGCGAGCAGAGCGCTTGGACACCTGAATGCGCTCACACGCCTGATTAAGCACTGACAGCATACACCCATAAAGGAAGATTATACGTTGTAATATGTCTTCACGAGAAGCAGCGTATTAACCACTGTTTGTATACTTCTCCAATTATGCTCCTTTAATTCTTTCATTTAGAAAACAGTTTACATTATAATAGCCAGCATCACTTCTGTTTTTGAAACAATTGATTATATGTATATTGCCAAATTATGGGTCTACAGGATATTTTCATAAGTGAAAACAACTGTAAAGGATCTTCGAAAACTATCTCTAACTGGGGCACCTGGCGATGTGCAGACAGACGGACGGTCACCTACTCCCGCTGCTCCTAGGGCCCCCGGTGGATGGAAACACCCCAATTTTCCCTCTCAACTTTCCTGGGCGCAGAGACTGAACACGGGTGCCTGCAACGCCTCCTCTCCATCCCGCACGCCCCAGCCCACCCAGGCTGTCACGGTGCACAGGACCATGAGCTGGTGATGGCAGGGGTTTATTCTGTGGCCAATGGTGCCTCTTCCCTACCAGAAGCCCCAGATCCTGCCAACCCGACCTGTCCAGATCCGGCCAGTGCGGAGTCTTCCCTGGGACCACAGAAGCGATTCAGAAGCCACACAGCAGCAAACAGCAGAGAGCCCAAGACAAGACATCGGTGAGGATAGGGAGGGACAGGCCAGGGCACAGCCGGGGGGGGGCAGTCCCTGGGGACTGGACACAGCCCGGCGAGCAGGGGCGGAGGCACTAGGAGGAAATAAACGACTCAGACCCGTGGGAGCACCTGTCCTCGAGGGATTCTGTGGAAGCCGGGGCTCAGTTTACGTGACGGGTCTGAGCTTGCCAGTAGCCAGTGCTACGCTAGCAGGTAAGCCAGCCTGTGAACCCAGTGCGCACCATCGGTCCCCAGCCCAGCCACACTGCTCAGGGGCCCCCAGTGCTTTCTAGGAGAGCGGCGTGGACTTCTACCGGGGAAAATTGGAGCAGACATCCTCATTCCTGTTCCCCTCACGAAGCACAATGAAACCTGTTGATCTCATGTGTAAAACAAACATGAGAATTCTCCGGAAGATGTAGGAAAGGCAGAGGACAAGGGGCCTCAGGACCTGAGGAACAGCATGGCAATGAGTCCGCTGGCTTCTCAGGTTGTCTTGTGAATCCCAGTGGGGTCCAGCTAGAGACCCCTGCAGACCCAGAAATACCCATAGACCCAGACGAGGAAAGCCAGTCCCTCCAGACAAAGGACAGGGACACAGGGGGGCCTCATACAATAGACGTTGACTCTGTAACGGCTCTAGTCCAGCCAAACACCACAGAAGAAAAGGTCACCCTGTCCCCAGCCACCAGCAAAAGTTGAGTGGGGAGCCTTGCCTTGCACCCTCACTGGACCACTGGACCACTGCCCAAACCAGGCAGTGGTGACGGAGGCTGAGCAGGGAAGCCGGACCCCACTCGCCAACCCCTCACCCTCCCGTTGCTGTGATGACGACGCCAGAGCCGTGTCGGAGGCCAGCCCACGAAGGACAAGGCCCGAATGAGACCCGGAGTCTCACGCCGTGATGCACGCCCTGGGCAGTTGTCCGTCAGAGACCACTCGTCACACGGGAGCGGGGAACGTCTCGGTGCAGCAAGGGAAGACGTGGGCGATGTCGACGCTGAAGTCCCGCGGAGGTAGAACCGCCTGGTAAGGGCGTCACGGCGCTGACCAAGCACCAGCTTCGGCAAGTAGGGCGTCCCAGCAAGACCTGAGGGCTTTCAGAAGGAAGCAGAAACCATGAAGAGCTAGAAACACTGTATCTGAAGATTTAAAAAACGCACGAGGTGGGCTCAGTAGCAGAATGGAGGAGACAGAAAAGAATCAGTGGAGGAAAAAGGTAAAACAATAGAAACTCGTCATTGTAATTGACCATATTAGCAAGCTGGTGAGGAAGGGGTTGCACGATCATGGCGATTCATGCAGAAAAAGCCATCGGAAAATTCCTCCCAAAGTGACATATGGGTTTAACACAATTCCCATCAAAATCCCAGCAAAAGTTTTCTTCAGACATTAACAATATTATCCTAAAATCTATATGGATTATAGACAATAATTACAGGCTATAAATCATAAAATCTTTAGAAGGTAAGAGAAATCTTGAGGATCTAAGCCTTGGTGAGGAGATAAGAGCACGGTCGACCAAGGAAAACATCGGTGCGGTGTGTGGGGCGACCGGTCCGCTGGGGCAGCGGCACGGGGGGTGGCAGGACTCACCCGGGGCAGGAGGGCGTGATGGAAAGCTTACCGAGTTCACGGCAAGGGAGCGGCGGGCGGGGCAGCAAGGGAGAGAGCGTCTGCCGCAGGCGGAGGCAGGCGCTCCGGTTGCAGGGTTGCAGGGCGGGCTGAGGAAGTATGGGGACGTGTGGAATCTCCCCTTTTTTGCTAATCTTAGGCACTGTGGCTGCTTGTCGGTACCCCACCGGTCAGCTAGGGCTGATGGCTTTTTCCAGGTGGGTCACTTAATGGGCCTGTTCGCGTCAGCCCAACGGGCACTCCAGGCCCTTCCGCCTCACTCAGCGTTCCACGGCTCCAGCCCGTCCCCTAGAAGCAGCCTCTACACATTGGATTCAGCAAAATTAAAAGGACATGTTGCTCTACAGAAGACCTTGTAGAGAAGATGAAAGACGAGCCGGAGACGAGAAATGTTGTGCAAATCGAGTATCTAACAAAGTACCCGTCTTTAGAATAAATATATAAAGAACTCTCAAAATTCAACAGTAAAAGAAACAAGCGATTCCGTCAGAAATGCGCAAAAGACATTGTTGCCTGCAGAATACCAGTCCCCAGAGATCTATCTGTAGCCCCGGCCCATAACCCTCAGGACCTGTGAGTATTCTGTTATACGGTAATGGTGGTTGTACATGGAATTAAACTTGCTGATCATCTGAATTTAGGTGGAGAGATCACCCCGGCTTATCCAGGAGCTCCTGTATTCGGGGTCTCCAGAGAAAAGAGCCAATAGGCAGTATACGGAGACAGAGATTTATTTTAAGGGCAGGGCTCCCAGGATTGTGGAGGCTGACGCAGCTCAGATCTGCAGAACAGGGGTGAGCTGGAGCCCCAGGCAGGAGTGGGGTTGCCGTCCACATCTGAAGGCCATGTGCTGGAAGAGGTCCGACCTGCTTAGGAGAGATCAGTGCCTTTGCTCTAATCAGGCCTTCAACTGATTGAATGAGGCCAACCCACAATCTGCTTCACTCCAAGTCCACCAATCCGAACACAAATCTCATCAAAAACACCCTCACGGAAACATCCGGGACAATGCTTGACCGTATATCTAGGCAATGTGGCCCAGCCAAGCTGACACATAAAATTAACGATCCCAGAGCCCAGTGTAATCCCAAATGTCTATGTAAGCGGCAGAGGGAGGGGGCTTTGAAGATGGAGGAGAGAGACCACAGTCAAGGGATGTGGTGCCTTCTGGAAGCCGGAAGAGGTGAGGAAAGGGATTCTAGAGAGCCCCGAGAAGGCATGCATCCCTGCCGGCACCCCAATTTTAGCCCAGTGAGACCCAGTGTAGACTTCTCACCTCCAGAACTGAGAAGATTATAAAGCTATGTGGGTTTTTTTAAAGATTTTGTTTATTTATTTGACAGAGAGAGTAACAGCCAACAAGAGAGGGAACACAAGCAGGGGGAGTGGGAGAGGGAGAAGCAGGCTCCCACCAAGCAGGGAGCCCGATGTGGACCTCGATCCCAGGACCCAGAGATCACGACCTGAGCCAAAGGCAGATGCTTGACCGACTAAGCCACCCAGGTGCCCCAAAAAATGTATGTTGTTTCAAGTGACTGTTCGGGACACACCTGCCCAAGGTGGGTCTCTCCAGCTTTGCTTCCCACACCCTTACAGGAAAATGCCAGGAGCCTCCTTCCATGAGCGCCGTCACTTCCTCTGGGTGGTCCTGTAGAGGGAGTTACTGATCAGGTCCAGGCCGTTTGGAGCCGGTGGTTGGAGGGGTTGCTGTGCAACTACCTGGACAGCCCCCCCGACGGCAGGTCAGGGTTTTACTGGCATTCACGGTGCCGCCCTCCGTTTGTGCGTTCCCTGCCTTGTGCAAAGGCTGCCGCTCAAGGACCGCACCTGAGCACAAGTCCAGATCACTGGTCTGTGTCATCGGACCATGAGCCGTGAGTGAACTCAAGTGTGACGTGAAGCCCACCGTGCCACCTGCAAACGTAAGCCGTGCTCAGTATGCATGATGGACACCGCAGACATGCGCAGTGTCCGCCGTGATCGCTCCCGAGGTGGACGGCTTCCTCTACATCCGTCAGGAAGAGAACAGCGAGCAGCCGCGCTAGGTCTCCATACCGGCAATAAAACAATGAAAACACCAAGTCATGCCTGGTGGGCCAGGCATCTTTAGGGTCACTGCCAGGTTTGAGGAGGCATGGTTGCTGTCTTGTGTGAAGGACCACCCTCCCGGACCTCCCCTGGGTCCGCACACGTGCACTGGCCGGGCAGACCGATGACCCCACTCTGAAGTGGGGTCAGGCATCGGTCCTGTGCGGGACATGCTCCAGGCGAGCCGACCGGAGTGAGTCCTGTGGGTTTTTCTCATGGGTGCGGACGGAGAAAAGCCTCCAATCTCTAAGGGAATGAGCTCCTGTTTTGTGATCAAAGTCCACCCACAGACGGAGAGCAGGGCTGAGTCTGAGAAGGAGGGAGGGGCAGCTGGGGTGCTGGGAGAGAGCTGGGTGTCACCCCTGCTCTTCCCAGACCCCTGGAACCGACCAGCTCTCCTTCCAAGGCACCTCCTTTCACGTAAGCTGATTTCAGTGCGTTCTGCCACTTGCCCTTAGAGTCTTGATTAATATCCCACCCCTTCAGGCTTCAGGCTCTGCAGGTCAGGGGAAGTCTCCAGAACAGGCAGTGAGGGCACTAAGGGGACCTCTGTTACCCTATTGCCCCAGCCAGCCTCCCTGCTTCTTCTCAGTCACAGGACCCCAGACTCTTCCCCACACAGAGGGCAGGACCCGGCTCGCTTCCTGCGGTGACATCACAGGTCCCGGGACACGACCCTGCCCACAGAGAGGGCAGGACCCGGCTCACTTCCTGCGGTGACCTCACAGGTCCCCGGACATTCCACGGTATCCTGGAGACCAAGGCAGGCGAAGCTGAGGGCCTTAGGGGAAGGTCTTCCTCCTTCGGCTGGAGGGAACATGGCAGGGAACAGAGGAGTGACCCTGTTTGTCCTGCTGCTGTCCTGCTGGCATGAAGCCAAGCTCCAACCAATCAACATGACTTCAGGTATGGTCACAAGTGGATTGTTGGGGTGTAGAAACTCTCACCTCCCAGGGGCTGAATCCGGCCACCGCGGCTTCTCCCTCAGGTCCTTCCCTACGTTGCCCAATTCATCATTTATTTCTGGGGGAGAATGGAGAACGTTGAACAGCGTTCTATCTTGGAAGACGTTCTAATCCAGAACTGCGTAGGAGAGGCGCGTGCGCGATCATTTTTATGAGGGAAATGTCTCACTAACCCAAAGTCCGGGAATAGGATGAAGAACCCGCACCCCGGGCCTCAGTTGCACACGGGCTGCCGTCCCGCACTTTCCGCGACACACGCTCTTGTTGCCCCGGGAGTGTGGCGGCCGCGTCCAACAGGCCCCGTCATTCCACCAACCCCACTTCTCACTAAGGGAAGGCGGTTTTCCTCCACACACCAGCGTCCTTAACACACGGACAGAATGAACAGCGGCCTGGGCAGCCGCGGACACCGGCCGGATTCAGTCCCCCGCAGTCCCAGAGGCCCTTGCTGGGGACGGTTCCAGTTACCCCCGGGTGGTCCCCACATGCCTCTGGCTGCGGTCCTTCCATCCTGGCCCCTTCCGCATGGAGGACCAGAGCGGTCCGGGAGCCGGGGACGGGATGGGACTCTGCGACTCGCGGGCTGCGAGGGCAAAGGGTGGCAGGAAAGGGGGGGATGCTCCGTGAACCCCCTACTTCCCTCCAGGACGCTGCCCCCTCGTCCACCTTCCTCAGAGGTCCCCAAGGACGGAAGGAAAGGGGCCAGGAGGGTCCCCCAGCCCCAGCTCCCAAGGGTGGACGTGTGGGCCCTGGAGGGTCCCCCACAGGGTTGGTGCAGCTCTCCTGGGAACTAGGAGCTCTCCTGGGAATTAGGAGCTCTCCTGGGAGCAGGAGCACAGGTGCTGGCCCCGAGCCCCGCACAGCACTCCCCCTCCAGCCTCGAAGTACCCATGCTGACCCGAGGGGACGGGCCAGCTGGCCGGGGTCGGGGTGAGAAGGCAGGTGGTCAGGAAAGACGCGAACGTTCCCAGCTTCCTTTTCTTAAGGAAACTGAGTTTCGAGGCTCCTACAAAGGACAGTGTCCTTTGTGCTGCTGTGGGTGCTGAAGGGTCTGTGACCAGGGCATGGAGGGGGCGAGTGTCACCCATGCGACTGCACGTCCCTCCAGCCGGCCCTTCCTGCTCAGGACTGTCGGGAGCCCACATCCCCTGGGAACGGCTCCCAGCACGATGGACAGAGTGCTCCTGCGGCGGCCACAGCCAGCCTGCCCCCTCCCAGACCTGCTCTCCTGGCCAGACGGGGAACCCCTAGGTGACGGTCGGGCTCTCCCCCGGCTCAGGTGACCAATTAAGGGCTGTCTCTAAACCGTTTACTGAAAGCAAACATTGGGGTTCCTATGGCTCGCAGCTGGGGCGCGGCCCCACACAGACCAGCTGTGGCCACTCGCCGCTGACCAAATCCACGGGCAGAGAGACGGTGGTGGGGACGCAGGAAAGGAGTTGATCTGAGTGAGGCCGACACTGGGACAACAGCGGACTCGTGTCTCAAAGACCGTCTCCCAAGTGCCGAAAACACTCGCAGGTTTCTATGAGGAAACAGGGGCCAGAGGCCGGCAGGTGTGGGCAGGTGGTGGAAAGGTCAGGTCGGTCTGTGTTTTGGGGTTCGTCCCGGGAGGGGTCTGTCCGGCTCCAGCCAGGACTTACCCTTGAGGGGCAGCGTCGGTTCCCATCGGAGGACGCTCTGCTCTCCGCATCTCCTGCCTGAGTGAAGAGATAAGCCAGAAAGAAGCACTTCATCAATTAGAAAGTTTGAGGTCAAAACGGGGGTAGCTGAAGTCCCCGTTCAAGCTTCCGGGGGCTAACAGCCTCCACGGGCACCACTGCCATCGGCCACACGGCTCGGCCTGACCCCAAGGAGAGATGGGGGGTGGCAACCCTGGTCCTGGTTTGCCTCGTTTGCCCCAAAGTCACCAGAGCACAACTGCGGAGGTCCAGGGGGGCCCTTCCCTGGTGGCCAGGATGGGCACTGTGCAAACGTGGCGGAGGCGCGGTCAGGGGATCCTGGTAGCTCCGGAGCCGGGCGGTTCGAGGCCCAGAGACTGTCAGGCAGGGGTGACAACAGGCGAAGCACGGCCCCGCAGCCACAGTTGACAACGCACTTTAAACACCGTGCGGATATTATAAACATAAATATTTTTCTGCACACGCTTACTGGCTGACTCGCACAATACTTCCATTATAATTACGGGACAGACACAAGATGAAAAGAATATTTTTAACAAAGTGCTTGCAGACGCAGCTGTACCCATTCTTAATGACTCATTAATGCCTCATCCAAAGAGAACTGTACTTTTGTTTGTTTCGTTTACGGAAGGTCAGCACGCTGGGAAGCGATTGTCATCTCCTCGCAGACCTTTTTACATAGATTTCCTGCATTGTTCTAAGCACTGCGTGTGCAGATGAGTCCATTGGTATGCAGATTGTCCATCATTAAACCCATTTGAAAATCAGCGTCGTCATTGGTTTACTGCTGGAACCCGAGAGCGTCTACAGACTGCGGCTTGCGTGCTCTGTGCAGCCGGTGGCCCTGCCCTGCGGGTCCCGGGCCTGCCCTCTCCCCTTGGGGAGCCTGCTGCTACCTGGCGGCTGGGCGAGAGGTTGACCTTGACCTCCAGTAGAGGACAGGGACCAGGGACCCCGGGTCTGAGCCAGAAGAGTGGGAGGGAGCCCCTGGCTGGTGCTGCCGCAGGGGGAAACCCGCACCAGTCACCGCACACGGCGGGGTCCCCGGCACAGAGGGCTCAGGCCAGCGAGGCCAGGAAGTCTGCAGGTCAGGTGTCCAGGGATCCCACCCAAGTGCCGTCTGGCCAGGCCAGCTCCCCCATGAGAACCTGCGTCTTACCTGTAGACAGACCACCTGGAAACGCTCTGCCGATGAAGGGGAGAGCGCGGGTGGCCGGTCTGGGACCCCCTCCCCACAGGGAACCCCAAAGGGAACAGCAGTCCACACCCCCCGCTCCCCAAATCCTACCCCTAAGTCTCCAGGGGCACTTGCTGTAAACAGCAGTCCTCACCCCCTTCTCCCCAAATCCTACCCCTAAGTCTCCAGGGGCACTTGCTGTCGGAGGCGCGGTCAGGGGATCCTGGTAGCTCCGGAGCCGGGCGGTTCGAGGCCCAGAGACTGTCAGGCAGGGGTGACAACAGGCGAAGCACGGCCCCGCAGCCACAGTTGACAACGCACTTTAAACACCGTGCGGATATTATAAACATAAATATTTTTCTGCACACGCTTACTGGCTGACTCGCACAATACTTCCATTATAATTACGGGACAGACACAAGATGAAAAGAATATTTTTAACAAAGTGCTTGCAGACGCAGCTGTACCCATTCTTAATGACTCATTAATGCCTCATCCAAAGAGAACTGTACTTTTGTTTGTTTCGTTTACGGAAGGTCAGCACGCTGGGAAGCGATTGTCATCTCCTCGCAGACCTTTTTACATAGATTTCCTGCATTGTTCTAAGCACTGCGTGTGCAGATGAGTCCATTGGTATGCAGATTGTCCATCATTAAATCCATTTGAAAATCAGCGTCGTCATTGGTTTACTGCTGGAACCCGAGAGCGTCTACAGACTGCGGCTTGCGTGCTCTGTGCAGCCGGTGGCCCTGCCCTGCGGGTCCCGGGCCTGCCCTCTCCCCTTGGGGAGCCTGCCGCTACCTGGCGGCTGGGCGAGAGGTTGACCTTGACCTCCAGTAGAGGACAGGGACCAGGGACCCCGGGTCTGAGCCAGAAGAGTGGGAGGGAGCCCCTGGCTGGTGCTGCCGCAGGGGGAAACCCGCACCAGTCACCGCACACGGCGGGGTCCCCGGCACTGCGGGCTCAGGCCAGCGAGGCCAGGAAGGCTGCAGGTCAGGTGTCCACGGATCCCACCAAAGTGCCGTCTGGCCAGGCCAGCTCCCCCATGAGACCCTGCGTCTTACCTATAGACAGACCACCTGGAAACGCTCTGCCGATGAAGGGGAGAGCGCGGGTGGCCGGTCTGGGACCCCCTCCCCACAGGGAACCCCAAAGGAAACAGCAGTCCTCACCCCCTTCTCCCCAAATCCTACCCCTAAGTCTCCAGGGGCACTTGCTGTTGGAATCAGTCAGAGAGGAGGCAACAGTGCGCTTTTTACAAAAGGACATGCATGTCCCTCTGGGTTGGCTGTCCTCGGAGCACTTGCAAGGGCGTCATCCTTGGAGTCAGGACGTCTGTTCCCTTCTGAGGGACGGCGCCCCTGAGCGCTGCCCAAGAGGGCAGGAGTCCCAGCACACGGCGTCAGTCCAAACACGGCCACTTTGCTCACCACTCTCCAGACGAGAGCCTGGACCTGGGAGCCCCGGGCAGGGCTCTTCCCCTGCAGCCGGCTGGTGGGCGCCCCAAAACAGAGTATTTAGAGAGAAGTCAGTGCAAATTCAATGAATTGTTAAACTATTAGGGTATTTATCTCCCCCCAGGTCCAACCACTGACATGCCACCCCGTTCAAAAAGTCAGGAGGATATACCTGGAGTATTTGGTAAGGAACCTCCTCATATCAGTATCTGGTCTGTATCTGGAGGGGTGGGTGCTTGTCAGCGGGTGTTTCCCAGATAACCTCGTGCTCCCTGCACAAGGTGGAGGGGTGCGATTCACTCTGAGGCTAGAATCACATTCCCCGTGGCCCATGGCTTTCATGCTTATACCCAAAGTGTCAAACTCCCAAGAAGTTAAGAAAGAAGTAGAATTTTAGGCCATTGGACCGAAGAAGGGCCTTGGAACCTCACTTCTGAAAGTGAGGTCATGGGTCAGCAGGTCTGAGTCACCGGGTTGGCAATGCCTGGAATCAGAATCGAGCCCCGCCTGAAAGTCCTGCTGTGCTGGGAACCACGGGGCTCACCAGCTGCTCAAGAGAAATACAACGCAAGCCACAGATATATTTTAAATTTTCCAGTAGCCTACCTTTTTAAAAGAAAGAATCAGGTGAAACTAATTTAACCACATTTTATTTGATGCTTACCCAACATAAAAGCACCCATGAGCTATGTTCAGCATTCTATCACACGGAGTCTTCAAAATCTGGCGTGTGCCACAACCAGAGGCCATCTCCGCTGGACCAGATAGGATCCACGTGTGTCCACGTGTGTCCACGTGGCCAGAGCTACAGAGCCCGCCACTCTGGTCCAACGCTCACCTTACATTTCATAAAAGTGCAGACTAGAGAAGCCCTCTGAGCTGAGAGAGGGGTCTTGGAACAGGGGATGCCTCTGCCCCCTGGGCTCCGGGTTGCAGATTGGGGGTTCCCTTCTCTCTGAGAAGGAGCCTGGGAGCATGACGCTGGGCTGCTCTCCAGGCCTAGAAACTCAGACAGCAGAGTTCTGAGGATGACGCGTGGCTGCTGGGTGATGGGGACCCTTCCCAGCAGAACCTCTGCCAGGACCCTGGGCTTCGCCCCATTTCCAGGTCCCATGTAGCAGAGGCCTAGGGAAACCTCTCTGACTGCCAGAGAGATGGTAGACAGACAGACAGGTAGATTGACTGATTAATGAGTGAGTGAGTGAATAAATGATTGAATGTTCTAGTTCACTGTGGAGCGACCACGGGCCGCTCACCTAAGCAATCCCGTCTCAGAATCAGAAGACGGGGTTCTGAGGCCCGCAGGTGGCTTCCCGTCCCTGCAGCAGAGCCCGTCCGTGAGATGAGATGGTAGTGTCCGCTCTGTGTGTGGCTCAGGGCGTGGAGACAACTCGGGCGCATGGAGGACCCCGCCCCGCGCAGATGCGCGTTAGACACCCTTCGAACGCTACGTGCGGGTTAGGTAAACTGAGCCCCGCGCCGGACCTGGAATTCTGCACAAGCATGAGTCCCGTGAACCGGGCCGGCTAGAACGAAGCACCCCCAGGTCCAGGAGTCGTGGTGCCCAATACTCCTGAGCTTCCCGGCGGGTCTGACAGTCTCGGTACCTGTAACACTAGAGTCACCGGCTCCCACTGCATCCGTGAGCCGACCACCCAAGGCCCCGACTACCTGGGACAAAGAAAGGGTAGAGTCACTGGGATTTCTGATGACATTGTGGGGCGTCAGAGGCTGTGGAATCAGAGCTTCAGCGACAGGGCATCAGCCAGGTCACCGACACGTGCGTGTGGCAGAGACTCAGGCAGGTGGGGCGGGGAGAGCTCAGGGCGGCACAGGGACGGCTGGTGGGGGGAGGGGGGCTGACATGAGCTCTGGCCGGGGACGGTTCAGGGTTGGGGGCCCTGGTCTAGGCACTGGCTGGGATGGCTCTGGGGTGGGGGGGCCCTGACATAGGCACCGGCCGGGGACAGCTCGGGGGCTGACGTAGGCGCTGGCCGGGACACCGGAATAGCTAACCAGAAGCGGGACCTGTGGGATGGTCAGGCAAGCACCTTGGGCTTTCTCTGGTTGGCCCCAGGACTCAGGACAAGAGTTGGGGAAGTGGCGGTGACTGACCACATCCCGGCCATCGGGGGCAGGTGGCCTGGGGCGGGGGGGAGGTGGTGTCTGGCTTCCAGGATTGCTGCTGGAGACAGCAGTGACCTTCCTGCAGGGGTGACTTCTCGATGGCAGCCTGGCTGTCTGGGCTGCAGCCGACACGGTGGGCTGGTTTTATTTTTCTGTAGGTCTGGTCATTGTCCATTGTATATTCAATATCTCATTTTCCAAAAAGAAAATCTAACCATAAGAAATTAGACATGATTTGGAGACAGAATTTTCTCACTTGTACAACCTGTCCGGCTCCCTGAAGGTTTTTGCTACAATTAGATGCACAATGTTTCTGGAGTCCCGTTGAAACTTTTGGTTTTGGCTTGCTCACTCTGGAAGTGGTGTGAAGTCAGCTGGCTTCCGGCTCCTCGTGGCCCTGAGGACTGACACTGTCCACACGCGGGAGCGTGTCTCGTGGCACCTGGGCTGTCACCCCCCGCTTTGAGGACCTCCCAGGACATCCGCAGCTGATGGTATTCAGTGTCCCTGGGAGGCCACCCCAGCCTCCTTCCCGAGGTGGACTGGTTCCAGGAGCACCCACTTCTTTGTGCCCTGCAGTCGGGCTTCTGCCCCCTGCTGGTCCCCACCTGCCTTAGAGCCCCCCTTGGCCTCAGCCCCTGATGGGAGCTCTGTAAGGTGCGGTGCACGGTCACACGTGTAGAGTCCTGCCCCTCACACGTGGCTGTTTTGCTCAGGACAGAGACCAGGGGCCATGGCTGGGCCGTCCTTGACCCCCGGGCACCTGGACAGTTTCTGGTACACAGTAAGTGCTCAATAAATGTTTGTTATTCACATGAATATCCACTCTTCTCTGTGACCCAAAATCCAACTAGACACCATGATTTTTAGGGACTTAACATGGGTTCTTCTGCATAATAACTGGCCCAGAAGAGGGGCCAAGGTCTTCCAAGGAGGAAGCAGGTGTAGCCAGAGCAGAGCAGCAGCAAAGAATGCTGGCGGCAGCAGCTCCACCACGCAGGGTCTGGCCTCCTGTGTCACCAGCAGCCACGTCCCTGAGGTCACACCCTGCCTTGTGGTCATGGATGGTGTCCGCAGCTCCAGAATGGGGGCCCCTCCTAGGGCAGGAAGAAGGGAGGGTGCAGGTTGAGACACCCGCTGTCTTTGCCAGGAGAAGCGAAGTTCTTCTCAGAGCCCTCTGCGTGCCCTGGCCGGCCACGATGCACACGTGGCCCTGGGGCCAAGTTCAGGTTCTACGGGGGAGGAAGGAGGACAGCATGGCTGTCGAGGAGAAATGCCGCAGAGCCACACAAGAGCGTTTCTCCCGTGCATGTCGGCAAAATCTTTGTTTGCAGTGACGCTTGAGGTCTTCTCCCCCTGAACTCGTGTATCTCCCATGACCGGGAGCCGGGTGGATAGCCGTGTGCTTTGCCCAGGACCTCAGGGTTCCCAGGTTTGCCTGCTGAACCAGGGAAGTCCGGGCAAACTGGGACAGGTGGTCACCCTGCTGGGTGGGCTCCAGTCCCAGCGCGTGGACCAGCTGGTCAGGGTGCCCGCGGAGCTGCAGAGATGGGACGACTTGCCGCTGCCCCCTTTTCCTTTATATTTAGCTTCCGCCATGGCCCCCGACATGCTTTCCACGTGCACTGCTCTATGTGAACCTCCTAACAAGCCCAAGGAGATAAACACGGACCCATTTTACAGACAAGAAAACTGAGGGTCCAAGAGGAAGCTGCCTGGATCGCAGTCCAGTGAGAGCAAAACCAGAATGTGGGTCCCATCTGTTGGGCACGAAGTCCGGTGCTCTTATGCTGAAAGCTTCCTTGGAGAGGTCAGGAAGACGCAAAGGGAGAAAGCAATGCTGCGTCATTTGGAAACCAGGAAGGACGGTGTGCTTACACAGGGACAGCCTGGGGAAAGTCTCAGAGGGGACGGAATGACAGGGGCAGCGAGAAGTGTGACTGCACCTGGGCCCAGGCTTCCAGCATCGTGTCATTGGGGGGCAGTGTTTATTCATCCAGGGTATCTGGATGGTCTCAGGTTTCAGAAACTGTTGAGGGAGGCAGGGGTCTCCCACCTGGGCAAGGTTCTTTCGGAAGGCAAATCCCATCCACGTGGTGCTCCTCGAGTCCCCATTTCTAGTCCTGGCTTCACAGATGCCTTAAGCCCGCGTAGAGCGAAAGGTGTCTGTCCTGGACCGCTGGCTTTAACATGTCCTTGTGTGCTTTTCCCAAGATGAAATTCTAGTCCAGGAGATGTTGGATCCAAATAAATCATCAATGGCTGGAAAGCAAAGGACAGCATCAACATTATCAACAAAATTGTTCACGGAAAAAAGCAAGTATACATTTTTTTAAACCTATAATTGCATATATTCCTGGGTCTGTGGTGGTGAAGACACAATCCCATCGTTCTGCATTCTTTAAGGCCAGCTACTTCTGGGGCAAAACCAAATGAAAATGTGAGAGAAATAGTTGTCCCCCAAACCATTTCTAGAACCTTCCCGAGACCGAGGAGGTCAAGACTGGGCTGGCAGAGACGAGTTCCCTCTGTTTTGGGGTGGTCTCTGGGGTGCACATGCAAGCAAGTTCTTGTGCTCGGGCTGCGAATGGGGTGTCTGGTGACACCTGCTAAGGGGAGAGCCGGGCATCTGAAATCTACACGCAAGGCATGAACTACGTTCAGCAGCAAGAAAGTTCAGCCCTAAGGGGCGCCTGGATGGCTCAGCCGTTAAGCGTCTGCCTTCGGCTCAGGGCGTGATCCCGGCGTTATGGGATCGAGCCCCACATCGGGCTCCTCTGCTATGAGCCTGCTTCTTCCTCTCCCACTCCCCCTGCGTGTGTTCCCTCTCTCACTGGCTGTCTCTCTCTCTCTCTCTGTCAAATAAATAAATAAAATATTTAAAGAAAAAAAGACAGTTCAGCCTTGTCTGGAGATTGTGCGTCCAGACGTAAGGCCCAGTTCCTAGGACTAGCATCACCCAGCATCTGCGAGGCCCACACGGCTGGGTGCTGGGGGGTCAGACGATGCCTGACTCTCTTACATATGAACTTTCCAAAGCACGTTTCCAGTAGAACGTGAACACTCCCTTAGCAGTCCGTAAAATACAGTGTGGACCCAAATGGCCATCTGTGTGTAATCAAAAATCGTCTCCTTATTTTTTCCATGTTCTTCATCAAAGATTCCATCCTGGATGAGAATTTTCAAGTTGGTGCTCCTCAGAGTTATCATGGACTCTCCGATAATTCACAATTGTCTCTTGGCAGCGAGGACAAAATTTTCAACAATGGTAAATGCAACCCGGTAACCCCTGCCTGTGTGGAGAACGCTTGGGGAGGACGGAGGAGCCAGGCAGATGCAGATGGGGACATCCTGGTTACAGAGGATGACAGTGTGGCTGGAGAGGGAGGCTGCTCCGCCCCAGGTGGGCAGATTTCCCGTCCCCGTCGAGGAACCGCCAGCCCCCAACCCCTGCCCGTGGCTCTGACCCTGGAAAAGCAGGGTCCGGAGGAGGAAGGCTGCAATGTCCCTGCAGGCAGGTGGCCGCCTGGAGGAAGGGCTGCCACACTGCCGCCCTCCCAAACTTCAGCTGGGTCGTGCCCCTCCCGGGCGTGGGTGGGCAGAGCCAGTGTCCCCACCAAGCCAAGGAGGCCCCAGGGGTGGGGGAAGGCGTCCCTCCAACAGCCGAGGGGGCTGAGATGAATTCCAGTCTGCCAAGGCTCCGAGGGGTGCCACGGGGTGACAGATCTTTCCTTTACCCTAAAGACTGCACAGAAGAAAGGTCACCTGTGCAGCTCATGGGACACCTGCCCTGTGAGGTGTGGTGGTGGGCCCTGAGGCAGGACCTTGTCAAATGGCAACTTTCTGCTCCTCTCACACCCTCTGTGTTTATTTATTGGGATTTTTGCCCTGAGGAAGGGCTTGTCCCAAATTTACTCATTCATTCCTTTGTTCCTTCCTCATTCGCTCACTCTGGATTTGCCTTGGGGGCTCCGTCCATTTGGTTCTTGTGTCCTGTTATGTGCCCTCCTCTGAACACTTCCCTCCTTTCTAGCATCTTGAGGTGTTCTAGGCCTCTAGCCCTTTCCCTGCCCCAGCCCTGGAGTCTGATCTCTTTTTCCAGAGAAGAGAACTTAGAAACGAAGACCTGGGTGCCAGGTGGACTTGAGGAGAACGCCATTGCTCCCAGCCTCCCTCCGCAGGCAGGGCTGGAAAATATGTGACCACACACGGAGACACAAGCACACACAGACACACACGCGTGTGCACACGCAGATGCACACAGACACACATGTGCACACACGTGGACACGCAGACGCACACAGAGAGGCACGCACACACACAGACACAGGCACATGCACAGAGACACGTGGACGCACACGCAGACACACAGTTACGGTGAACTGTCGCCCCCTCTTTCTCTACATGAAACCATGACTTGCAGCTGGTACCTCTGACCCCGCCCAGCATCACAGGATCCCTGCAGACCTCCTTCCTGCTCCTGTGTAACTTTGTCTTCCACAATAATTTAAGCACTTGCTTAGAATGTGCTGCCCCGCCCCCCTGGGAGATCAGATCTGCCAACAGGAGAACGGTGTTTGTGAGGAGTTCTT
This sequence comes from Ursus maritimus, assembly GCF_017311325.1. NCBI lineage: Eukaryota > Metazoa > Chordata > Mammalia > Carnivora > Ursidae > Ursus > Ursus maritimus. The sequence goes on from NW_024423344.1 coordinate 78,369,159, forward strand.
TGTCTCTGGCAGTGTGTAGTCTGCAGAGTCACCTGCAGTGGGTCTTTCCTCCTGCCATTCTCTGCGTCTCTTTTGGCTCATTGCTACCATTGGCCTCTTTCTTTGGTCTCCTCATGCTGTTGATTTTAGATATTTATATTTGAATATGTGAGCATTACTGCGGTTTAAAAAGTCATCACAAGAGGAAAAGGTACATACCAGAAACGACCAGTTGCCCACCATGACACGCACCCCCAGGGACCAAAGCCGCGAGTCCTGTATTCCCTTTGGCACCAACGAGGAGATAAGCCCACACTCGTTTCTCCCTCCCTCGTTAGACATAGATTTCCAGCCTCTGCTCTGTTCCCTTCACCCTGGACACTGAGAGTCACTCCACACCTGTCACAGAGATGGTGTCTGGTTTTCCAGGCGCTTCGCACTCCCCAGTGCAAGTGGACCGTGGCTCATGCCCGCGTGCGGTCTTTCTACTTGCTTCTGTTTACGTTGTTCCTGCAGTTACACACGACGTCGCAAGGAACAGCCTGGTGCTCATCGCTTGCATATTGTTGGAGACAAAAATTCTCATAACGGGGAAGCTGGGTCAGCAAATGAGTGAATACATACTCTTAATAGTCAGATGACGTCTGACTCGATGCTTGCGTGATAACTTTCCAGACCACGTTTTTAGATTAAACTTGACAATGATATTGGCATTTCAACTTAGGGTTTTAAAATAAAGTATGGGCCAAAATGTTCATAACTGTGTAATCAAAACAGTGTCCACCTGTTTTTTCCATGTTCATCGTCAAAGAACCCAGCGTTGATGAGAGTTACCAAATCAGCGGTCCTGAGGGTTATGGTGAATCACAGTTCTCTTCTGGCGGTAAGCACAGACCGTAATGGCTACTTGGGAACCACCCTACCTGCGTGCAGGGAGAGTCGGGCGGGCCATCATCAGCCTCATTGGTTATGAATAAGAATATCTCTGCCACCATGTGCGTTAAGTGGTTTATTGGTGTGTATGAGTGCTACTAGTTTCTGTAGTTAGTGTTTTGTTCTACTATCTTATTAAACTATTTTATTGCCTCAGTTCAGTTTTTCCAAATATACGGTATTATTACGTACAAATAGAATTTTCTTCTTCTTTACCAATGTTTATGCATCTGATTGGTTTCTCTTATCTAATTGCTTTGGCTCATATTTTGAGAATAATAGCCAAAAGTAGCAGAGTTAGTGGGTTTCTGTGCCTTGTTCATGGTCTTAGCTGAAATACCCCTCGTGTTTAGCCAATAAAGAAGATTCTGGCTCTAGGACAAGGGTGTATGGATTTAACATCTAAAGAAAGTATCCATCAATTTTTTTTACATTTTGTCACAGTCTTTTTCATTGTTTGGCAATACTCTTTTTTTTTTTTAGGCCTATTAATGTGAATGATGTATGAATAGATTTTCCAATATTGAACCAACCTTGCATTCCTAGAATAATTCTCACTTGGTCATGTTGTTTATTTTGGTTTCTGCTCATCGGTGTTTTATTTAGTGTTTTTGAACCCAAACACAGTTCACAGGCGGTATTAGTCTGTAGTTGTTTGTACTGTCTTTATCAGGTTGAAATGTCAATGTTATACCTGCTTTACAATAGAGAATGTAAGTGTTTTTCCTTCCTGTTTGAGTCTCTTAGAAGATTTAGAGCACTGAAACCATCTGGCCTTTTCAGATTTGTTTGAAATACCCTGTGAAACCGTCTCTGTCTGCTGTTTTCTGTTGGGTGGTTCCTTAGTAACTTTTTCTTTTTCTTCCAGGAAAAGTGATTCATTTAGTCTCTCTTAATCAAATGGAGTCAATTTTAGCAAATTCTATTTCCCTAGAGAATGATCCATTTCTTCTGTGTTCTCAAACGTATTTGCATGAAGGTCTCTAAATCATCTCATTATTTTAAAGATATCGTTTGTTCCCACTGCTATTTCCCCTTTGTCATCTTTTATTTTGTAAACATATGCTCTTTCTTTTTCTTCCTAATCAGGTAAACTAGTAGCTTGTCTATTAATTTTTTCCCGAAATCTAGGGTATTGACATATTAACTAACCTCACTGTATTTCCATTCTGCACTTTATTAATTTCTGCCTTTGTCATTAATATTTCCTTCTTTATGCTTTTTTAATACTGCACTTTGTTGACCGTCTTCCAGTTTTAAAGCTGAGTAATTCATTTATTTCATTTTACCAATAAGTGGTTGGTGCTCTGTTCCTTTAAACATGATCCATAGATTCTCATACATAGTATTTTAATTATCATTATTTTCCAGAAATTCTATAAATTTTAGTTTGTACTTCCTTTTTACCCAAAATTTGTCTAATAAAATGTTTTCCAATTTTTAGGTGGTAGGACCTTTTCTCTTTGTTTCTGTTAATAATTTCTAGTTTTTATTATACTGTGATCAGAAAACGTTTTTAATAGTTCCACTTGCAGCTGACTTATGCTTTCTTTGTGACCTGATATAGTAATCAGCTTTTGTGAATATTACATAAGCACTTGAGAAGGTGTGTCTTCTGCTGCCAGGACGGGAAGGGTGCTCGGTGTGTATTATAGTGTCTGCTTAACAATGATGTTTTTTAGGCCCCTCTCTGCTTCCCTATTTTTTCTCCCCTGATTCTTGTACTAGGATGGTGTGCAAATTCCCCCGCCGTAAATGTGTGTGTGTGTGTGTCCTTGCGTTTCCTGTAGTTCCTGGGTTACAAGCACAGCCCTCGTTCCGCTCAGTGTGTGGATTGTCACAAACGTTATCTCTTCACTGTGAACTCTAGCTTTTGGTACTAAAGGGACCCTCCTATGTTATGTTTCATGCTTCGGGGCTTGTGTATTACTTTCTCTGATAGAAGGATCACCATGATCTGCTTTCTTCTTATTCCAGTTACCTGCTGTATCTTTGTCCATTTCTTCATTTTTAAATAACTCAGCTGTATCCCTGGAGGTATACAACACATACTCGGACCTTGTGTTAGCCCATTTAGTTAAAAGGAACTGCATCGTGAAGCCCAAAGCCTCCCTCCGGGGGAAGGGTTGAGAAAACAGACTCTGAGCCTGCGTCACGTTTTGCTTCCTCTCCCTTCCTGCTACAGCCTGAGCCAGACCTTCTAATATCTTAGAAGAATCTGAACAGAAGTGTTAAGGCAGCTCCCAACCCAGCTTGGCTCCTAAAACCTAAGGGGAAGATGTAAGGTGGAGCTGGGGGCACTGGTTTCCGGGGGAAAGCGGGGCTGGTGTTGGCTTCCATGCCCCCCCACTTTGTCCTTTGTCCCCCCCGTGGACTGTGGCCTCTCGAGGGGATGTTGTGTCCTCCTTGCCACCCTGCACTTTCTATGGAGCAGGTGTCTGTGGGTTCTGGATGAATGAGTGAAGCATCACAGCTGAAGGGGAACCTGAAACTTTGGGGTTCGTTCGAGCACAAGACTGGCAAAGATGCGGCTGTGGAAATGTGTGGAGAAAATGTCGATTCATCAACACCAAGAAAAGGCAAAATTCCATAATGTTCTAACAATTTCACGAGCAACTGAAAGGCAGTTCAATAGAGTCACTGCGTGCTGCACGAGGCGCTGGGCTCTGGGACCACAGACGGACCGCCAAGGACCTGGCCGCGAGGAGCTCCCGGGCCTGGCGGGGAAACAGGCCAGGAAGACGGTGTGCCGGGGGGTGAGTGTGATCGCCAAGGAAGCCAGCTGGAGAAACAAGTGAAAGAAAGAGAAGCTCGTGGAAGGCGAACCACAAAGACAAATTCTGACAGAGAGAGAAGACGAGACGAGGAAACGGGAACGTGTGGAGAGAAGCCATCGCCTTCGTGGGAGTTGGGGCCGCGGGAGTTTCCAAAGGAACAGCTCCCTCAAGCCAGGGTTTTCAAACTGCTGCCGTGCCTGGGCCATGAGGTCAGCTCCAGCGTTGGCACCAACGTTCAAAACACAAGAAGATAACGAAAGCAGAGCACGCGTGCTGATGACACTTGCGTTTCCCGAGACAGGAAGTCCCAGGTCATGACACAGCTCCTGCTGCCGTGGCGGAGCCGCCAGGCTCTGCAGGCCTCGGAGGCCGGAGGCCGCGGGCTCCTCGCCGCACTGCGGGGCAGGCGGGCTCCAGACGCGTTACCCACGGGCTCGGTTCTTGCGTCGGTCAGAACCAAGAACTGCAGGAACCGATTGTCTCTCTGTCCTGGGGGCGTGAGTCCCGGGTGAAGGTCAGCAGGTGGTTCCCATCGAGGCCGGGAGCGTCTCTTCCACACTCTGCTCTCCCAGCTCCTGGTGGTTTCCCCGAGGTCTTTGGGGTTCTTGGCTTGTAGAAGCCTCTCCCTGCCATCTGCCGTGTTATCACGTGGCCTCCTCCCTGTGCGTGTGTCTCTGTGTCTAAATGTCCTCCTTCTGTAATGACACCAGTCATATGGGATGAGGGCCACCCTGCTCCCAATGTGACTGCCTCTAACTAGTCACATGCGCAACAACCCTGTTTCCAAATAAACCAACACATGGACTCCAGGGCGACCCATGACATCACCTGGCAGCAGACACCTTCAAGCCAGCACCTGGGAAACAGGCCACGGGGTTTCCTCACTGAACATGGACTTCATTAAAAAGAGGCAAATACTTTGCCATTTTAATTTAATTAAGAAATAGTGCAAGGCTCAGAGGAGCCCTGTCTTCTTTGCTGCGGTTTCCTGTCATGGTCGTCCGGGCCCTGTCGCCCGCCGCAGGCCGGGGAGGGGAGGGGAACGTGAGTCCCACGGTGACGGCGGGGCACGTCATCTCAAGGTTGCCTCTGAGCGATCAGTGTCCAGAGCCCATTCGCGTCTCAAACCCACCATGGGAGCTTTTCTGAGAAGAGGCTGTGGTCTGGCAGGGAAGTGATATCCAGTCTCTTCCCACCTCGGGGCCAAGACTGACGGGCGTTCAGTATTGTCCAGCTGCTTCTGCGCTGTCGCACCAAGAGCTGTCGGGGTCTCATTCGTGGGCGGGAGCTGTGTTTTCGCCCTGAGCGTCATTGTTGGGGACGGGAGATCATGAGGAAATTCAACCGGCACATTGTTGCCATAACAATAAGGACACTACCTCAGTGGGCCCTTCAGCACCTCGTAGTAGGAGAAAGGGCCCCACAAGCCCATGGGTCCCCGTGGCTGCCCTTGGGCCACGGTGGCTGTAGGCACAGGGGAGGACAGGGTAGGTGACTTGTGGGGGGCCTGACACTGCCACCCGCAGATCTGAAGCTCACAAGACCTTCTAAGGAACGCAGCTGTGTAAGGAACGGCCGGGGTGGCAGCCCAGACCTCCAGCATGGGAAGCACGCTCACTGCCTTCCCTGATCTGGAGAAGCCCATTTTGCGCCAGTGAGAGAGCGGCCATCGCCCAGAGGCGACCCCTCTACCAGAACTCAGACACCGTGCCTGCAACCAGCGTGGCCCCTTCCAGGAAACCCCACAACGCCCACACCCCC
>NW_024423344.1:78374618-78405765 GCF_017311325.1 Ursus maritimus
CCCCCAGAGGCCCAGAGCACCGCGGGGAGAGCCCAAGACAGGCCTGCTCCGGAAGGTAGCTGCATACAGCAGGCATTCAGCGGAGCCACTGCTGAACCCAGCGTCCCCCAGATCCACTTTCTCCCCGGAAGCCACGCGAACATGGCCCTCTCCACAAAGCGAGCGGACGTTAGGAGGGCGCCCGCCGTGAGTACTGCGGGCGGTCCCTAGATGATGATGATGATGCGGGGGCGGGGGCACAGGTCCATGACAGTTGGAGACACGGGTGCAGACACACCTCCGCTGAGAGAGAGAAAGCTTCCCGTCGAAGATGATCTTCTGACCTGAAAAGCTGTTTCTTCAAGTCAGTAACTTCTAGTCTTCCTTGGGAGGACCTGGCGGAACCCGCGGTGATTCGCACTGGTGTTCTCATCAAGACTTTCTTGTCCGCTCCCCTCGGCGCTTACCCTGAATCCCCCTCCGCGTGCGTCCATGGAAGCGGACAGACCGCAGCCACACTGGATGTTGTGACATTCACTGGACTGTGAGCCCCTCCAGGAAGCCTCATTCACGGAGCCCCCAGGGGCTTGTATCTGGTTCTCAGTTGCCACCGACTCGTGTTTGCAGAGTCAGCGAGTGAGCGGATGAATAGTGCGTCGTCATGAAGACTCACTGATCCTCCGTGACCGTGACAAGCATGTGGTAACTGTGATGTCGCTGCCCTGCCCTGTCACATTTGAATCACCCCATCGGACTTCACGGCAACGCTGCGTCAGGCCCATTTCACAGATGGGGCCTGTGGGGCCTGTGAGGCCTGGAGACAAAGGCTCTCGCCCTAGTGGGCCCTGGGGTGTGGGCCCCAGGACCTGCTCCAGACGCCGAGGGGGAGTCACACCCGTTTCAAAGACACCTAGAGAACCCTGGGCCAGACGGTTTCCCACAGCCACCCAGAGCAGTCAAGACCAGCTCTGCTCTGTGGGCGGCCCAGCACCCCTACCTCCACCCTTCCTGTCTTTCCCTGGCAGATCCCACCTGCTCTGTTCGTGTGCTGGAAACGTTGCCAAGGAGAACAATGAGATGGTGATTTACCTTTCAGGTGTTCACTGCAGGAAATGATTTCCATCTAAGAAGCCAGCAGGGAGCACTTCCTGCCTCCCTGTGGGGCCTCAGGGGTGGGGACCAGGAGCCCCGGAGCCCCACAGAGCTTGGCTCCCCCAGCAGGCATGACCCTCCCCAGCCTTTGTGGGCAGATTTATCTAGAACTTTCTCCTGTCCACAGAGATAAAATCATCTCCACGCAAGAGTCCTTGGGCAGTCAGTTTTCCTGACGTTCTCTTCCCTTCAGCACTGACTTAATACAAAGTGGAGTTTTGCTCATCCGTCGTCCGACACACCCAGAGTTTGCAGTGCTTTCATCTAAACTAGGTTAGAAGTGAGCCCATAGTACTTGTAGACAAATGGTCACCTTGGAAAACAGTCATCATCTTTGTCTCTGGCCAGCAGTGGTTTTGGGGACTTGGGGGTTTCCAAATTGGAAGGGATGACTAGTTTAGAACACCCCGAAAACCAACGGAGCAGGCTGAGCCATCAGAAATGATGGTGCAGGTTAAGAATGGTCCGACACCGGTCCCTGGAACGCTTTCAGGGGCCCCCGCGGCTCAGCGCGGCTGGGATCCCTGCAGACTTCCCACCTCTCCTGCCCGGCCCTCAACACCAGCTCCGCTGGGAGCAGATGCGTATCCTGCTCCTGTGGCCGCAGGCGGGAACCCCGCTGGACAGGCTTCCCCGAGCTCCAGCCTCCACCCCACATGGACACAGATGGGCCCGCAGAGGGTCGGGCTTGCGTGCCTTTGCTCCACACGCCGGGCAACCCTGGGAGTTTGGGACTCACTGTTCAGGGGTACACTGAGCTCCACCACCGACTTCCCCAAAGACGTCAAAGTACGGCCAACATAACACCGTCCTCCTGAGCCGCGCCGCGGGATTGTGAGACAAAGAGGGTGTAAAGGAGACTCAAGGAATGACTCTCTAGTGTGAAGTTCTGGCCACCACAGCAGGGCACCTCCTGGAAACTCGCTGGCTCTCCTTCCTGGGCTCGAATAGGTCTCTTAGGCTACTAAGTGGCAGGACGCCACTGATCACGTAATAGGACCTCTCCCTGACACACGATCATTTTAAGCTTGAGCTCAACCCGGGTTGTTACTGCTATTTGTCATCTTCCGATGGGAATCCAGCTAATCCTCCTGATGTCTTTCTTGGCTGGAAGGGGGTGGGAACGGACAAGTTTCTGTGAGGCATGGGAACGTAGGACACGGCGCAGGGCAGAGGGTAGGAGCCCATCAGACCCTGGCTCCCCCTCTTCTTGGCTGTGCGATCTCAGTGAAGTGACTTCCCCTCTCTGAACCTACAGTTCTTCATCGGTAAGCCAGAGTCACAGTGCCTTAAGCGGTGGGGTTGCTGGGACAAGTAAATTGGATGACAAAGGTGAGAGCTTGGGGCAGATCCTGATTCGTAAGACGTGTTAGGCGTTCTTACTAGACGGCCTGTGTTTTGGCAAGATACGGTGCACGTCATCCTCATTGCAAACTCACGGAACCATCACACAAATACGACGCAGAAGACGTGCGTGTTCTCTGTACTCAGCTCCTCCCACCACCTCCAGCCCTAACAATTACCGACCTGTGTCCTGTTTCTATCATTTTCCCTTTTCCATATAACACTTATACCGTGTAGACTTTTGAGTCTGGTTTCCTTGACTCGCACAACGCATTTGAGACTCACGCACATGTGCCCATTGGTGTTCCGTTCGTTCCATGGCTGAGTGGTGTTCCATCGCGGCCGCTGCTGGCTTACTCCTCACGCACCAGCCGAATGACATCTGGCTTGTTTCCAGGTTTGGGAATTACAAATAAAGCCCCTGGAAGCATTTGCATTCAAGGTTTTGGGTGAGCATAAGTGTTCCTTTCATTTAGGTGAACGGCTAGAGGTGTGGCAGCCGTGTTTTACTTCATAAGCAACTGTCAACAGAGTTTCGCATTCTCGATACACAGTGAGGGTCGCCCTGGGTCCTCCTCGACACTTGCTGTAGTACTGTCCGCACCCCATGACTAATACTGTTGAACATGTTTTCATGTCTTTATTTGCCATCTGAGTATCTTTTTTGGTCAAGCGTCTTTTCAAATGTTTTGCCCATTTTCACGAGTTTGTTTTCTTCCTGTTGAGTTTTGAGAGGTATTTATGTGTTCTGGGTATGAGCCCCTTGTCTGATGTGTGGCTGGAAAGATTGTCCGCCGGGCTGTGGCTGGCTTCTCATTGCATGGCAGTGTCTTTCAAAGATAAGGAGCTCTTACTATTAGTCAAACTCAATTGATCAATTTTCATTTTTGGTATCAGATATAAGAAATCTTTGCTTAATTCAAAGTCACAAACGTTTTTTATGTTCTTTTCTAGAAGCTTTGAAGTTGTAGACTTTACATTTAGGCCTATGGTCCATCTTGAGTTAATTTGTGTATATGGTGTAAGGTCAGGATTGGTTTGGTTTGGTTTGGTTTGGTTTGGTTTGGTTTGGTTTCTTGCCTAGCTGAGGCCCAGTTGTTCCAACACCACTTGTTGAAAAAACGCATCTTTCTCAGCTGGACTCTGCCTTTGCACATCTGTTGACTATTAGTTGATCTTGTACATGTGGGCCTATTTCTAGGGTCTATTTTGTCCCATTGACCTAGGATCTGCTCTTCTTTGGATAGCACATTGTCTTGGTCACTGTATGTTGATGTGGTGTGAATCCTCCCACTTTGTTCTGATTTTCAAAATCAGTTAGGTTATTCTGGTTTCTTTGTCTTCTTATATAAAAATTAAAAAACAGCTTGGTGAGTTGTCCAGAAAATTTTGTTGGGACTTTGGTTGGGATTGCTACAAATCTATAGATGAGTTTGGCAGTACTGCTTTCTTAGCCGTGGTCAGCCTTCCAGTCTGTGAGTGATGCCCTTCAGGGATGCCTGGATGGCTCAGTCGGTTAAGCGTCTGACAGCTCATGCCATGATCTCAGGGTCCTGGGACCGAGCCCTGTGGTGGGCTCCCCACTCAGTGGAGAGTCTGCTTGTCCTTCTTCTGCCCCTCCTCCCGCTACTGCTGTCTCTCGCTCTCTCTCTCTCAAATAAATATGAATGATGCCATTTATTTAGGTCCCCTTCAATTTCTCTCACCAGTGTTTTGTAGTGTTCAGCATAAAGACCGTGCATATATTTCATTAGATTTATACATAAATATTTCATATTCTTGGTGTTATCATAAATGACACTGCTTTTTAAATTTCGACATACAATTGTTCATTTCTAGTGCGTAGAAATGCAATTGTGCTGTACAAGACTGCACCCTACCACCTCGCTCCACTCACTCTTCAGTTCTAGAAGCTTTCCTGTCAATTCTTGGGGATTTACTACATAGTGAATCCTATCATCTGTGAATAGATATTTTTTTCCTTTCCAGTACATACACCTTTTATTCATTTTTCTTGCCTTACTCCACTAGCTCCAGTACAATGTTGAACGTTAAATACAAATGATTACAATGGACATTCTTTCAAACTTAGGTTATCTATTGCGGCCATAGAGAACTTTTTTGTAAAAAGTCAGAGAGTAAATATTTTGGTCTTTAAGAGCAGTATGGTTCCCTGTTGCAGCTACTTACCTCTGCCATAAAAGAACGGGCGTGGCTATACTCCAATAAAGCTTCATTTACTGAAACCAGTGCTGACCCTCTTTTGGCCCATAAGCCGTAGCTTGCCAACCCCTCATCTATTGAAATGATCCATTTTTTTTATTCTGTTCATATGGTGAATTACATGTCTTTTGATTTTTGAGTGTTGAACCAGACCTGTATTTTCAAGATAAACCCATGATATGGTTTCCTTTTTATGTATTTTGGATTCAATTTGCAAAAATTTAGTTAGGAATTTTTGCATCTATGTTCATGAGTGATGTTGGCCTATGTTTTTTTTTTCTCTGATGCTTTTGTATAGTTCCGGTTTCAAGATAATAATGGCCTCACAGAAGGAGTTGGGAAGTGTTCGCTTTTCTTCAATTTTCGAGATATATCTGTATGAAATGGACATTACCTCTGCATAAAAATGTCTGATACAATTTACCAATGAAGACATTAGGGCCTATATTTTCTTTGTGGAAAGATCGTTAAGTACAAATTTTATTTCTTCTATAGATAAAGGGCTATTTAGTGTCTCTATATCTCCCTTAGTGAGCTTTGGTAGTTTGTGTCTTTAGAGGAATTTGCTCATTTCATCTAAATAGCAACGCAACAGTCTCCTATTACCCTTTTTAATGTTTGGAGGAACTATAGTGATGTCAACTCTCTCATTCTTAGTATTAGTAATTTGCGCCTTTTTTTTTTTTGTCCCTAGTAATCTAATTAATAGTTTATCAATTTTATTAATCTGCTTAGAGAACCAGGCTTTTGGTTTCATTTTTCTGTATTGTTTTCTATTTTTTTTATGATTGTCATGTCCTCTCTTAATTTTATTATTTTCTTTCCTCTGTTTATTTTGAGGTTTTTTTCCCTCTCCTTTTTTTAATGACTGGTTAACATGAATACTTAGGCTGTAGATTTGAGATTTTCCTTTTTTATTATGAACGTTTAGTTCCTCTTAGCTCTACTTTAATCTCATCCTACAAATTTCAATATGCTACGCTTTTATTTTCATTCAATTCAAAATGCTTTTAAATTTTAAATTCTCCTTTTAAATTTGTTCTTTGACCCATAGATCATTTAGAAATGTGCTGTTTCATTTTCAAATATTTGGAGACTCTTCCTATACAACTGTGTTATTGATTTATGATTCAATACCATTTTGGTCAGAAAACACACATTATGTGACTTGGATCTTTTTTTTTTTTTCACTTTTTATTTTATTATTTTTTTATTTTTATTTTTTTAAATTTATTTATTTTTAATGTTTTTTTATTACATTATGTTAGTCACCATACAGTACATCCCTGGTTTTTGATGTAAAGTTTAATTCAGTTTGCTAAGATTTTGGCCCTCAGTTTGTTTCTCATAGTCCATAGTCTCTCATGCTTCATTCCCCCTTCTGATTACCACCCTTTCTTTATCCCTTTCTTCCCCTACCGATCATCCTAGTTCTTATGTTCCATAGATGAGAGAAATCATATGATAGTTGTCTTTCTCTGCTTGACTTATTTCACTTAGCATTATCTCCTCCAGTGCCGTCCATGTTGCAGCAAATGTTGAGAACTCGTTCTTTCTGATAGCTGAGTAATATTCCATTGTATCTATGTGACTTGGATCTTTTTAACGCATTTTTTAAAACTTTAAATATGGCCCAGAATATATTGTACTTCAGCAAGTATTCCGTGTGCACTTGAAAGGAACGTGTATATGTTGTTGACTCATGGGGTGTTTTATGCATGTCAGTTACATCAAGTAGGTGAACCACATGTCCAAGCATTCCCTGTCTCTATTGAATTTCTATCTCCTTGTCTACCCAACTATTAAGAAAGCAGAATTGAAATCTCAGAATTTAAGTTGAAATTGTGGATTTGCTCATCATATGTTTTGGTTTTACCACTGTTCATTCCATGTACTTTGAAGCTCTTTCATTGCATTTCATCTGCATGCATAAAAATATGGAATTGTTATATCTTCTTGATGAATTACTGCTTTAACATTAAGAAATGACCCTCTTTATTCCTAGTGATATTCTTTGCTCCTAAAGGCATTTTGTCTAAAATTTAAATAGCCACTCTAGCTTTCTTTTGATTAGTACCCACCTGCGTGCATCATTTTATTTTTAACCTACTCGTGCTTTGTATTTAAAGTGGAATTTTGTAGGCAGTATGCTATTAGGTCTTGCTTTTTTATGTAATCTGAGAATTTATGCTTCTTGAGCATACGAGGTATGGTGTTTGATAAACTTTAATATCCTTGCCTTCTAATTCTACTATGTATGTCATTTCTAGGTCGGTTTTGATTGATTAATTCGTCTCCTTATAGGTCATTTTTTTAAAGAACATACTTTATTGCTTATTTTCATGCCTGGCCATTTTTGTTTGGATGCCAAATATTATAAATTTCACTTTGTTGAGTGTTGCATATTGTAATTTTTAAAATACTAGCAAGTTTTGCTCTTGAACCCAGTTAAATAACTTTGAAAGGGTTGATCCTTTTGAAGTTCACATTTAAGCTTTGTTAGGTAAGACCAAGTACCACTTATTCTCAGGCTAATATTCCCCAATACCGAGGAATAAAACTCTGAGTACCCTCCCCAAAGTCTTGTGTCTAATGAGGCTTTTTATGTGCACCAGTGGGGACGCCATCTGTTTCTGGCCTGTGTGAGGTCTAGAAATTGTTCTGACACCCTTTTGGGTGGTTCTTTTTTCATCCTCAGGCTTCCTATGGCTTCTCACTGACCCATACTCAGCTGAAGACCTAGGACAACCCTCTGCAGGTCTCCCAGTTCTCTGACCTCTCTAGCTGTTTGGCCTTTCCCAGTTCCATCTCCTCCTATGAGACCACAGGGCTCTACTCGTGTCCTCACTCATCATGCCAGCGAAATTCTCCAGGCAAGAACAGGAGCAGCCATGAGGAGCCGCTTGTCAATTTCCCTTCTCAGGGATCACTGTCCCTTGCTCTCGTTGTCTGATATACGGATGATCATTGTTTCGTATATTTTTTTCTAGTTTTTAAATTAAATTGGGAGCATAAATCTGGTCCTTGCTACTCCATTTTCCAGGCATGAAAGTTCCAATACTGGACTTTCACCCAAGTGGTTCCACTGGGGATCCTGTAGCTATGAAAAGCCCTGCATTTCAACTCTGATAGAATCTTCAGGACGGCCTGGAAGGAGGAAGAGCCAGAGATCTTGCCCCTGGATTCTTTCCCAGCCAGGCCTCACACCATCTCAGCGACCTTAGGCAAAGCTGCTTTGACTCACTGGGGTCTCATCTACAAATGGAAAGCAAACATTTCCCACAAGCCTCATCAGGTGCATTGACGTTCAAATGGAACCACATCAACGTAGGAACCGTGTAAATGTTATCATGATATGTGGAATCCTAAAGGCTATAGATTATACTCCACAAATAAGTAAAATTAAGATGCAAAATTTTTGTACTTATTGATGAATTGTATGTTTCCATAAGTTAGTCAGCCTGAATTGTCTGCCAAAATTTCCTAAGCAAATTTCCTCTTAAAGAAATGTGAATATGGCTTGAAACATTCATTAAGAGTATGATGGTGGCAACAAACTTTGAGGTATAGATTATCACTGGAAGACACAGAAATGGATGGCAATTGTGGCCTCCAGGAGAAAGCCGGAAGGAAATGGCCTTACTTTCCACAGATGCTCTTTTTCAAATTTTAAAATTCTACCATGAGCTTATAATACTTATTACAAATATGAATTTGTTGCCTTAAAATAACTTGGAAATGATATTTTAAAACAATTTGAAGGCTCTGCAGAGAACTTCCCTCTCTTGTTGCCAGAATAACCAACTGCCTGTGGGATTTCCAGAATGTCTGAAACGTCTTCATGACGGAAAGCACCACTCCCGACATCTAGAGTGTGCCTGAACTTCCGGTTCTATCACCGTCTAAGTGTCCTATGGGACACATGTAATTTTATGCATAATCATTAATTTCCTATTGGCATTAGCTTCAGCAAAAGATTATTCACTCACTCAATAAATACCTACTGAGCACCTGCTAGATGCTTATAGGTAAATGAGGGGTTGTTCTTTTCTAAACAGCACGGAGCAATGGGAGACGCCGACCAGCCAGCAACAACCTAGGATTCGTATGTTGGACGAATATAAATGTGCTGAAGTTTAAGTTTTTGTTACCTGTTCCTGACTGTGTCCAAATGGAGTTTTGGGAGAACTTCAGGAGGGCGGGTCTCCTTGATACACTTTGACAGTAGGGAAGGTTGGGAAGGAGAAGGATGAGATCACCCTGTGGGCCACAGATAAGGCTGCACCCTGAGAAAGGGAGCCTCACAGACTGGGTGCTGCTCTGAATGGGCCTTCTCCCACCCCGACTCTGTGGGGGGAGCATCCACCCTAGACCTGCCCCATGAACCCACAGTCTGCCCCTCTCCCCAGCAGCAAGGCCAGTTCCACACAATTGGTAAAAAGGCCCGGATAGGACAAGGGTAGGGGTTTGCCCTTTTGAGGAGGGAAATGTCTTATAAAATATGTGTCCAGACGCAAGGACAGCATCCAAGTGGCCAAGAGCATCACCGGCAGAGGAAACGATGCAAGCGCACCCTCAGAGGGTAAGGAGAAAGCAGAGAAAGTACGACGATGCAAGTCTCCACCCGGTGCCTGAGCACAAGCCACACTCATGGTTCTGGGCTCCCTGAACCAGCTCCTCTGAAGTTGAAAGGAAAAGATGTTTGGGATCATGCTTTCATGATTGACCAAATCTTGATCGTTGTACTTATTTTTTTCCCACAGGAAAGAAGAATTTACAAAATGAGCAATATAAAAAACTATCGATTCTGGACAAAATCCTTCAAAACATTGGAAAAACTTCAGGTAAACTGGAATAATAGATAAGTGGCTCCTTGTGCTGGGACGTCCCCCGCTGTGAAGAGAAGTAAACCGTCTGCTCCAGGGAACCGATCTCTGGAGGGGCAGGTGACTCAGTCCCTGGGCAGAGCTGCAGGGAGCCCCTGACGGGTTTCCTGTGTTGTCAGTCTGGGACTCCTGGCCCCCCGAGTCCACATCTGAGGAGTCATAGGCTATGTCCTGGGCATGTAGGGCTGCCATCATACACCCCACAGCCAGGCCCGGGAAGGTTCCCAAACCTCACTGTGGGCAGCCTCTCACCTGGGGCTGAGCCCCACACTGGTGGGCGCCCCGATCTCCATCCCCCAACCCCCTTCCCTTTCAGACAACTTCCTAGTTGCTGAAGTTGTCCACACATTTCCCCTGGTGGCTTCTGCCCAGGCCCCATGGTTCTCCCTGGAACTTTCCAGAACACCTCTGAGCCCCTTCCCCAGGCCAGTCCTCTCCTGTCCTCCCAGCCTCTCCCAGGTAAACCCTATAGTCACACAGATGGTTTGAATCAACACCTCCAGCCTTCTACCTACCACACACCTGTGATGCACCCTAAGACCGGCTGGTTTTGGGGACACCACACCCTAATTTCAAGCTAGTGTTCACGAAGACTTGCAGGGATTTGTAAATGTGACTGCTAAGCCACATGGGTCGGCTCCTTGTAGATCCCAGCTCAGGACCAGACATTTAAACCCGGCCAGCTTCGCGCACCTTCACCACGTGTTCACTGAGCACCTACCACGGGCCGGGCACCGCTAAGAGTTCACGGGATGTCGCACCGCAGACACAGACAGCCCCACCCTCATGGAGCCCACATTCCAGGGCACGGTTAGATCGCCTCTCCGATCCCGCCTGTTGGGACACTTCCAGGTCTCCCCTCTTTTGTCGGCTCCTCCTCCAAGCCCCCAATCATGCTTACTGCAGCCAGCCTGCCATCTTGCCCTTTGTGCAGATGCCAGCCAGGATGGAGTCCCAGACACATCACTAGAGACCCCCCATCTGTGCGAGTGGTCACCAAGCACAGCCAGGAGCCACTCAGACACTGCGGGGCCAGAGCCAGCCCTGGGGCCTCGAAATCCCAGGCCCCCCGGTCTGCACCTCCCCCCAGCAGGACCCCCCCAATGTAATCAGAGGTAGAAAGGGAGGTTAGTTTGCTCCACTCACTGCAAATTCACTGACTGGTACTGACATCCAGGTAATTTCTGCTGCTTTAGATAGATTTCATGAGAGACTTTGCCAAACTCCCAGCTCCCTGGGACTGGAGAGTTCTGTCGTGGGGACAATAAGGTCTCCGATGGCTCAAATGTCTAAGGCAGGGCCTTTGCACCTGATGAAGGTCCTGCAGGCTGGCCCCATGCCTGGATGTCTGGGGGATGGGCAGTGGAAACTCCTCGAGGGCCAAGGCTGGGGCCCCAGCAGTGTGTGGACAGGAGGACCAAGGTCCTTGACCTCCAGGAGCTTGACGTCACAGGAGTAGGTCCACAGCGGGCTGCTCCTGAGGGGAGGAGGGTCCCGCCCAGTCCAGCCAGCAGAGCTCAGAGACCCAGTGGGTTGGGGAGCAGAAGGCAATGGCAGTGAGGCATTAAACGGAGCAGTCTGGCCCCCCACCCTGTCCTCCTCTCTCTCCACTGCTCCTCCGTCCGGGTCACGGCCTCGTGCTCCCCAAGATCCTGCCAGTTCTCTCCCCCATCTGGCTCACTGCCAACCTCACCTTAACCCACACCTTCCCCTTCTCCCTCTGGCATGGAACGCGTCAGCCCTGCCCTCTCTGGCTTCCGTCTTGTCCCCTACCGTCCTCTGCTCATCTGCAGAGTGCTGTCCATCGTGCAAGCTCATCCCCCCCCCACCCCAGACACACTTCTTGTGGCTCAGTCCAGCCCCCACAGTACCTGCAACCGCGGCCCACAGACTGGGGACGCTGGAGGCTGGCTTCTCACTTCTCTAGTCCTTGCAGCTGCAGGACTCCCTGGGAGGGTCCAAAAGGCAGGCTCATGGGAATGAGCAGAGCACCTAGAATTTCTCAAGGAAATCTCCTCTCTCCAAGCAGGTCACTCTCTCCAGTAAGTGGAAGAGGAGGGTGAGGCTCTGAAGAGGCGGAGGGCAGTCAGTGTGGCCATCTGCTCCGAGGGGGCCTCCTCCACAGGAAATCCAGACTTCGTGAGACCCCACAGCCCCTCAGGAATAAAAAGCATATATGTACACATGTTGTTAACCACGCTGCACAAGGAAACGTGTTTTATTCATGCAATCCCAAGTAGAGCTCCGCTATTTAAATGTCAAGCTAGCAGGTATGCAGGTTTCTTTTTGTCTTTGTCTTTTTTTTTTTTTAAACAAAAATTATCGAGTCTGAGAAAGAAGAGCCCTTGAGGTTCATCTTTTCGAACAGGACAGGGTATGAGGAAGCTCAACTCAGCTTCTGAGAATTCTGTCCATGACGAACCAGAGTCAGCCCCACATGCCTCCCTCCCGTGGTGGCACCTTGCACAGTGCACACGAAACACACCCCCAATGTCCTTGCATCACAATGTATACCAGACGTGGAAACACAGTTTGGGTCTCTGGGGTGTGGAAGGTGACCTGTAGCAGTTCTCCAGGGACCCGCCAGAGTGTATTTTGCAGCAAGTTTTCTTTTCCAAACCCCTTCTGACTGTGGACAGGTTATACCTCTGCTTGAGTCGTGAGGTGAGGCTGGGAAGAGTTTCTTAGGACACAGTGTGATTGCCTTCTTTCCCCAGAAAGACAGGTCTGTGAAGCTCACGAATTATGTCTGAGAATAGGCCTGGGGAGAGAACTTCCGTCCTGAGGTACGGTTTTAGCAATGGGTCTCTATTTGTTCTAGAACACAGATGGAAACTGATTTAAACTAAGCCATTTTATTTGTGATTGCTGGCTGCACACTCTTCTCAGGAGAAATGAAAATCTCTTTTCTTTGGTGTCATCAAGTCAGCTGTAGCATGGAGGTCTAGGGGATTGGGATCAGAGGGTTGAAGCTTTCACAGCCCTGTGATCCCAGCTGGGGAACCGGAGGCAGAGAGAGGACACTCAACTTCCTAGTAGCCCAGTCGGTGGCAGAGCAGGACACAGTGCCCCTGACTTCCGAGGCTTTGCCTCTTCTGCACCAATCACCTTTCTGCCCCCCCCAACAGTAAACATATCTCAGGTTTTTTTTTTTTTTGGTTTGTTCATATAGTTTTAATTTTTCTGTTTTGTGCTTGAATCTCACAAAACATTCTTAGAGTTCTTTGTGATTTGTCCATCATTCCCACGCACGTAATGCCAGTGCACCCTCAGCACATGCTTGGGAGGGAGGCGTCCCCTCCACGTGTCTCCACTCAGAGGTGTTGGGGGCTTTCTCCTCACACACCATCACGTGGCCCCTGGTGGAGCCAGTCCCTGGAGGAATCTCCTCGCCAGGTGTGCTGATGGCATCCTTGGTCCCAAGCAGGACCTCACAGTGCTTGTCCCCAGGGGAACTTTGACAGAGCAGGACTCACCTTGACAAAACAAAATGTAAAAACATCATTGACCAGCCCCCCACTCCTCTCGCTCATTTTCATGGGATCCTTGATTACAGTGATTTTCAAAAGCTGAAATTACAATGATTTAACAGCGTGAGCCCCTCAGAACATTTCCTTTGTGATGGCATCAAAGCCATCCGAATCGGACACTGGCTTCCAATGTCCCTGAGGGCAACGGAGTGTTCAAGCCCGCCTCTAAGTGCCACAGGGGAGGACAATGCACTTTCAGGAGCTTTAAATACAGCTGAGAACTAAATTTATGAGCAAAAACATAAGTATCAGTATTACTAGCAAAAATCAAGAGATGAATTGGTTAAGGACATGTCTTTGCACTGGAAGTGAGCCTCCCTCTGAGTCCAGAGTCCAGCTGGGGAAGTGCTCCCTGGAGAAGATGGGACCCTCTGAAGGTAAGAAGCACAGATCAGTGAGCATGGGAACGCCACTCGGGGAGCAGTGATCCCCTGATACATGTTACAGTTGGAAAAAGTTTAAACTACTGATTTATTCTATGATTTCAATTTTGGAAATTTATTGAGTGCTGCTTTATGGCCAAACATGGCCATTTTTGGTGACTCTTCCATTTCAACCTTGGGAGGAATGTGTATTCTGCAGGTGTTGGGTGCAGTGTCCTACAAAGTCATTGTGGGTTTAAATTTTCTCCTTACTGATTACTTTTTGTTGGTCTGTCAGTTTCTATGGGCAGTGCATTAAAGTTCCCCATTCTGACTGTGAGGGACTTACTCTTTTGTAGTTCTGTCAGTTTTGCTCTATACATTTCAAAGCTATGTTACTAAGTTCATAAAGACTAAATTATATCTTTCTATCGGACTGATGCCTTTATTGTGTGACATGTTTCTCTTTAGCTGTGTATTTCTTCTTGCCTACAATCTACTCTGTTTGATATTCATAAACACGACTATATTAACTTTCTTTTGGTTAATGCTTGCTTGGCATGTCATCTTCCATCCTGTAACCCCCAACTTTTCTGTGCATTATATTTCATGTATATCTCTACAGCAATATATAGAAGGATGTATTTTTTTTAATTCCATCTATCTTTTTGCCTTTTAATTACTTAATTCATGTACATTAAATGTAACTGCTGGGTTTATATTTACTATCTTACTATTTGCTTTCTATTTGACTCACGTGCCTTAATTTTCTCCTTCATTAACTTATTTGAGTTAATCAAGTATTTTTTATTCCGTTTTTCCCTTTATTGGATGGTTAATTATACATTCTTTTAATTTTATTTCAATAGCTTTGTTAGAAATTACAATATGCATCCTAGATGTACTATAATTGAAAATAAATTAGCACTTTTACTACTTCCTGGGAAATGCAAGGACAGGAGAACATTCAACCCCATTTACTAACCATCTTTTGTATTATTTTCATCATGAATTTTAATCCCACAGATGTTTTAAATGCCACAGACATTGTAGTTACAGCTTTATACGGTTATAAATTTACCCTTCCTCATACTCTATTCTGTTGTACATTTTTAATACTTCCGCTGACAGGATATTCCTATGACTAGAGAATTCCTGTTAGCATTTTAGTGTCAGTCTGCTGGGCATATTATCAGGCCTTTATTTGTCTGAAAACATCTTTATCTCCACTTTTGAGGAATATGTTCACTAAATATAGAATTCTGGGTTCACAGCTATTGGCTTTCAGTGTTTCCATTGTCCTCTGCCTTCCATAGTTTCCACTGAGAAGTCTGCTGTCCCCATCTGTGTTCTTGCTGCTCCTTTTCTCTTCTGGCAATTTAAAGAATTTCTGTCTATTGATCTCGGCAGATTTACTACAACGTGCCTGGGTGAATTCCATTGCATTTATTATGCCTGGGATTTATAGTGATATTTGAATCTATGGCTTGGTTTCTTTTGTAAGTTTTGCAAAATTCTAGTCTATTTTTTTCCAACGATTCTGAACGATTTCTCTCTTCCTCCTTCTCCATTTCTACATGTTAAATATTTTTACTGTGTGCCATATATTTCCTATATTTTATTTTCCATCCTTTGTCTTCTTTGGCTTTTATGCAGATATTTTCTACCGACCTACTTCCCGATAACTTACTCTTTTCAGCTGCAGCTAATCATCTACTTTATACTAAATTTCAATCCCTGTGTTTTTAATCCTAGAATTTCCATTTGATTCTATTTTATGGATTCCACTTCTCTGTGAAATTTGCCATCTTGTCCATTTTATTGAATTATATCAGTCATAGTTATTTTTTATCTGTATTCAATAATTCCAATGTTGAAATTGTTATCTAGGAGTCTATTTCTATTGCCTGCACTCTTGGTATGATTGGTGCTTTCTGACTAAATGCTGGACAATGTGTTGTGAAATACCACAAGGACTCTGGAGGGCCTTCAATTCTGACATCTAGTTAGAATAAGAGATGATTAACTTGAGTTGTTTTAATACCAGGTTTCAGGGCAACTGGGTGGCTCAGCCGTTAAGCATCTGCCTTTGGCTCAGGTCATGGGATCCCGGGGTCTTGGGATCGAGCCCTGCATTGGGCTCCCTGCTCAGCAGGAAGCCTGCTTCTCCCTCTCACACTCCCCTTGCTTGTGTTCCCTCTCTCGCTGTCTCTCTCTGTCAAATAAATAAAATCTTCAAAAAACAAACAAACAAAAAACACACCAGGTTTCAGTCTTTGTAAGATCTGGTCTATTTCCAGTTTCTCTTATTCTTTATTTCTACAGGAGTTCTGATTTAAATCAGAGAATTTACAGGGCCTTGAATTTTATTTTTATTTTTATACTCTGAGACTGCTTTTAAAATCTCTCCTTAGCCACTCAGCCTCTTGGCTACCACTTTCTACTCACCTTATCTCCACATGCACAGCTGAGGACTTAAAGAATGCTTTGAGGGGCAAACAGATCAGATGTGTAGACTCACTACACTTCACATGCCTTCTCTCTGACCAAAGTCCTGGCTGCTTCAGAAGCCTTGAACTCACATTTTGTATTCCTAGCACTGGGCAATTCCTGAAAGCCTCTCAGAGCCTGATTTCTGCTCTGCTTCTCAGCCTCTCGTGATTGTGTAAGAATTAGCAAATGCCTCATGGGATGATGGGCTTATAACTTTTTTAAAAGATTTTATTTATTTTTTTTAGAGAGAGAACAAACGGGGTGAGGGGCACAGGGAGAAGCAGGCTCCCCACTAAGCAAGGAGCCCAATGCAGGGCTCTATCCCAGGATCCTGAGATCATGACCTGAGCTGAAGGTAGACGCTTAACTGAGCCACAAAGGTGCCCTGGGGAAGATGGGGCTAGAATACAAAGCTCAGATCAAAAAAGTGTCCTTCTCTCTGGAATCTTGACCCTTAAGTTCTTAGTATGTTTCCAATGTACACACTTGTATTTTAAACAGGCTTTCCAGTTGTTTTCAGTGGGATAATAGGTCCACTACCAACAAGCTCACCTCTTCCAGAAGTGGACCTCTGAGAAACATTGACTGTCCTAGACAGTAAAGAGAGAAAATGAAAGAAAAAGTATTATAGGTCAAGATTTATAAGACTTGTTTATTTTTATATTTAGAAAAACAGCACAAAACAGTACTCCCTCTTGTAACTTGTAGTCTTTCTGATCTGAAAAGACTGCTACTGACTATCACGAGGAAGCCCTTTGAGTTACTTCCCAGAGTTGGGGGGGTGGGCAGTGATATTCCCTTGACTCATTTACTGTCCCTCATTCATCATAGACTAGTCTATCCAAGAACCGCCCCCCCACACTTGGCGTCATGCCTCCAGGGTCTTAAGGCTGTATAATTATCAGACTCCCAGCCAGATGTGTTTCAGGGTCTGCTTAGTGTGTGTCCCAGAGAAAGAAGGAAAGGCAGACTCCTACCTTTGTTACTATGTGCCAACCTAAAGATGTGAAGAAAATTAAAAGAGAGGAACAAAAAAAATGAAAAAGATAGTAAAGAATCTGTTTGATTTGACATGCAGGAAATTTGTTGTTAACCAGCGGCAGCCCCTTAGAAGCGTGGAAGGAACCGTGAGGAAGCAGGTGAGGAGTTTTGTCTCCTCTTCTGGTACAAATATAAGTGGTTCCCCAGGTAGCTGTGATCAAAATGCAGTATCAAGGAATTTTACCCTTACTTAGGTATCTATTTTGAATAGTATGGGGATGGATTCTAAACAAGGACAAAACCATTTGATTGAGAAACCCAAACCACAGAATGAATAATACGTAGTTTACGAATAGGAGACCTAACCCTATGAATAGGTAACCATGGAAGAGAAATTCCAGATCATGTACAGATACAATTATTTGTGATTCTAGTGCTAAGTTGTAATCCCTCCTCACCAGTTGAGCTCTCAACACACAGTCCTTCACCATGAATGTACCGAGCAGTTTCTTTCTGCAAAGCACCTTGCCGAGGTGGTGTGGACACGAGTCTCACGCTGGTCCTGAGCCTGCCCCTCAGTCTTCTGTCCTGTCTCGGTGTTCTGCTGCCGGAGCAGGTGTCCTCACCATTGACTGTATTGGTGCAATGCCCAGAGAACCCTCAGCCCCTCTGTCAGCAACGGACTAACACGTCCAACCACACAGAGCTCGGGATATAGCTGGCCTCCGCTCTCGCTACTTCGGTTTGTGGTTGGTAGTGACCAGATCCATGCAGTGCTGGGCCCGTGGACAGCAGACATTGAGTTGTGAGTCCCCGCAGGTGGGGTGGAATGGCTGCAGGTGACTTGCAGCCCCCTGTGCTCTTGCAAACTCTCTGCAAACACAGTTCCCTTTGGGGTTGCTCCGATGTTCGCCTCCCCAGCCCCAAGTGCTGAATCTCTGGTCTTGCCCATTTGCAGCAAAACCCCAGCTTCCCTGCAGGTGTCCAGAGGTAGCGGGTGACCTGTGTCTCAGACTGGCTCCTCCACACCCTGGGGAACCTGTCGGAAGCCACAGCGCTAGGGCCTCGGCCTGCTGTTACTCCGGGAAGTGCCAGCACCCACCTCAGGCTGTCACACTTCTAAAACATAAACCAAGACGAAATGCCGACAGACAGTCACGTGCTTGAACTTGTTCCGAGATCTCCCCGCTCCTCCCTCTGGTTCAGGGGAAGGTGCCTCTGTCCCAAAGTCAGCAGCACAGGCCAATGCTGTGCTTAGACGGACACATTTCAATCCTGCATCTTCCGAGAATCACGTTTGAGAGGCCAGGAACCCGCGGTGTCCTCTTGCCCTGAAGTGACCTTAGTGAGACATGTAAAACTCAAGATAAACAGAGGGAAATCTTAGAAAGTAGCTGCGGCGGTCACTCGCAGAGCCCAGACACTGCTCCGATGTGGGGTCTCGGTCTCCCAGCATCTTAACCGAATCCCCAGCAGCACACCTTTATTTGTTCCCACGGCACCTGCTCTGCAGTTAGACCCGCTGCTTCAAAAGGTGCTGCCGTTGGGCACAGGCGTCCCCTGCGTGCCCCGCGCCCTAGCTCTCACACAGGGCGACGTGATGGGGCGCAGTAGTCCACTCTGTCTCCCCGGCCTGGCAGCTCCGCTCCCCCACTGACAGAGCCCAGCCTGCGAGTGACGGAGCAAACACTCCGCAGCCCATGCTGGCCCCGAGCCCCACGGGACGACGCTGTGCCTGCTTCTGAGGACTCCGCGGTCGGCCCCGGGCAGCGGTATCGCTTTGATTGCAAACGTGAGCCCCCCTCCTCTGGAGTGTTTTCTAGAAACAGCCCTGCAGAGACGAGTCTGCCTCTGGGTGTGATCGGGAAGAAAGCGGGGCGGTCTACTGCTCCCACGGCACAGTCTCTCTGGAAAACAAGCCGGTGGCCTTTCCCTTGTGGAAGAGGTAGTTTTTGCTCTGCTGTGGTCCGAGCTCTCAGTCTTCGCACGACAGCAGAGAGCACAGGGCCTGGGGCCACGGGGCCAGACCACCCTCACTCCGCCCTGGGCCGCCCGAGGCCTTGGCGATGCCCCGTCCCGCGCTCACTCCAGGTGTTTCCTACTCAAAATAGGAGACGAGGGTGCTCCACTCACAGGTTCGAAGGATCAGCTGAGGCCACGATGAAAAATGGAAACAACCAATAATTAACAATTGACACCCCCTTCCCCTCATCAAGGGCTAACTATGTGCCAGGCATCATCCAAAAGGTTTCTATGTGGATGAGCACAGCCCACCCAACAGACTACCATCTGTAGGGACACACTACCATCCCCCCACTGTCGTGCCACACCCGCGGTCACGCACACGCCCCGCCGTCACACCCACCCCAATGTCTCAGACCTCCTCTGCCATCACGCCCCCACTGTGACACAAACACACCCTGGCTATCACCCCACCCCGTTGTCCCCCACCCCCCACCCCCATCACCATCATCCACTCCGTTCTCCCCATCACCCTGCGAGGGACACACATCACCACACCTCATTACCTGCGCGACTCGGGTTCTCCAGAAGAGCAGAACCAGTAGGCGGCGTGTGTGAGAGATTATTTTAAAAGAAACGGTCTCACCTGATCCAGGGGCCGGTGTGTGTGTGGTGTGCAGGGCCGCAGGCTGGAGCCCGGGAAGGGAATGAGCGTCCCACCCCAAAGGCCATCTGGAGGCAGGACACTCAGTGATCTTCTCAAGGGTTCGATGGAATGCCGCGGCCCGCCCACCCCACAGCGCCACCTGCCGTACTCAGATCCTTCTGATCTACTTGTTATTCTCACGTGAAAAACTGTCTTCACAGCCACATCCCGACAGGTGTTGGACCAAAAGTCTGCGTCCATGGCCCAGCCATTGAACCTTAAAATCCGCCAGCACCTGCCCTACCGCCACCCCCACCCCCCCCACAACGAATGCGGCCTGGAGGCACCTCCGCGCAGGCTGAGCCTGACGGACCAGGGGCAGCACCCGGCAGGCCCTGTCCAGGACCTCAATCTCTGTCCTGCGCTGCCTCTCCGTGGCTTGTCTGAGAATGACAGCCACCCCGCCCTTCACAGTTCAGGCTCCTGTCGTCAGGAGCCACCTCAGCTTAGGACTTGGCCGTGTAGTGGCCGCTGGTGGTCAGGGGCTTGTCCTGCACATGGGTTCTCCACCGGAAAGGATGCGCGTCCTCAGGCCCAGCACCCCCACCTCCACCCACCGGGTCCAACCACTGAGACAGACCGGGAGCGGGCAAGGGGGAGACGGTCTTGCAGGCAGACGCGGGCCCGGACAGCACAGCCCCGGCGCCAAGGCTCGCGCCAGAGGCTGCGCGGCAGGGGCCCTGCGCAGAGCCAACGGGGAGAAGGGCTTAGAAGACTGTGGGGTTTGGGGGGCAGATCAGGTCTGAGAGCCTGCCCCACCCTTAGGGTCCACGTGACTGCACACAGGGCGGTTACCCTGTCTAGGCCTTGAACTCCTCATCCGCAAAATGGGCCAACAGTAGGACTGCAGGGATTGTTAAAAGCGTTGAGCCTGTGACTGGAGCACGGAGAACAGGCTCAGCGGACGGGACTTACGGACATTCGTGATTCTGGACCCGATACAGACGAGATGCGGAGCCTCACAACCTCTGGTGATTTTCTGCATCATCACTGAGAAGGCTGTCGGCCGGCAATGGGCCTCAGAAAGCCCTGTGCAAGGTCAGACCACGCCAGGACGGCTGTGGGGGACAGTGTGGGGATGCCCGCGTCTGACCAGCTGCTGAGTGTGCTCCCTGCTGCGCGTCTCCCTCCGTCGTGTCTCAGAGGACATCACAGAGCCGGACGCTGACTACAAACCCATGAGGGCCTGGGAGACAGACCCCTCCCACAGCTGCTACCAGCCAGTCTCCGTGCTTTCATGGGAGCTTGCTCTTTTGGCATTCCGTCCCGGGCTCCACAGCCACAGACGGAAGCCCCGGCCCCAGCCTGACCGCTCCTCCCCGTAGGGGCTCCCAAGCCCCGCGGCAGAGGCCCCACTTCACTGGCACCACCGTCCCCTCTCCCTTCCCCTTCTCGCCAGCCTCCCCAGCCCACCAGTGGGGACAGGCAGGCGGAGGGCTGCACGCCACCAGCACCTGGCAGACGAGCTGCCCTCTCAGGAATCGGGGACCCAGCCGCAGACAGCACACGGGGCATCTCGCGGAGCAGCTGGGGTCACTTGGGGGCAGGCACTCGGTGCAGCCTGGCCTGCCCACGGCCTCCGGCCTCTGTCGCTGGTGCCCAGCCACCCGCCGTCCTGTTGGGACCAAAGTCCAAGTTCTCCAAGAGGCGTGTGATGTAACGGGACCGGTTGCCCAGAAGCAACACGTCCACTCGGGCTCTGCTGGTCGGCGCCCCGCACCAGGGCGTGGCTTTGGGCCTCACCTGGTCACACACCGCTCCCCTGCTTGTCTGGATCCCAGCTTCCCTTGGAGCTCCAGCTGAAATACTACTCCCTAGCACTCTGCTTGCATACCTACCGCACGCGGAAGGACCAGCCAGGAGCCGGAAGTGCATCTAACTTGGGCTCGTCTGTCCTCAGTTCTTTGTTGACATCCAGGTGCTACAATAACGTTTGCTTTTGAGGAAAGCAGCCGTCTCATCTGCAAAACAGCAACCCGGAATGATGGGCTGAGTTCTGCATAATAAAGTGTAATAGAGATGCGTGGGTGTCCTGCAAGGGTCCTGGCAGCATGGGGTGTCCCACTGTGGGGGGTGCTGGGGGGCATGGGGTGTCCCACTGTGGGGGGTCCTGGGGGCATGGGGTGTCCCACTGTGGGGGCTGCTGGGGGTCCTGGGGTGTCCCACAGGGTGGGGGGTGCTGGGGGTCCTGGGGTGTCCCACTGTGGGGGCTGCTGGGGGTCTTGGGGTTTCCCACAGTGAGGGAGTGCTGGGGGTCCTGGGGTGTCCCACGGGGTGGGGTGGGAGTGTCTTCATGACAGGATTGCAAGCCCAGGCAGTTGGTCAGCAGGGAGCTCAACTGTCAGCAGGGGTGGGGCCGCCATCTACCTAATGCAGCCTCGGGTTCTGAGCGAAAAGATCACCACCTCCAGGGCGCACCCACCAGACCACATCAAGGTGCGGCCTCCGGGGTGGCTGTCAGGAGATGAGCGGGCCCAGGGATGCTTTAGGTCGTGCAGGAACGAGAGGGCACAGGACTCAAGGTCATGTCCATGGAGAAGCAGGTGAAGGGTTCACGATGTTTCGTCTGGACTGAGACCACATGGGACATGGTGCTGTTTTCAGGTGTCCTCACAGCTGGCAGCGGGGTCAAGCTTGATTTGCTGGTCCAAGGAGTCCCAAATACAGGGGACAGACACCCCAGGCCGCTGGAGGGAAGATCTTCCCTAGGACCGCTTCTGAGCCACAGCTGGACTGGGGGAAGGGGCCGCGCCCCGCTACTCCTTCCCTGGCTCCTCCCTGGGAGGAAATGGGAGACTGACATTGCTCAGTCACTGACAGAGGCCTCTGGCCCGTGACCCACACCAGTGAGCTCGGGGTGGGCCCTTCTTTCAGACAGGACAGCAGCCCCTCCTCCCAGAGCATGGCCCCAAGGCCGTCCTCCCGCCTCCTCCCTGCCCGTGTGGGCTGGCCCAGCCGCCCCCAGGACCCTGTTCCACTTTGTGTCACCAGGCTGTGCCCACCGGCTCCTTATTACAAGTACCACACCTGCCCCCATGCCTTCAGTGGGACTGACATCCCTCCCAGGGGCCTGGGTCTCAGTCATCCTCGCTCTAGGACAGGACTGGCCTGTGAACTTTGGGTAAGTTCTTCAGTGTCTGCAAACTTGTTTAATTTTTTTCGTACGTAAAATAAAACTCCGTGAGTGATGAGAATGGATCCTTGTTGGTTCGTTGATTGCAGGTGCCTGGGCTGTGGTTCTGTGCCCGTCCTTGGGGAGAGGCCCCACTGAGCGCAGCCTTCAGACGCATTCGGCCCCCGGTCTCGGGCGAAAGCTGATTCCGGCGCTCTGGGGCAGCGATGGTTCTCTGCTCCGCGGACCTCTTGGACCTGGGCACCATCCCGGACGCTCGGGCTCCTCTGGGGCGCACCACTGAGACCAGCAGGTCCCTGTCCCTTCAGGGACACGAGAAGGACCGACGGCAGCAGAGCCCGGCTTCTGAGTGAAGAGGACTCTTCCACAGTTTCGTCTCCTCCTCGCGTCCTGCCTGAGGGCCGCGTGGGCTTCCGAGAGCCCCGAGCTGTAAACACGGAAACGCTTTAAACGGACAAATTGAGTTTTACCAACAACATCAGTCTTTCTTTCCCTCGACACTTGACTAAGCTCCGCAATCCTCGGGCTATTTTTAAACCGTTGACTTACGCCTTTCAGTGGATCTTATTCAACCAAACATGTGCTGTGTGTTCAGCTGAGAGTAAACCCTCCCCGGGCTGCGGCCCCGTATCTGCAGGGCTCAATTACAACACTAAGAGGGCAGGGTCCGCGCCCTTCCTGGAGCCAGAGAGACGACAATGGAAACCTCTTACGAAGGAGGCACGAGACAGACCTAAAGACAATGACGAACACAACGGCTGTTGACTTAGCAGACTGGACCTGCTAAGCAGCACAGCTGCTTGGGTTTGCAAACTTGGGGAGCGGGAAGGGCAGTCCTGGGGGCGGGAACCTCGTGAACCCGGTCCGAGCCAGGTTGTGCAGGCCAGGGCAGCCGCATGGAGGGGACCGAGGTGGCCGGCCAGCAGACCACACCGTGCGACATTTAACAATGGCGGGAGGTGGGCATCGGCCACCCATGCTTGTGACGGAAAAGTCCAGAAGGTCTGGGCTGGCAGGGTGACCCCACGACGCCCAGTCGCTCCAACGGAGCCCCGGGATCCTGGGGCTTCCGACTCCGGGAAATGGCACAGAAGCCCCAAGAGAAGGCAGGCGAAGGCTCAGCCCCGCAGGCTGGACGGGACTGGCCCCTGTAAGGGAGGATCTCACGAAGACCGGCCCTTGGAGGAAGCCGCGGGGCCCCTGGCGGAGCAGCGGGACGGTGAGCATCCTGACGCAGGGACAAGGAAGGAGACGCACCGCTCAGACGGCCCTGAGCTGCCCTTGAGCACCCATGGACCCCAAACTGCCCCACGAGGCAGCTGAGGGGCCAGCACAGGCAGGGACATGGAGCAGCCCCGGCGGGTCGTGCCCACCACTCAGACCCCGAACTGTGACCTCAGCTGGGAACTGTCCTGCTCTCCCCGGAGAGACAGACACCCGCGGACAAAGGGCAGCTCCCCCACGGCCTCGGAACTTGGAGAAGGCGCCACCGACGGAAGGGACGGACTGGGGGACAGGTGCGTGAGCCAGAGCGGTCCCACCGCAACCTCCCCCGAGAGGGCAGCCGTCGGGCGCAGACGCTGCCGCTCTGTCCGCTGAGGCAGGGACACGTCGGGCCCCTGAAGGTGGTGCAGGGACAGAGAGACTTTAAAAGCATGACCTGGACGCCAGCGCCTCCCGCAGGTCTGCACGGTGGCTGGGCCCATGGGCGTCATCAGAGTCCGCAGAAGCCATGCGGAGCGAGTGTGGACGGCATGTCTCCACACCGGCCTCCCCGGGAAGGACAAGCCAGGAAGACATCACAGCCTTCAGCTCACCCACCACCCCGCAGGGAGGTGAGGGTACAGGAAGAAGCTGTTCCATTCCTGGAAGTTGTGTTCCGCGAGTCCGAGAGTCTTGTGCCGTTGATCGCCAGCAGTCAGATGGCTGAATGCGACTCAAAGGCGGGCGGCTGGCAGGAGCACTGGCAGGAGCATGGAGCCCCTACTGCAGGGAGAGCAGCCGCGAGCCCCACGTGCAGGTGAGCGCCGCGGGGGCAGAACATGGCGCCATCAACACCCTGGGCCCGCCTCCCCCTGCGCTCTGCCTCCTCCCGCCTCCTCCCAGGACTGGGACTGCCACCAGCCAAACCCAACAGGAAGCCGAGGGCACAGGCGTGGTTTCACGTGGTCCGTGAAGGGCAGCGTCTCAGGGGCCGGGGCTGGCAAGCAGGGAGGGCAGCACGTCCGTGAGGGTGAAGAGAAGGTACCTGCCCCCGGGCGTCCACTCGGTCCTCTCGTCAGAGAGCGGACAGTTTACAACAGAAACGCGTTCTCTCATGGTCCTGAGAGCAGGAGCTTGAAATCAGGGGGCCGCAGCGCCACGCTGCCCCCACGCGCTCCAGGGGAGGACCCTTCCCTGCCTTCTCCAGCTCCCGGCGGCCGATGGCATCCTCGGTTCGTGGTGACGCCTCCTCCAGTCTCCGCCCCTGTGAGTGTCTCAGGAAAACACCCACCCAGATAATCCGGAATGATCTCCTCTCAGGAACCTTGATGACAGCTGCAGACCTTTTTTCCAAATAAGGTGACAGAGGACGGAGTGATTCCCTGGGGACACGTCTTCGGGGTCCAGCATTCCACCAGCGCAGTCCCCACCGTGCAGGACACACAAATCCCGGGGGGACGTTCGTGCAGTCCTGCTCCCACCCGCGGTGTCCAGCTGCAAGCTGGGGCTGCCTCCTCGGACCTCTCACCATCTGGGGAGGAGTACATGAGAGGGGACGCTGCTGTCTGCCAGGGAAGCCGGCCTGCACGGCAGTGGGAGGCCAGCAGCTGGCTCGAGAGGGGCAGGAGTATGTGGACCCAGATGGCCCGCAGCCGGTGCCCCTGGGCAGCCGGAACAAGGGGCAGTAATGTGGCTTGGGAAGGTGTGCTACGTGGGGCCTCAGCCTCTCAGGAATGACGGCTGGGCTCACACCCCCAGGGAAGTGGCCAAAACCACCAGCAGAATGAAGCAGCGAGCGGGGGCAGGGAGAAGACAGGTGCTCCCCGTCACAGCCAGGGGCCGCGGTCCCGCAAGAGCACGGCTCAGACGCCGCCAGGAACAGCCACCGGCCCTCAGCGCGTGCACATGGGCCTCTGCCGTTGGGACAACACACTGACAAGCAAGCTGGTGGCCCTGGGCCTGGCCACAGGACTCGCCAGGGAGCAGGCCTGGCCCGGGCTCCAGGGGGCCGCCCCTCTGCAGACCTGCACCTCCCTGTGCCCAGGCCTTGCCCTGCGAGGCAAGTGTGCACTCCTTGCAGCGTGTTTCCCGGACAAGCCAACCCGCGGCGGTGGACAAGCACGCAGGGCTCGCTTGAGCTGAAGCCCAGGGCACGGGCCCCCGAGGGGCTGACCTCCTTCCCTGGACGCGGCGGCCGGCCAACCCACGTCTATAAAGTGCTCAGCACCAACATCGGCAACGAGACGCGATGAATGGGTGCTTCCGAGACACGTGGGTCCCGGCACAAAAGGCCACCACTGGGGCGTGAAATATTAAACCAGAACACGCAGCTAAAGCTACGGACATGCTGATGATGCCTCAGGTTGGGCCAGGCCAGGAGCTCTGTCCTCTCTTGGACACGAGGCAAGGTGTCTCTTCCCTCTGCTGAGGAAATTAATACAAATAGTTGCAGATTATTATGAAAAAATACATATTTGCTCCTAGAGTGAGAACTTAAAATCAGTTATTTATGGGACACAGCGCGTGAAGACGGAGCTGCCCCACGCTGATGGGACACGGGGCGAGGACGGCGGGGGAAGGGGGGCGCCCCTCGAGACCTTCAGCAGGCATCCCAAACAAGGAAGCCAAGCAGTCAGCTATGGGGCCCTTGACCTGCAGACTCCATCTGCCTCCTCCCATGACCTCATCTTTTAATTCTGTAAAAACCGAAACACACAAAAACTGCTCTCCTGGGGACAGAACGTCAGTCTGAAGTTGCCCACACGGTGGGACCTACGCTGTGCTAACGACAACCAGCAGGTGTGGGCACGCCTCCAAGAGCCCCGAGGAGCCAGCCAGCGCCACTCAGCTGTGCCCTCCGCGCGTCACGTGGACCCGAACACCAGCCACGGACAACTGACCGGCCGGGCCCCAGCCGGCACTCTCCGACGGCCCTTCCTCCAGGTCTTGAGTCCCAAGAACATGCAAAACACACGAAAGTCGATAGAGGCTCAGAGCAGGACTACGTAGGACTCTCTTCCTGTAGGAGGAGAAGCGCAGACTGCTTCTGGCCCCGTGCCCCGCCCGCCCCGCACCAGGCTCCGCCCAGGCAAAGGGAGCACCCGTCCTGTAGAGCCTGGTGCGGGGTACGAGCGGCATGGCGCGTGCACGGAGGCTAGGAAACCTCGCTCAGACGCCCTCCTCCTCTGCCCCTGCAGGACAGGGGGCAGACGGGCCTGAGGATGGCCGACCGCCCCGTGCACAGGTCTCCCTCTGAACGTTCCTGGCTCCGGACTCCGGCCAGCAGGCCCAGCCGCCTGGTTCCCTAGCCCTGCAGGGGCGCCGGCCGGAGGTCCGAGCTCCGCAGCTCTGGGCTTTGGAGTCTGTTGTCCCAGCAGCCACAAGATGCTGTCCTCCAGCCTTCTCCCCGCGAGTAACTTCCAGGGTGTGAGCAAGGAAACGCGGCCACGGGGTAACCCCGCATCTCTTCTCCTCGTGTTCAGAACACGAACCCTGGGCTAGTTTAACAAACTACCCGCAACCCCCCCAAGTCCGAACCAGCCTAGTTCTCCCAATGGCGCAATTACGAACTGACCTACAATAGCGACCTCTGAACTTCTAAAAATGACAACTGGGATTTTAAAATTCAGGCATGAACCCCAATGAGCAAGTGCATTTACTTACAAATATACACAGTGTTACTCTATCAGCAACTTCCAGGACGGAAGACTTCTGAGAAGGATGGCAGAAGGATGAAGTAAACCATTTTAAAACAATTCTAAATGTATCAACTCTCGCTTTACTACAACCCGGTGTAAATCATGACTTGAGTGAGGGCTCTTGCCGAGGCTCCTTACTTAGGAAACACTGGGTTTACGGCTTCCTGGCACAACCACTTAAGACGTTCAAGTTCAGTTAATTCTGACTCTTGGTTTCAATTTCGATCACGTCCGAGAAAAGCCTCCTCACAGGACACACGGGTCAAGCTGGAACGCGCGTCACTGGCTGTCCTCCTAAACTCTACTGCACCTTATTCAATCCCATCGACAATTCGGCCTCATTCTGTTAAAATTCGGGCAGGAAATTCCCGTACCCCCTGATCACAGTCAGGTGCCGCTCCCGGAGAATTAGAAGGCATTGAATTTTAATGATTCTTATGATTAAGTCCAATCTACTAACACCCTTTGTTTGGGGTATTTTAAAACAAGTTTTAAAACTATGTTTCTGAGTTTTTTAACATTACGTTAAGCTTAAAAAAATAAGTGACATGCATCGTTCTTCGCAACAAACCCCGAACAGTAACACAACATCCTGGACACCCGCCCGAGCGAGCTCTCCACAGACGCGTCTCCTCTGAAAAGTGGCTGCTTCCTGCATCGTTGTCAATCCCTCGCAGGGGCTGTTTTAATACTGCCGAAAACACCTGCTCAGTAGCGCGTGACCGCGGGCTGTCCCCGCTCAGACGCGACCCACAAGTCACTCCAACATCGACGCGCCGACTGTAAATGGTCGGGCTCTCTGTTGCTCGGCCCTGAGGAAATCGGCCAACTCTGGGCCACAGAACTTCCAGGATCACTTCCCATCTCCATGCGAACAACCCAGAGACGCCAAGGACGGCTTCCACGCAGGACGCAGTACGTGGTGAGCCAATGCGGCTCTCACCCCAGAAATGAGAGCAGCCTCGATCCTCTGCCTTGCCACGGGGGGCGGGGGGGAACAGACGAGGCCACTGGGTGCCCAGAAGGCAGGGACAGGGTGGAATGAGTTCCAGGACCCCACCCCGGGGATCCTTCATGGGGGGGACCTAGGGGGACGGTGCAGGCTGAGAGGCCCCCGCAGATACACGGGAACCATGGCCACTGAGACTGAGGGTGCAGCCCAGCCCCGCGGGACCCCGCTGTCCACGGCCAGTTGCAGTCAGACAGAAGAGCAGAGAAAGCCTAAGGCCCTGAGTGAAGGGGACACACCGTGGGGCGGGGGCAGGAGGACACCCGAGGACAAGGCAGCAGGATGGAGAGCGCCCTGACCAGACCGATCATCTGAAGCCTCCAGGGGACGGAGTCGACCTCCAGTGACCATGAAGCCCCACCCAGGTCAACTACAGAGCAGGCCGACTCGACCCCTGCTCCCTGGACGCTCAGAAGATGCCCAGGTGAGGTGTGAGTGTCACTTGCTTCCAAGTCGGCTACTCTGCCCCCAGCTTTCCTGCAGCACGACTCCCGCGGGAACATACGTGAGGTCCACCCTACCGGTCTGCTGCCCGTGGACGTGGTGAAAGGACCCCCGTCCAGTTCATGGGCACAGCTACCTTGCTTAGTCTCTGCTGTTCTTAGACACAAATGGACTTCCAGCATCAATAAAAAAAAAATCAGGGCACATCAAAAAAACCCAGGAAAATGTGCCCTCCAACAAGAAATCGTCCATGGGACTCCTGCTGTCTCAGTCGCTGGGGAGCAAGCCTCTTGATCGTGGGGTCAGGAGTTTAAGCCCCACGTTGGGTGCAGAGGTCTTGTTAAAAAAAATAGATTTAAAAAAAAGAAGTAGTCAATAGAAGCAAACCTGGAAATGACTCAGACACTAAAGTTTGAGAGAGAAACTTTACAACAAATGTGTTCGAGGACCTGGAAAACAAGGAGGCCGACAGCCGCGAAGACAGCAGGTGGAAACTCGAGAACAGAACCCACGTGATCAGGCAGGACGCGTCTGCCCACAGGCCGCCTACACGGCGAGCAGTCCCACCAAGGGCCCGGGCGGAAGCAGAAGGAAGATGGGGCAAGGTCAGCCAGCGTGGAGGGCCGGCCGCCTGCAGGCAGCAGTCTTGGCCCGCACACAGGTGACCGCAGCCCAGGGGAGAGTCTGCGGCACGAGGACATCTGAGGAAGTCACAGGCAAGGACGCAGAACACGACCACAGAACCAGGAAGCCAAGTGGGAGACAGACGGAGGGCCCTGCTGGGAGCGGGGCGCGGAGCCAGTCCCGCACGCAGCCACAACAGAGAGGAAGGGATGCCCTGAGGTACAGATCCCCGCCCTCCCCTGAGTGCCGGCCCACGGCTCCACGGGGACCACAGCATCCCCTGGCCAGCCGCCGTGACAGCGTGAGCCTGTGCCACCGGGGTGGGACCACAAACTGCCACCAGCGTCCTTCCTGGTTGACCTGTGCGCGCTGTGAAGGACTTGCATCTTGTCTTCTTTGCTGCACGCCCTCCCCGCCCTCTGGGGACCGTGTCCTGGACGCCCCGGGCATGCACGCCACCCTGGGGATGACCTGGCTAGGACACGTGGGGGCCCTCAGCCCTCTTCCAGGGCACTCCCAGATGTTGCCTGTGGCAGCCCGGGTCCCCAGGGTCCCTGTAGCAGGCGCACATCACCCACCCCTTCTGGAATCCGCCCTGAAGTCTGGTGTGCAGTATGTCTGGATTTGAGAGGAGACGGCTCAGAGCTCACAGGCCCAGGAGTCTGACAGGTGGGTCCCCGCCCCAGGACTGCAGCCAGGGCCTCAGGAGGCTGGGACCCTTCTCCCAGCTCCACCCTCCCCATCCCCTAAGGAAGGGACGGGACTCTGCGAGGAGGGGTGGGAGGCTAGCTTTCCAGACGGTAGGGCACCTGCCAGGGGGAAGCGGAGGCTGAGACCGGCCACCCCTGGCCTCCCATCCACAGCAAAGCCCCTGTGGACACGGAACTCAGACCCCTCCAGTGACATAAGCCCCAGGCTTCAGACCAGGAGGGCAAGCAGCAGGGGTGCCCTGAGGGTGGCGCTGGGCCCACACTCCCTGGGGCGGACCGTGGGGCTGCTGCGCTCTCCGCTGACCCTCGGGGGTGCTGGGGGAGGCTATCGGGGTCACCGCGAGCCTGCGTGAGACAAGACAGTCTGAGGCCCCTGTCAGCGGCACGAATCTCAGCTCCAGACAAGCTGCTATGCACTGTTCCCTCGCTGCATTTTTATTAAAACCTCAAGCCAGAATAAAGGCAGAGAAATACAAATTTATTTCTCTTCTTGAAGAGACACCTGGCAACACGTCCACAGAACAATGTCCATAATCACTTAGCCAAATTTCCATACCATTTCACTCAATTTTCTGGAGAGCGGAGGTATATTTTCGGAGCGCAGAGATCTGCGTGTAATTTTCGCCCCCCTGCCTCCCACCCGGAGCCCCGCGGTGCCCGGCGGCTCCCTCCCGGCAGGCAGCCAGGGTGCGGCCGGAGCAGGGAGGG
>NW_024423344.1:78405773-78413519 GCF_017311325.1 Ursus maritimus
CCAGATTACGGAGGCCTGGAAACACCCTCAGGGCTCTGCACAGGGCAAGTCTGTGTGGACAGGCACCGGAAAGTTCCCTGCCGCCGGGAAGCCCCTATTGCCAACCTCTGCACGCCAGGAGCCGTGGACGCCACGGTCTCGGGGAGGCCACCACCCCTGCAGACTCACCTGCCCGGTGACGCTGAGGCGCATGCAGACACAGTCATCCGGCCACCGACCCAACAGGTTCTTAGACCCCCAAGCTGGCTGTGAGCCCTTGCTCCTCAGAGAGGGGGAGAGGGCTCCGAGTGGGGCCTCCCAGCCTCACCCCCCAGCCGGCCGTGGACAGCTCACAGAACAGGCTCTCCAGACTTCCCCTTGGGTTTCCCGTACCCCGAGCCGACTGTGGGGCGCAGGACCCGAGCTCGTGAAGAGCTTGAGGTGTTTGCAGAAAGTGGGCAGATGACAGCCTGAAAACACGTCTAGGAAAACAGCTTACGAGAGGACACGCCTGAACCAAAAAGCACGGCATCCCAGACGCAGTCATTCAAGGCCCCACAAGTCAAAGCAGCTGCCACCGGTCTTCTCCAGCCTGGCCCTTGGGAGGGCAGCAGCTCTGGCCTACAAGCACAGGGCTGCAGAGCTTCAGATCCCTCACCTAGGGATGAAGCCCCCTGGCAAGATACCAACATCAGTCGGAGTGATGCCCAAGAAGGAGAAATGGAAGACCAGTCATTGGCTTGCACATGGTGACAGGGGTGGGCTCACCCCACTCACCACCTCCCTTTGAGCTGCCCCCCAAAGAGGTCTGAGCAAACGTATCCGTGGGCCATGAGCATCTCAGCTCTTCTCCTCTGGGAATATCAGTGATCTGAAGCCCCAGACGCCACACTCTGAAATCCATCATGGCCTTCACACGGAGGCCATGCTCCCGGCAAGCAGACTGGCACAGATACCACAGACCCATCCTTGGACACACAGGACCCCTCCAAGGAGTAAATGTGTCTCAAGAACTCCCTGATGCTTTCTCAAACTTCCCCAGAACCGCGCTGCAACCTGACCCTTCCGCCTAACATTCCTTCCTCCCCTCGACACTTTTCCTTGAGGATCTGACCCGACTCATGCCCACCTGTCCTTACCAGGCTCCACCAAATCCCTCCCACCATTGTCCCTCTCTGGCATTTCTCCCAATCAAGCTCTCACGTAACTAATTCCACTTTGCTGTCTGCTTCTGGGGGAACCAGCACAGGTACAGAGACGTTCCAATGAAGCTACAGATAAGCTATTACAATTAGTGGACAATTGCTATGATAACTTAGCAAGACTTCTGGATACAAAATCAACATATAAAACGTAA
The DNA here is from genome assembly GCF_017311325.1 of Ursus maritimus. NCBI lineage: Eukaryota > Metazoa > Chordata > Mammalia > Carnivora > Ursidae > Ursus > Ursus maritimus. The sequence continues at coordinate 78,407,110 of NW_024423344.1, forward strand.
ACGCATTTTTGTGTATCAGTAACAGGTAAAAATTCTATCTTAAATTAAAAAAAAAAAAGAAAAAGAAAATACAATACAATTGCATTTTTACAATGAGGCCCCTAAGAATCAATCTAACAAAAGTTGTGCTAACTCATCACAGAGAAGTTCATAGAATGCTGAGAGGCATTAAGAGAGACAAAAGTAAACACGGAGAGAGATGCAATGCATGGATTGAAATAACCAATGTAATATGTCAACCTTTTTCCAAACTGATTTACCGACAGTACAACCCTAATCAAAACCTTATTCTTTGTTGGGGACTGGACTCTAAATTTATATGAAAGGAAAAAGGTCAGAAACAGCCAGGGGATTCTTGAAGAATTAAAGTTTGAAGCATTTCCTTGAGATATCAATGTTTATTATAAAACTATAGAAATTAGGAGAGTCTTGTGTTGATGCAAGGAGAGACAATCTGACCAATGAACAAAAGCATGAATATATAGATTTTTGGCTTATGACAGAGTAATATTTTAGATCAGGCTTCTCAATTATTGGTGCCCTGAAACAGAATACATTTATGGAAATAAACGAATTGGACTCCCACCTCATACCATCTGTAAAAATTCATTCCGGGTAAATTAGAAACAAAATGTGAAAGACAAAACCATTACGTGTTTATCGTCCCCAATTCCAGGGTTGGGAAGTATTTCTCAAACAAAAGGCAGCATTTGCTAATATAACATTTTTATAAAACACAGACTGGCAGATGGGTCCATACTGAAATCTAAAATAAGAAAAGACAACACCAAGCGAGCACACAGGAAGCTGAGGAAGGGTGCGTGCAGTATCCAGGACTGACAGAAGACGAGTGCATCAAGTATATGTGACCCCCATCAATCAGTAACAAAGTGGTAAGAAACTCTCCAAAGGTGCAAAAGACAGAAACGAGCTCACACATGGAAAATCTCGATAGCAAGTAAACACATGAAAACACACCCAACCTCATTAACGGTGAAGAAATACAAGTTAAAGCATGAGAGGCTAGAACACGGCAGCCAGACTGGCGAGGAGTCCGGCCATGTTTGTAATGGCTAAAAACTGCAGACAGTGCAAACACTCACAAACAATAAAATAGCTGAATACACTGTGGTGTGTCCAAAAACTGGAATACAGAGCACTACGTGAACTTCAGTTACAACTGGACGTGTCCGTTCTCAACATGAGACTTACATTGTGGGTATCAATATGACCTCACGTACAAAATGCTGAATTACATGGGACGCCTGGGGGGCTCGGTCAGTCGAGCATCTGCCTTTGGCTCAGGTCATGATCCCGGGGTCCTGGGATCGAGCCCCGCATTGGGCTCCCTGGTCAGGAGGGAGTCTGCTTCTCTTTCCTTCTGCCTCTCCCCCCTCCCCCAGCTTGTGCTTGCATGCTCTCTCTCAAATAAATAAGGAAAAGAAAAGAAGAGGAGAGGGGAGGAGAGGGGAGGGGAAGGGAGGAAAAAGAAAGCCGGAGTGACTGTAATATTGACAAAGTATATTTCAAAGCAAAGCATATTACCAGAGATTGCGAGGGTCACTTTACAATGATAAAGGAGGTCCATTCATCTAGGAAATATAACAATCCTAAATACTTATGAGCCTAACAACAGAGCTTCAAAATACATAGAGCAAAAACTGAGAGAAATGCAATGAGAAAGAGAAAAATTCATAATTATAGTGAAAAGATTACAACCCTCTCTCAACAATCAATAGCAAAAATAGACAAAAATTAGCGAGAATGCAAAAGACTTAAACCTTATCCTAACGGACTTCATAGAACACCATAAAACAGTCAAACATCTTTAAATGTGTACCCAGATATTTACCAAGATACACCCTACCTACGGTCATAAAACAAATCTCAATAAATTTAAATGGATGTTCTCTGACCACAGTGGAATTACACCATAAATCAGTAACAGAAAGGTATCTGCAATTTCCATAAAAATTTGGAAACCAATGACAAACTTCTAAATAAACCCTAGGTCAAAGAATTAACCAAAAGGGAAACTGGAAAGTATTTTGAAAAAAAAAAAATGAGGGGCGCCTGGGTGGCACAGCGGTTAAGCGTCTGCCTTCGGCTCAGGGCGTGATCCCGGCGTTATGGGATCGAGCCCCACATCAGGCTCCTCCGCTGGGAGCCTGCTTCTTCCTCTTCCACTCCCCCTGCTTGTGTTCCCTCTCTCGCTGGTCTCTATCTCTGTCAAATAAATAAATAAAATCTTTAAAAAAAAAAAAAGAAAAGAAAAGAAAAAAAAAATGAAAGAACATATTAAAATTTGTAGAATGCAACAGAAAGATCTTACATCAATTACCTTCCATCTCAAGAAAGAAAAGAGAGAAAACTGCAAAGCAGAAAAGAAATAATAAAGATCAGAGTAGAAATCAATAAAATAAAAAGCAGAAAACAATAGAGAAAATCAATGATGACAAACGCTGCTCACTTAGGAAGATAAATAAACGGGTTCATCTCTAGCCAGAAATATGAGGAGACCAATCTCCCATGCAGAATTTCACATAATCTAGGTAGATGCTCCCCCAAGAAGGTGGAGTATAAGTCCTCCCCCTAAATGTGGGCTGCACACAGTGACCTCGTCCTCAAGAACACAGGATGGAACGCCATCCCCGCCAGGCGAGCAGGGTCAGCACCGGCGGTGACAAGCACGCTGGCAGTGTGCACCCTGGATTCCATGTGATGAGAAGGGCACCTTACCTCTGTGGTCTTCCTCCCCAGAGCTCATACTCCCAACCTAATCATGAGAAAAACATCAGACCAAACCCAGCCGGGGGGCATTCTGTAAAATATCTGACCAGTACTCCTCGAACTGTGCAGATCATAGAAGAAAGCCTGAGAAACTGTCACAGCCAGAAGGAGCCTAAGGAGACAGAAGGAAACGTCACGTGGCGTCCTGAACGGAGCCCTAGAGCAGAAAGAGCACCGTCCCACAGAAATACACAGGCAGACACACAGGTAACTGATTATTTTCTAGAAGCAATATTGGAAAAGTAAAAAGAAAAAAAAAACACCTGGCAAAGTTAATTTTAATATCTTTTATTTAAGCAAACATATACAAAATATCAATTCAACATGTAATGGTATGAAAAATATTGAGCCATTTTACATTCCTTTTTTTTAATACTAAATATTTGGAATTTGCAGTGTGTTTTACACGTACGGCACATCTCAATTCAGAGCAGGCACGTTTCAAGTGCTCAGCAGCCACCTTGATGGACAGGCAGCTCTAAATAAAGAGTTATGATTTAAAGTTGACAACAACTGAAAACTACTATAATCACGGCGATGACTGTTGGTTAATTGCAGGCTAATACATAGACACTGCTTCCTCTGACAAGTTTCATTTTGTGGTTAAAATGACAACAAAAAAGGAGCAGCAGCTCTGCTATGATTCTCTACGTGTACTCATTTGTCTGGAGTCTTTTCCCTGCAAACTGTACCTGTGGGAGACTGTCCACACCATGGGCTGAAATAAAAATCTCTATGCTGACGAGCATAGAGCCTGATGGGTGCGCAAGTTTTTAAATAAGACTTAAACTGGGAGAAAACGTCTGCACATCACCTATGTGAGAAAAGACTTATATCCAGATACATAAAGAATTCTCAAAACTATAAGAAAACCACCCAAAAAAACATGGGCAAATATTTTAAGACACAATTTCATGGCAGATTAGCCTATGAAAACATGCTTGATGTCACAGACATCAGGGAGATGACGCACTGTGCCCCCCCCCCGAGGACCCCCAGCAGTGAGAGGGCACTCGGGCAAGTGCGGACAAGAGAGTAACAAGCACTGACCACGCCGGCCAGTCTCTGAAGACGTCAGCCATAAGCCGACCTCAGGCGTAGCCGTCCTCTCTCCTGATCACCGGAGAAATGAAGGCATTTATCCCTAGACTCTTGCACCCCTGTTCACAGCGGCTTTCTTCGTAAACTCAAATACCAGAGACAATGTGAATGGCCAGCCATAGATGACTACGTTTTCTTGTGTGGTAGGAGGTAGAGCTCTTCAATTTTTTTCCAAATGGTTTGCCCAAAGTCATTTACCCCAAAGCATCTGTTATCAATTCATGCATCTCTGATGTGAGCCTTCAGACTCTAAAGACCCACGAACACCGGCTCTTGGACACTCTGTTGTAGTCTCCTGAGGTTTCTTTCCATTCCTGTGTCCTACTGTCATACATGGTAGTGCCCTATTTTGATACACAATTTGACAAATTTCTGTGTGTTTTTCTATTACTTTTCTTTTTCAGAAAAAAAAATTGAGGGAAAAAAAAAAGCAAACTTCCTAGACATTTCGAACTGTAACTATACCCATAGTCAGAAAAAGTAAGAGACTTACAGATAAGTCAGGAATTACTGACATGGGAGAAGCGCCCATGAAAGCCTGTGATGTAAGTCAAGTTAATGCAGAGAACGATTCCATCAGAAACTCAACGAGAGAAAGAAATTCCATACGCGCTCAATTTGGGAAAAAATAAACCAAAAGAGAAACAGGAAGGTATTAAATACAGAACAGTAATTTATAAAGCAAAAACTGGCATCCATACATAGTAAAATGATATCAAGAGATAATTCTTGAAAGGCATAAACTATTATCACACCGGTAAAAGTGAGCAGGAAGAAAGGAAAACACAAATACATAATTAGGAATGAAAAGGCTATAACTCAAATATGAGTATTTCAGCAACTCTAAAGGCATCCATATAAAAATTAATGCCAACAAATTCAAAAGCGCTACATGAAAACACGATTTTCTAGAAACAAAAATGAGCTTGAACTCAGAAATCTGGTAGTCTCATCAGCAGAGTAAGAAAGGATAGGGTTGTTTATAAACTACCCGCCAAAAGTGTCCAGCGACTGGACGTGGTTGAAACTGAGCAGGGTCATGGGAAGGACCGACCCTCCTTCAGGACAGTGACCCCTCCCACTGTGTCCCAGTCCCACAGACCCGGGCAGCGCAGCCCAAGTCACTGAGGACTGAGCGGCTCTGGCTTTCCCATGTGGGCTGCACTCACCTGATCATTTCCACACACCTGTAAATACGGAGTTCCTGAATTCTGAATTCCCACGTGCAAATGCACACAAGCAGGGCAGTGCGTCCTCTTGGCCCTGAGGCCCTGCCAGCTACGCTCGGCTCTACACAAGTCTTCTGGAATGACTGGGTAGGAGGCCTGTCCTCATTGCTTGTGGCCACAGCGTTCACAGCAGCATTCCCAGCCAGGAGCAGCCATGCCACCACGGGCCACCAGCCCACCCGCCAGCTCCGCGCGACCTGCACAGACAACACTCAACACTTCACGTAGACTTTGTGCCTTGTGACCCACCTTGAGTATGACCATGGTTATTTGATTAAAGTGCTTTCTTCCTAGGAAGCGGGATGTCCATGTTGGCTGTACGTTCTGTCCTATCGAGCCAGGACACACTCTCCATAGGGCTGGGAGAATCACGACGCCGTGAGTTCCACTGCGGACATACATGTACGCAGGAAGGAGAGGTGGCCCCCTCCCCTCTTCAGTCAAGCCCGCCAATCCAACAGGACTCGAGGGAGCCACGTCCTGACCAGGGGTGGTCTGTGCCTGCAGCCACGGTACCAGACCTTCCTGGGCAATACGAGGCATCCTCAATGGCTGGAAAGCTGAGCCGGGCTCACGGGAGCCGGCCGGTCCACCAGAAACACGAGCGCTCCTTTAGTAAGAATCTGCTAACGGCGTGACCCGATGCACGCAGCTCTGATCTTCACAACAACCTGAAAGGGTAACCTTTCAGGGGCCACACCAGAACATCTGCCTCCATAGATGACTCGCCCCTGCAACGGGCTCTCCCACCTCAACCACCAAGAGGGGAGCGCCAACTCCTCACTGATGAGACCCCACTCTGTGACAGGCCTGCCCGTTCACGTGGAGTCTCCAGTGGGGTCTGAAACGAGCTCTGCAAGGCCTCGTTGATGGCACACCACCCTCGGGGCTGCCCAGGCCCTTCTGTGACCCTATCTCCCTATGCCAGACCCACCACTCTGTCCTGAGACCTGCCAGGGTCGTCCTGGCCGCACTGGAAGGCCCCTCTCAGAGAGCACCTCCATAACCCACAAATCGCCCCTAGTTATTTGATGGCTCCTAAGCTCGAATGGAGGTTTAGTCCCCAAATCTGGATTAGCGTCTTCCAGATGCTAATTCAGTTTCCACTGAAGATTAAAGGAGAAATGCTTTGAAGAAAATAAAAACAGGCTCCAAGGTCAAAAATCTTTGGGAAATTTCTCTGGGAGATAGAAGCAACCCCTGCTTTTCAAAAGTCCACATTATGCCACTTTGCTTTTACAGAAGAGCTCCATCAGTAGCTGTTCCGAGGGGATTCGTGCTGTAGGAAGA
>NW_024423344.1:78413525-78419622 GCF_017311325.1 Ursus maritimus
GCAGAGAGCGCACGGAGCGCTCAGCGTTGGGTCTGCAGCGGGCAGCCCGTGCTCAGCACCCTCCGGGGACGTGCTCGCACCTCAGCGCCCAGCCTCCGGGGCTCTGAGCTGCGCCTGCTGGCACCTGTCCTCTGCTGGCAAGATGCGTCCTAAGGAAAGCCCAAGACGGGTCACTTCAGGGTCTGGGAGCGTGCAAACACCTCCCCCCACCCCCCGCAACGAGTTAATGGTGATCCCTGCTTTGTCCTACTCCGGTTGGACTGGCAAAAGTCTGCCCAGGTCTGCCCACTTGGGGACGGTGGGGGATCCCGTATGGAACACACCGTTGCTTCTGGGAAATGTTCCAGTAGAGAAACTGGCTTCCAATTTCCTATTTTTACAAATTTTTAATCTAAAACTGAACTAGTATCCTAAAAACTACTGGCCTTCACCACAGATTCATCTCTGCAGAGCCAGGACTCCTAACCGCCCCTCTGGTCGGAAAGGGACTCCGACGGCAACATCAGACAGCCGAATGGAGGGGGGCCCGAGCACGGAGAGGTGCCCCCCCCCCCCGCCCCCGGCTCTGCCCAAAGGCCACACACGGTCCATTTCCCAGGCTTCACTGCAGGCACAGTTCACGCCCGGACGCGCCTCACATCAAACTGCGAACGCGGCCCGCGAACCTGGCGGGTGAACTCGATCTCTTCCCAGGTATTCATTCAAGGAAGAACCGATACATCTGAAAGATAACTGCTTTAATCCTCTACGTTTCACTTATGCAACATCATAAGGGCAGATTCATGTGACTTGATAGGACATTTTTACAAAAAACAGTTTCCCCCACATCTGGTCAGTAGTATATAAATATTTACAATGAAAAAATAGGCAAGGAGAAAGGAAATCTTCATTATTCAAGTCAGTTTCTTTCCAATGTTTATCAGAATTTGAAAATAAAATCGCTCATAACTTCCTAGTCATCCGTATTTACATCACTTCAGCCGACAGATGGAGAAATCGAGGCTTGCGGTGTTCTGTTCACGCCCCCCCAAACTAGTTCTACGCTAGTTTAGAAGTTATCTGAAAGAGTAAATTAAATATAAAAATGTAAACTTTGAAGGAAGATAAACTTTGAAAGAAGGATAAATGTGTAAAGATTCTTTCAGAGGTTAATATCTTACACACTACAAACCAAAATAAAACGCTCTATATATTTTCTTAGTAGGGACATTCTGTGTCAATTTGATTATATAACAAAGATTACCTCTAAGGAGGATGTTAAAAAAATAGCAACGACATTACCGTCTTAACTGACGAACATCCATCCGCTCCAATTTTCTCTAAAAGCAACTGTGATTTCTTAAAAAGGGACAAATATAAATTATATCATGGAGAGCTTACGAAGCCTCCACAGTGGTATCTCTTGAATACGAAGACTTTAGAAAATAAATCTGAGTAGTGCAAACCAGCCCATTCAACTTAGTGCTCTTACAGACGTATTCACCTCCGACGCAGAGAAACAGGACTCTGACTCTACCAGACGCCATGCCGTTGAAAACACTGAAGGACTTGTGGGCAGGAACGGTGGACGTCCGCAGCATGCCAGCGGCCTTGAAGATTTAAACGTGAATGTGTGTCTCGTAATGGAATTCCCAGCGTGCGCAGCTCCCTGTGAAGACAGGGAAGGGCTCACGCGTGGGAGCCGCGCCGCCCTCGAGAGCCCAGAGACACTCGGAGCCTTGGCTCTCTGGCTTCATAATGCTCGTTAAAGTCCAACCTGAAGCTAAGAAACCGAAGACTTTCATCAGAGCTGGTCGTCAGCAACACCAGAAACTGCTGCACTATGCCCTAAAAACAAGGAAAAGTATCTTTTTCAGAAGGGAGCCTTCCACAAACACACCACCCCCCTCGCCACCACAGCCTCATCTGGGCTGGTTTCTCCTTCCAGATCAACAATGTTCCATAAACACCCACCACGGCAGGTGTCCCAAAGGGAGGACAACTGCTCCAGGAACCCAAGTTCACCGAACCAATAGCAGTCGTGTTAGGAAGAGATACCCGTGTCCACAAATACATGCACAATCAACAAATTTTATTTAAAAGAACTTCCTTTCTGCCCTAAGTTCTATAAGTAAAACAGCAAAGGTTCTGATGTTAAAAAAAGCCTATCCTTTTTCTTTTAAATATAAAGTCCAGCGTTCCACTTTCCATTTTTCATATGAATCACAGAGCCCTCCCAGGAAAACTAAAAAACATGAGACACAATACGCCTCTGAACCATGACCGCAGGGTCCCCTGGTCCTTGCGGATGTGGGCTTGAGTCGCCTTCCTGAAGACCGGGCAGAGTGTGGCTACATCACCTCCTTCTCAGGGGCTTTGTAAAGGCGAGGGGACATGACAGCAGTGTACTCCAACTTTCATACAACAAACACTGGCTTCGTCTCCGCTGGGCTGGGTCACTTAGGAGCACAAACCCCATCCTTGCAAGGCTCCTGAGTCACAGCCAGTAGGTGTGTCCTAAGTAGGCGATGTTCGTCTCCATGCTTGCAGACCTGGGAAAGGTCCCATCTGCAGAGAAGTCGCCACTGAAACACCACATCCCATCAGTCCTTCCAAACCCTAACAGCATCTCGGTCCCTCTCCGAGCTCCCGGGGACTCAGGTATGTCACGCAAGGGAACTCACATCTGAGCAAGCACAGAGTGGGATGCTGTGGACAGTCCTGTGTCCTTCTAGGAGACCAAGGGCTTACGAGACAGTCCCTAAGGAATTCGATTGCTAAACATATAGGCAGTGGCTTCTGTTCAGGTGGCGATGGGTGACACTCACAACAATAAACCGTGGGTAGTGAGGAGGGCACATACTGCACGGTGCACTGGGTGTTACATGCAACTACTGAATCATCAAACTTTACATCGGAAACCAAGGATGTACTGTATGGTGACTAACAGAATATAATAAAAAATATTATTACAATAAAAAAAAGTAATTCTTTGGAAAAAAAGAAAAGAAACTGTGGGGAACACTTCTGTCCCCAGGCTGGGGACTGCGGGTGAGACCGTTCCGTGAGCAGTAAGTGATCACAGCTGCTGACACCCTGCTGTTTCAATTATCCAGAGAACAGGAAAGGACTTTTTCTGTTACAGAAAAGAAATCCCAATGGCCATGATCTAGAAAGAAGATTAAGACTATAATTTGAGTAAAACTGGGATTATACAGATTAAGATTACGTTTTAAAAATGTATTAAGTCTCGGGGCACCTGGGTGGCTCAGTCAGCGAAGCGTCTTCCTTCAGGTCAGGTCGTGATCCCAGGCTCCCTGCTCAGCGAGGAGGCTCCCTCCCCCTCTGACTGCCCCTCCCCCTGCTCATGTGCTCTCTCTGTGTCTCTCTTTCTCAAATAAATAATTAAAACCTTTAAAACAAATGTATTAAGTCTCTCGGGAAAATGTGTAACCATTCCTATCTCTTTCAGGAATGAGCACGACGACACGCATTTTTCACTTCGGGTTACTCCGCTGCAGGAGTACTACCACCTTCACTGCGAGCACGGAACCACCACGACGTACCCGTCTTTAAGAAACGCGAGTCCCTACGGTGCCTACAACACGGGGTCTAGCAGCCATTTCATTATCAAAACACCTGTCCGGTGAGGGTATTTTTGCACTGAACATAATCCCACCTTTGCCACCATTTAAGAAACATTTTCAACAAACACACTGTGGTAGCTAATGTCAGAGGAAGACCACCTACGAGAGGGACAAGGTCCTCCCGCACCCACGTTATGCTGAAGACAACCGTTGAAAGTATGAGGACCCGGGGAAACAAACCAGATGCCTATGGAACAGGGAGGTAGTTTCATTCTAAATTTTGAACCCCATGGAGACGTTAGCACACAGAAACGTAATTTTTAAAGGTTTCAACGTCAATACTTGTCTAATTAGTTACCAGCAACTGAATGTAAAAATTCTTCAATCTTTTCACCTGTATTTCCATCACTAAAATCACACTGAGAAACTGACAGAATCAGAAACCAAACCCACAACATAAAAATCAAAAGCAGAGCCCGGGGACTCTCAGTATCCGCTCTTCTCCCAGCCTCCCGGGTCTGTGGGCCGAGTTCAGCGCCCGCCACCTGGCGTGCTCGGCTGCCCCCGCAGCAGCTCCCCACACACCTACGCCCTCCTGCCTCACCTGGGGCTCCCACCCACTGCTGACAACACCAGAACGTCCCAGGCCAGCAGCCCTAGTCAGCCCAGGATCCCTGGGAAGGTCACAGCCAAGACTAGGCCCCACAGTGGGTGGTGGGTGGACTGAAAGGACTCCTTTTTAATCATTTTGACAGCAACGGTCAACTGCAATGTGATTTGGACACTCTGGTGTCACTCCAACGCGCACCTGGTAGAAATGTGTCAAAATCCGCAGCTGCGAGCACATTTTCGGTATAGACTCTCGAAATGCCTGAATCCTCTTGTCCTCCTCCTCCTCCTCGGCTGCTGTCACTCCCCACCGGCCCTGAAGAATCCAAAGGACCAGATCAAATTAAAACCCAGGGGGCAAGAAGCTGCCAGGGTGGGACTGGGCTGGCAGGGGAGGGTGGGGAGACGCATGCTTTTCATGCCCTTTGTGCTGCTGAACACTTCGACGATAATCTGCGGATGCCCAACTGGGCTCTCAATTACTTTTTCCAATTAATAAGATACCTCGGAGATAGTTTACATCCCTACACATGAGCACACAGAGAGCTCCCTCTTGTTTTTAATACCTACAGTCCTACACTGCAGAACACGTAACACTTCCGATCATTTGTCACAAGCTAACCAGGCTGTGGTTACTAAAAGCAATGCCTCGTATCTTTCCATCACTGCGGGCACATTTCTAAAACAGACCTTATACATAAAAGCAGAACCAGACTGTTCAAAGCACTGAAGCCCATTAACCCTTGACTTGGCTTCTTGCTATTTCTCCTAAGCATGGTGGGTCTTTTTGTACTGGACATACACCTACTTCTAGCTTTAAAAGATGGTTCTTAATGAATGGTGACTCTAACTAAATGCCTTTTCAGCTGATATAGGAATTAGCACAGGACTCTCATCTTTTTATCAACAAGGTTCTCTTACTGTGACACAATAATAAAACTTTAATTTCTTTTACAGCTATTCTTTCTGTCAATGCTTTAGCATTTTACCTATCCCGTTCAGATTCACAGCCCACCTCGTGGTGGCTGTGTGTGTGCGCGAGGCAGGGTCGAGATACCACCCCTACCACCGTGTATCGACGTTCTCAGGGGAGAGCGAACGATCCCAGAATGTGTGGGGCTGCTTCTGGACGGTACTCTACCCCCCTCCCCGAATGTCCTGCCTGAGCCGGCACCATTCTCGTCGCTGCTCTAATTGTGCAAACCTTGAGGGTGTGTGTGCACTCAACTAGAAACATATATCGTCGAATTTGGTTCTCGTTCAAAATTCTCTTCACTGCATGCTACGCCCTATGTATTTCCACATAAATTTTAGAATTAGTTTATCATTTTCTACCCCCCAAAATTAAACCCACAAAAACCCCCGAAACTGTAGGGGTTTAGAACTGGGACTGCACTAAATCTACCAGCTCTCCAAACCATGAACACAGCTGACGCCTCTCCTTATCGAGGGGCCCTTTACGATCTCTGTGATGCAGTGGTAAGGGGCCAGAGAGCACGTACTTTGGGGTTCATGGGCCCCCGATCTGTGCTGTTAGTCAGCTCTACCAAGAGAGCACACGAGCCACCACAGACAACGTGGAAATCACTGGCACGGCTTCTCCAGTAAACTCCACCTACAAACACACAGGAGGCCAGGTCTGGCCTGCAGACCCTCAGTTGCCAAGCCCTGTTGTATAGTTTTCCGTACAAGGGCCATTACATGTATTTTATTACATTTTAATGCTCTCTTAAAGACATTTTTAAAATTTCATTTTGTTTGTGGCTGATGGAAACAGAAGAGATTTTTGCGTACTGACCTTGTTTACTGCCACCTTGATGAAGTCACTTATTAATTCTAGTTAACTTACCTAAAGATTATTTTGAGTTTTCTATGTCCACAACCATGACTTTTGCCCCCTACCCCCCCCCCCCCCACAAAAG